>NC_088117.1:13371041-13677500 GCF_036370855.1 Dromaius novaehollandiae | reverse complement strand
CGGAGTTTTCTCAGCCCACCTTGATTCCATCTCAGCTACTTTGTCCCTCCTGGCGTGCACTCTCCCCTCCTGGGGCTCCTCAGCGACGTGTGCTTCCCATTCACGGATCATGCCACACCACATCTTGCTTTACCATCCCGTCCTCCTTTCCGAGAACGGATATATAGCCTGGATGCTGTTGTGTGAATGAGAAATGGAAAACTTCCGTTGTATCTAAAAGAATGCAGAAGGTTCACAGTGTTGCTGAGGGAATTTGTCTCCCTCATTTTCAGCAACGGTATGTGGAAAACTGCCGACATTTTCCCTCTTGCCTCAAATATGTCTTTATACAGATCTTAAAAGTTTGCTCCAAAGTACTCTCTCATCCATGTAAATTAAGAGTAGGTTGTGATGCTGTTTGAACTTAGAGCTTTTGTGCTGCAGGAATCGGCAGCAGGATGAGGAACAAATTCCTGTGAACGATTTCTGACGCAGCAGTGAACCTTTGCGCAGCATTATGTAACTGGACCATCCAATCCTTTGACGGGAAGTGGCAATGCAGAATAAAAGTAACGTATCTGAATTACAGTGATGTCCTGAAAGCCCTCTTAATGCAGCGTGCTCTATAAACTCGTGCTCATGTAATAAAATACTTGCAAGCTATGTGTATGTACAAAATAAGTATGAGCAATCTTAAAAGATCTGATGAAGGCAGTGGATGTAGGAATATGCGGTCAAAATGAACTTTGGGGTTTTTTTAAATGCTTCATCCAACCCTGGACTATTCTGTAGATTTTGTGGAGAGTGTTCTCACACTGCTGTAAAGGGTGGCAGTGTAATATTAGAGATAGAATTAATATTTTTTTTAATATTTGGGATGAGTACATCTCAGCATCTCTGCCTGGTCTCACACCTGCTTCTAGACCCTTGTTGCCAACCATCTTTCTCTGCTTGCAGGCCTCACTTGTGTAGGAACAGTTTTAGGTACAGTTCTTAATTCTGGTTGGATAAATTCAGACTGCTGCATGGCATTTTGAAGTGCTCTTTGTCTTGGGGTGAAAGACATTTTTACCAGCAGTCTCAGTATCCTAGGGGCTAGTTTAACTTCAGTTCAGAAGCGTGCATTCCTCGCAGGGAATTTCTGGAGAAAGTAGAGAATAATCCATATAGCCCGCTTCTCAATGAGATAGTGTTCAGATGAACTCATCTTTGAGTCCTCCGGTGGACTGCTTTTATCAGTGGTTTCCATTGATTTTGCCAAAGGATCGAGTCCTTAGTGATTTAGTTGGGTTGTTCATCTTATTATAGCATGTGTATGTGTGTGTTTTGACACTGCATGTGAATTCAGTTGGAGAGAAATATAATTGGGTGTCCCTTTTTATGGGCACTTGGTTACTTTTGTAAATTTTATGTAGCGCCTTTTCTTTCCCCAAAACATTGTTATCCTATTGCACTGTCTAGGTGTTCTTATTTTGGGGTTGGAGGTAAAGGAGAACTAGAAAATGACTTTTAAATGAAAGAACTTTCTATTATATTTATCTGTCTAGAGGCAATAAATCTGTTTCAGCAGATTAAATACTGACTTCTTTATAAAACCCTGTTTTCTCAAACCTCTTATCAGCAGCACTTGGCAGTAATCACACCTAAGGAAACTTATAATTTTCCTCAAGGAGGTGACACTGACAGAATTAAAAATGAAGGAGCCCCCTGAAAAGCCAGTTCATTACAAATTAACAGTGGTCCTAGCAAAGCAGTGGGCTAAGGCGTGTCAAATAGTGATATGGATAAAGAAACCCAGCATTTTAAACTGTCAGAGCTGGGAGCATAGCTAGCCTTAGAACAAATTAATCACATATTGTCAACGCAAAGTTGCATCAAATTAACACATCGGATTCCAGCATATTAATGTGAGAATGCTTTCACCTGATTATTACTGCAAACCATTGCCACTCTCTGACTGCAAAGATATAATTAAATTGCTAAATAGAAAGTGCATATAATATCTCTGCATGCATTTAGGATGCATGAGCTGAAAAGATCACATCCTAGTAAGTGACAGTTTCTATTTGTAGTGAAACTTTACTTTTTTCCCCCCTTTTTATTTACTTGGGAGTACTAGAGTATGAAATTAGAAAAGTTAGCAATGTTATTTGCACTCTATACAGCTTAGGTGAAACACAGGTTTAATTTAACTGATTTGCTGTGCTGCATATGAGTACATAATTAGCTTCGCTCTCCTCCATACTTTCCTGGGAGGAAAGAAGGGGGAAGATGAAATGCTTGGCATAGAAGTTCAGAGTTTTAGAACAGAACTAGGAAAAAGCAGACGTCTGTACGTTGCAAAAGATGCTATTGATTGACCTTATCTAAGTTGCTGGTCAATTTGTTTGAAATTAAACTGCATTAAAACCTGTAAAGATCAGGTATCGTCTAAATTTGCTAAAAGCTTATTATATGTCCTGTGTATATTAACATGTTTGTTTATGAATTTGATACTTGCAGAAAATCTATCTTGAAGTGCATTCATGGCAAAATGCTCAGTTTAATGAATTTACTGATGAACAAAAGGTAGTTTTGTGACAAAAATAAATGTATTTAATTATCCTTTATAAAAATAAGTTAAATGATAATGGGAAAGTAATCGGCTGAGACTTTCTGCTTTCCTTTGTACCCTTTCATATAACATCAGATGAAATGTCCTGCTTTTCACCTGTGCCTTTTAAGCTTGTGTCTCTTAGCGCTCTGGCTTCATGTTCTCTTTCACAGTGTCTTCTACGCCTGGAACATGCTCTCTCTTCCCTGCCCAGATTCCATTTCTTTGCCTGGTCGTCTTGTGTTAATCTCTCATCCCTTAAACTCTTATATGAACTGTTATCACAAAGATTGTGTTCAGGCTTGGTTTTAAGTGCCTTATACAGATTGCTTTTCTTGTCAAAGGTCCTTTGTACCTCAGCCCTTTGTAAGTCAATGTGCTCCTATCTAAAGCATGCATGAGTACTGGAGAGGTTGTGAAGTTTGTGAACTTACTGGAATATGAACTTGAAATTTTTGAAGTTTATGTGAACTTACCCCTGGCTTTTTGTGCATGGCAGAAGAGCGAATGGGGGCCACACACTAATTCCCATCAGGATGGGGAGCAAGAAGCATACAGAGGTATAAACATGTCAGAATAGGACTCTCAGGGATGCCCAAACCCTGTTACTGAGATAAAGGGGAATAAACAGCCCTTGGCTTAGATGGCCCTTGGCGCGTGCTGCATTCCTCCTTCAGGGAGAGGGATGTGCTGGCAGGGAAGCAGATTCCACTTCTGCCACTCACTTCCTTTTGGTTTTTTTCTGACGAAGCTCAGTGGAGGCTGGGGGGTGGGAATGGAGAAGACAGTGTGAATAGAGATGAAGATTAAGGCAAAGGGAGGCTGGGGAGAGCATGCTCTGCGTGGGGAGCGAGCTTTCCCGTAGACTGCGTGCAGCTGCCAAGTTTTGTACTTGTGGTTTTTTGCTTTAATAACCTTAACGTTTGAGTTTGGATAGTCTCTGTTCATCTCTTTTTCTACCAGCATAGTCGCCACTAATGAACAGACCAGCCTCACTTGAGTTATCAGATATGAAACAGATTTTTTGGTGGGTGTTTCCTGGGTTTGGCTGGTTTGAGAGAGAGAGAGAAAAGTTTCCTTACATAGCAGTTTCTTTTATTAAGAAGTAACAAGTCAGAGGTGCACTTTGGAGCCATGACTGTAAGATACAGCCTTTAGTTTTGTGGGAGAAATCATAATTTTGCTTGAATATTTTGATTTGGAAAAATACTCTGAAGAGAAGACCGTGGGAGTCCAGGCAGGAGTTCACTGGCTGCTGCTGGCCTTGCCCTGAGTGGCCAGAAGACTCCAGGTTTGGGGGGAAAAGAGAGTTCTTCTGAAACGCACAAGCTCTTTTCCTTGATAGGAAATGTTATAAAAATCTTCAAAGGAAAATAGCTAGTTATAATAAAATATGTAGAATAATTTTAATTAACTGGCAGTTTGGCGATGCATTTAAATAAAAAGCATTTTCAAAGCAATGGTCATTTAAAGCAACTTAATTAGAATTAAAGAATTTTAAAATAGGTTTTATAATGCATTTGTTAATCTCTTGGTTGAATCATATTGTATTTTATTCTGTCTAATTGATTTTTAGCAATTTACTAATGTCATTATCTTTTCCTTAATTACAGATCAAACCAAGTGAAAAACGTATTCATAAGTTAAGGTTCTTAACAGCCAAAGAAATATGGATTTGGTTTATTAGCAAATGTTTTTAATGTCTGATATCTGTAGGAGGATTGAATTGTATACCTCTAATGGGCCTGCTTATTGTAAGAAACTTTTCTGAGGGTGATGAATAATTTTTTTCATTTCTCAGAAAATAGTCTTTTAGACTACACATTTATACTGACCCTTGTACTTTAAAAATAATTTGAAAACCTTGACATTAACTATAAAGTGAGTGAGTTTAAGGACTCTTTTATGGGTCTATACAGGCACCTCAGTATCACTAAAGAAAGAATTCTGTTTTTCTAATTACACATTTAATCTACATGGAGCTGTAATGTTTTATTCTTGTTTCCACTACAAATTTGAATTTTCATAGTCTTTATGTTGTTTTATAGCACATTTTCTGAAATTAGAACTTGGAGTTAGGTTCCCAACCATGTACAGAATGTTTTTATTTGTTTTTTAAAGTAATTGTCTTAAATGGCTTTTGTCTTGAAATGATATCAAGCAAGAATCCAGCCTTTCCATTAAGTCAGCAGTGGACACACCTTGTGTCTTGTATTTATACATTATGGACTTTTCTTAAGGGAGTACTTCAAGCAGAAATGTGCCACTTGATTCAAATGCATTTTGAATAGAAAGTAAAGATCTGTCCCATATCCATCCACAAGTGTAAAGCAAATTTATGAAGATGGGGTGTAATTATCAGAGAGATTTTCCGCAAGATACTGGGATTATTAGATCAGTCTTCTGAAAAGTATCATGAAAACATTAATTCTGCAAAAAGTCAGGAGTTCAGGTTTTTCTCAACTCAAACTCTGGGTCATTTGTATTGTTTGGGAATGTACATTATATGTTGTGTTAAATGGTATGTCAAAGTAATTTTGTGTGCACAACAATGGCAAAATCAATACTTTAACTAGGCAAATAATACAGAGTTTCAGTGCATATGTGTATATAATGTAAATATTATTTTCCAAAAGAGATGGTTATAAAATTTTCACGACCAGTCAGTCGTGTCTACAGTCATACTGCTACTAGAAACTGAGACAGTTCAGACACAGAGAATGTGTTAGGTTGCTATCACTGGAGTTGATTAGAATTTCAGATTTCTTGGAAGGATAAAGCCATGGTCTGAACTTTGCTGCAGATTTGAGGAGTTTTGCTTGATGGTGCTGGCGAAAGGGTAGAATTAAGTCTTACAATTTATTCTGCATACTAAGATAATTTTTCATAGTTACCTTGAACTTAATTACCCTCTTGGTGTTGAGAAAGCAATGCCATACTCCTTTGTGTTTTCATTTCTTTCTGTTTGTAGGTCCTTCTTTGCAGAAGTATTAGTAGAAGCTATTAGTAGTTTTGGTGTTTCTGTCTCTGGTTCAGTGTGTCTGCAAGAAGAATTCAGGACTGGGTTCAGCAGTATTAAATGCAATTTGGCAGCAAAGCCCTGCATGGCAGTGTTACCCTGTTACTTAATCTCTGGAGAGAAGTCATCAAACTGCAGTGGACTGCTGAGAGATCTTTTACCAAAGAGGCTTTAGTATTTTTCTTGGGATTAGTTTCTGCTCTTTTTGCATAAAGAGGGAATGGTTTCATTTGTCAGAGCACTAAGGCACTTATTCTTTTGTTCATTGATTTTGAACTACAGAAACTTTGACTATATTGCTGAAATCATGATTATGTTTAGTTTGAGTAAATGAATATATAATCTCACAAGTAATCTATCCAAGTAAAACACTACATTCTTCTTGCTGGTATAATGTAGCCCAGATTATTTGTCCTAGATCATTTTCTGAAGGCCACATGTTTTATTCCATGACTTTTTTTCGTAATAATGAAGTTAGAAGGAGTAACTTGCTGGTCAGCGTCACGTGTTGTGAGCAGCTTTGCAGTTCGCTGCAGTGATTAACAGTTATAATGTTCTGGGAAGTCCTACACATGAGCAGTCCATTGCTCTTCCCTCGCTTTGTGAGCGTGGCAAATCAGAGAGTGTGATAGTGTCTTGGGTTGTCTGGGTGAAGTCCCGGTTGAACTTGTGTTTGACTTGTTCTTTGAGCCTTTCTGAATAATGTAAATGGAAACTTCAGTTTAAGGGACAAGCATATGAAGCAATTCCTGATGTATATATAGTGACTGATGCTAAGAAAAAAAATCACATAGTACAGGAAATAAAATTCCATCTTCATGAGCAGCCTGACTGCTACATCATTTTCAGTCTCTCTGATGGTTTTTAAATTGAGGGGGAAAAAGCTGTTGTGATAATGTCACTAAACACTGCAGAACATATTTCCATATAAAAACCTACCTAGATAGGAAATTCCAGTTAATAATAATTCGGAGAAAAACCTGTAGTAAAACTTGAACGTATTAACTATTAAGAGTTTAATTTGAGCTCTGGGGGAAATGATCTATCTAGATATGCACAGTAAAAATGATGAGATTTCAGGCAGGTTTTACAGATGATTTCCTCTTTCTTTTCAAGAATAATTGAGTCCTTTTAATGATAAGCCTTGGTTGGTTTCTTTGAATGGTCTGTATGTAATTAGTTGTAACTTCAGCTATTGAAATGTTTTGACAGAAAATGTATCAGTTAGCTCATAAATTCTTTCTAGCATCTGTCTTAAGTATTTGTTCATTTTCTGCAACATACAGCTTCACCACTCCAGGTCAAATTTCAGACACAGCTCTGTTTTCTTTGTTACCTCGATCCTTTCCTTCAGGATGAGGGAGAATAATTAAACAGAACATCTTTTCCTAGCAGCTGGAGTCAAATTCCAGCTGACTGCAGCACCTGTGAAGATGGTACCTCTGCCTTCGGGCTGCGTGGTACGATGCCAGCCGCGGCTACATGGTGACGATGTGTTCAGGAGTGCACAGATTCGTCGTCGTAACGCGACTGCCCTTCTGTGAGCTTCAGATGGCAATAATGCCAGTGAATGCAAAGTGTCTGGTTTAGACTAATTAGAGGGATGATTTGTGAAACGTTGGCTATTTATTTAATTAATCACCAGCACAAAGCTATAAAACCCATATTTTAAAAATCCCTGTTAGTTTGCCATGTGGTTAATAGATTGTGGCACATTAAAAAGTGACATGGTGATGTATTAAAAATGTTCCACCTAAGGTTGGCTAATGTCCTCAAGGAACTTAAGCTGTCTGTTTTATGCAACAGAAGCTAAGGATTAGAGCCTCAGACCTGTTTAAGGATTGAATATTTGTAAAAACATTTATCTTTTGAATAGCATCTGTTCATTAAAATATCTCATGGCATATTTTTTGACATACAAGTAATGTTTATGACATAGTTACATGTTTTTGTTGCATTTTGTTATTACAAAAAACTACTCTATTTCTCAGTATTAGATTGTAATGTTTATTACTAAGTAAAATGTAAATAATTCTTCCAAAGCAGGCCATTCCTGTTCTTCAGTACGTGGAAACTAAGGTTAGTTTCGTAGAACAAATGCCTTTTTGCTGCAGCTATAGCAATTGTATTTTGATAAATCTGAATGTATGTTTTCATTCTTCAGCAGAACTATTGGAACTGACTAGATAAGAGCATAATATCCCTGGGTAGCTCAGTCCCACCTCAGTCGATCTGAAATTCAGTCCTCGAGAGAAAGGCGTCTCCAAGTCCTGTGTTTGACTTCAGTGATGCTGTAGGATTTGTGCTGACCTGCTGCGCAGGAGGGGCTTTCATTGCTGGCAAAATGCCATTTGAGTATGACAGCATTAAATATGAACTGGATCCATTTGTCCTAAAAATGATACTCATATGAAAGTAAATGAGGCCTGGGCTCTGCAGTCAGGGGACTGTGGTCCCCTCCATTTCTGAAGGATGTGCCAGAAAAAAATCATAACAGGCGATCATATTTATAGCACTTTAAGTAAAATATTTTTAAAGTTTAAGTGAACTGTATAAATGAATACATGTTACTATGATTGAAAAATGCTGTTACAAGAATTGTATTTATTATTCCTTGCTTAGGACTTACCCAGTTTTATTAATTGTGGGAGTGAATACCAAGAAGGAACAGGCAGTGATTTTGCACATTTGATTAGGTGTTTATATATGTAAATCGTAGTTTTGAGGTGCATATAAAAATTTGTTCAGGTGGAAGCTTGGAAGGAAACTGTCCAGCTCGGGAGGTTATGTTTCTCAGCTGTGTGTTGTATAATTAACTGGTACATTAGGAGGGGGGCTAGAATAAAACATGAGTATGTTAATGCAGCCTGGAGCTGATGTTGTAGTGATCATTGCAATGCAGATAAAGCATTTCTCATAACTGCTGCTGCCTACTGGAGCCTTTGAAACATCTGGACCTTTAATTGAAAAATAGTGTGGTGCTGTACAAAGCAGACATGCTAAGTGAAGTTAACAATTTAGAATAAAAAAATAATCGTGTGTTATTTACCTTGTAGTTAAATATTCATACTTTGTTATGCTTTGTATAACAGGAAATTACCGGGTTAAATTTTTATGAACAGTGACAACATGAATAAGATAAATTAAGTATTTAACAATGTTAATGGAATTTTACTTCGTGATCTGCTAACTCTGCAACACAAGCTGTGATGATATAAAGGAGAATCCACTCCTCCGAGAGGAGCAACTTTGAGGCTTCCTTTAAAACCTGCTCTCGGGACTGGCAGGCAGTATACGCTCACCTGCTGCAATGTTTACTCAATTCTGTACTGTCCCGTTGGTATGGCTAGTGATATTTTTGATAAATGACTTAAGAATAATATAATTGATCAGAAGACTTAGTAATGAAATATATCGACACTGGCTTAACCAGCCGATAGAATAAATATCATTCTTATTTTGCCGTTATAGGGTAGCATGGCATGTTGGGGAATAAAAGGGGTGGAACTACCCTGTATTTTCATATGAACAATAGGTCCGAGCTTTATTCCTATGGATATTAATAGAGTATGCAACTGAACAGGCATTTTCTCCAGATCTGTTTTAATGCTGTGTAAATAAAATGAACAGACTATGTAGTCAATATTTAACCATCACATTATGTTAGGTGACGATTTACTCGCGGCACGAGAAGCCCCTCGTTGCAGCTCCGTGTTTCGCCCCGGGTAGCTGGGTCTCGGATGCGGCTGCTCAGGCTGCCCGTGCCCCCTTGGCTGCCCGCGTGCTCTGAACCAGATGCGGTAGTGACGTTGTATTGCACGGTGGTGGAAGGGTCTCTGCCAGGTGCTTATTGAAAGCTTTTCAAATATTTGATCATCCAAACTTTTTTTTATCATACTATTTTTTAGAACAGCCCTCTTGTGTACTCATCCCCTCAAAAGCTCTTTTATTTAGAGGCGCGTTGACTGCTTTATTTCCAATTATTTTGGATCAAGAAAAAAATACTCTAAAATATGACTTTGTTTTTAAAAATGCAGACCTTAGGAAATAGTGGTTTTCATGAGCTGCTTAGAATAATATTCTTTGTTGCCACAAACATTTCTGCTCTAATCTGTTCGAACTTGTGTTTGTGTTTGAAATCTATTTGCTCAGTGTTTACATTTTTTCCTCTTCATGTATTTTCTCTATATTGTTTAAATACATTTTTGAGTGAGTCATGTTTAGGACGTGACTGCTGCATCTCACAGTAAAACTAAATACCCTATCACCTAAAACAAAAACAGTTCACCTGGTTTAAAAGTGAGAAGAAATTTTGCATTTGGAAAAGGATAAACATTTGTTTCCATTTTGTATAATGTTTAACATGGTTTGCTGGGAGGTGAGTCAATGACTTGAATTAATTATAATTACTGGAGAGACATATACTGATTGAGCAAATAAAGTAGTAAGCTCATTTGTGCCGAGGCCATCTAATTAAATGCTAACTTTGGATAAGCTGGATGTGCATGAAAGATTAATTTTAAGAGGTTTTTATGACTCTCACTAAATAATGATTCAGTAAAATCTTTGCATTATATCATTAGAGCATCTAATCTTAAAGTGATATAACATTTAGTCAGAGAACTCTATTGTACAGGAAGATGCAGTAAATTATTATTGTTGAAAATTAATCATATTTTTCTCTAGGAAATGTTTATGGACTTTATTTTAATTTTCTACTGCAGTGTGCAGTAAAACAACTTAGATGTGAGAAGGACACAGCGTACATGGTTTTCTCAATGGCTGTTTCATTAGCTTCCCGTTATCCAGGTACTTTAGAACTACATTTGGAAGTAAGCTGTCCTTGGGGTAGACAAAATTGTACCAAGTTTCCTATATAATCTAGGAGAATACTAATGGCCACGCTTTAACCTTTTCAAGAAATACATCATGTGGTGTTGGAGAGAGGTATACATTCTTTAGTGGCCTTTGATTCCAAGTTTATATAAAATCTTAGAAAGACTCCTTGTATTCAAAGAATTGAAAGAATATCTATTTCTTATTTTTAGATTTAACATGCTATATTTAAAGCATATTGACTTTATTATAGAATAATAAAATTGGTATAATCCTAAAACTTCATGAAGCCAATGAAAATCATTCAATATGCAGTTTTCCTGTCATAACTGTAGTAACCAGAATTTGTATAATTAAATACCTCAGCTCATAAATATAATCCTACAAAATCTATGAAAATTCATAATTTGAGTTACCTATCACATCCTTCACTCATGCTCTTATGTCAAGAGGTTCCAACAACATACATACAGGGTGTTGTGCTACTTACATAGTTATACTTAGCCCAACAACTTTTAAACCATTACTGTATATCCCCGAAGATTAGGGTACTGTAATGTGTCTGTGTTTATTTTAGACAGCTTGGGATATGTGGATTCCCAGGAGCAGTAGTCCTAGATAGCAGATTATTCTTTTAGATGAAATTTGTTTATTAATGGAAATAACTTTATTAAGCTTGGTCACTGCTACTTTCGTTTTTAACTACAAAAGTGCATAAATATAAATTGAACTGCTTAATTCATTATAAAAAATAGACAACAGGTATTTCTGAGTTCAGCAGATTGTACTTTTCAGCAAGGTCAAATGTCAAATAACAAAATTCTGTGCAGTTCATGAATAGCAGTAACAAAAAATAACTGTAATGTTATTTCATGTAACATTACAGTTATACAGTTCTTTATATAAGAACAAAGATGTGCTAACCGCTGAAAATTCTAAAGGTAGTCAAGAATTATTTCCTAGATAGAAAACCCAGAAATACAGAGAAGTTAAGTGACTTCTTTGTGTGCACACTACCTATCAGCAATAAGTTGGGAAGCAGTATCCCTGTTGCTTGCCGCCTCAAGCCTGTGTATGCTGCACAGGGCCATGTCTCCTCTGATGAATCCCAGTACATTATGTTTCATGATAAAGTATCATTTTTGCTTTGCATGAGATGAAAATATTATAGAAATAGCAAATTGAAATTTTCGTAAGAGCAGACTATATGAAAACACTAGCCTTAAGAGAATCTATTAATAAAAAAATTAAGAAAATTTTGTTTGATCCATTGCATGTGTTTTGTGTGTATTCAGTTTCTCACTTTCTTAAAGGATTGGTGGAATATAACATTTCTAACAATAAAAGCTTAATGGAATCAGATTTGTGATTTCCTAGAAAATTAACGAGATATTTTGTCAATTTTATTCCAGACTTCATTTGTCAGAATATACAGTGTCCACTGACAAGCTAAAAGAATTTTTTGACAAATTAACTATGCCACAGGTGACAGATCAGGAAAATGTTAATTTAACAGCCCCTTTATGCCTCCCAGATTTATTGGAGGCTATTAAGGAAACTCCAAATGGTAAGGCCCCTGGCCCTGAATAGATTTTCCATTGAATTTTATACAGGATCTATTAATAAAGTTTGATGCTACCTTTTTGAATATAGGTAATTGTACTTTATCTTCTGGGTCTGCTCAACATTTACAGTCAGAATCCAATTTTTAGTTTGGGGAAAAAAGTAATTATGCTTCCAGTAGTGTCTGTAATCTGGTTCTGAATGATTCCTCCTAAAGAAGTGACTGTAAGCAACACAAAATCCACAAGTTATTACTAGTTAAATCCAGCGTGGCCAGTTCTTTGACTCTTGGCCACCGAGACTAATAATTGGATCCCTTTTATTCAGTCCTTCCACCTACAAACCCTCACCTAATAAGCTTTGAAAACGTGAGTAATTGAGCTCTGTGGGACTTCTTGCACAATTAATATTTTGCAGGTTCAGACTAAGGATATGGATTCACTCAGTCCTGTAGACAGGTACCTGGTGTTTTGGATTTCTAACGCTGGTTCAGAACAAATGTCATTAATTTGTAATAAACATAGCGGAGATTTCCCTAAACCCCTTTGCCTTAGTGATTGATCAGTCTAAGCCTTGACCCCTGTGTTTATAGGGCGTGCTAATTTTTCTTGCCTAATGTGACAATGCATGTTCTCATTATTAATTGAAATGTCTAATCAGCTTCTAAATCTAAGGTTTCAGCCTCTGTAATATCTCATGGCAATCAGTTTTAGAGCACTTGTAATTTATGCAAATATTTTATTTACTTTTTAAAAAAATCTTGTATAACAGTAATGCTTTTGAGCCGTTTCCCAGCAGTGCCACTGGTGGTATTGTTCCCCTGGTTTATGGGGTAACTGGTATCCCAGTGCATGTGTGAAGTGCCTGTGCGTTAAGCCATATGTCATCTTCACGTTCATGCTGAATGTTTGTAAGTTAGAGAATAGTGATATCGGTGGTGGAGGGATTTGGACAGGCAAGATGGTAAAAACTGACTGGATGAGGTAGAGGAGGTTTGGGGAAGAATAAGTTAAAAAAGATAGCACAATGTAGGGCAAAGAAGAAAGAGAAGCACTGTGAAAGACGGTATCGGACCTGACTTGTGATAATTGTGAGATTAGGTCCATAAGATGTATTCATTTTATCGGTACAAATTGTTTTGGATTGGAAGCTTATAAAGCAGTCTGCACGTGTACTCGTGGCTGTTGGAGCAGTCTGTCCTTTTTGCTTTTTAGTTATAGTTCTCAGCCTTTTTCTTTTGCAGCCCTTTTTCTGCTTTTGTGCGATGTATGTCAGTTGTAACCTTAGCAACAATTCTAACATCTGATTGTCAGTTTTTCTTGGATCTTCCATTAGTAGGTCTAGACTTTATTTTTGCTCCTGACATCTTTGGGTTTAAGACATGTAACTAATTCAACATGCCCAGGATTCACAATAATTTGCTTGATAACTGCTATTTACTGATTCAAAAGTAAATGTTGTTGAAACAACGGGCCTCCCATTCTGACTGGTATGTCCAAACACTACAATAATGTCAGCAATATTCATAAATGTATGCGTGCTAGGGTATTCCCCGGTCAGTGTTTGTCCCTGGACAAAGACAGGGACAGAGTTTGAGACTGGAGATTCATTATCTGATATTAGTTTAATTTCCCTTAAAAATAAGCCTTGCAAGCAGGAAAGCAAGAGGAGGGGGATGGAGGGAGAGGAAGAAAGCAAGCTGTTCTGTAGCAGTTACCATTCTTTTGTGGTTATATTTTCATTAGAGAAGTAAGGTTGTAGGTCTAGTTGTTATCTTAGAGAATCAAAGACACACAGCAGGTAAACACTACAGCTGAATGAATGCTTTAATACCTTCACTGTATCTTCTTAATTTGGAGTTAAAAATAACTTAAGAAAATGCCTTTAATTGCTCTCTTGCACGTTGACATCTCTTGCCAGTTGCACTAGCAGGACATTAAGGCTTATCCAAACAAGCCTGTGGCATGTCCCACATTCTGTGGAACGTGGTATTTAGCATTAAATGCAAACTTTATAGGTCTTTATGTTGCTATGTGTTTTATATAGGTCTTAATCGCCATAGTGCCAAATAGATTTTGGTCTTAATGCAGAAAGTTCCAATAAAAAGCAGTATGAGTTAATACTACTTGGTTGTCTTCAAATAGTTCAAATGGGCTTAGTTTTATCCGTGATTTTGTCTTTGTCTTGGCCAACTAAGATTGAGCCTAAGGCTTGTTTATAACTGTATCTTAACCTCTGCATCTGATTGACTTTCCCTTTTGCCACATCGTTATCCTTAGGTTCCGTTACCCGGCTCTGCTTTCCCATGTGTGAACAGTTTATGGTGTCTGTTAGCTGGCTGTGAACTAACCGTAGTTAGTTCAAACAGAAACAGTCACTGTTTCTGAATTTATTGTTTGCATCTAGAAGATCAACTTTAAAGTCTCATTGATTTGTATGTGTAGACCTCTGTCAGCTGCGACCATCTCTTCCCGTTCCTCCTCTCTGTTGGGAGGTGCTGGTCAGTCTCCCGTCTCCCTTGCTTTTTTGTGCATGGAGAGTTTCCCTGCATTTTATCCCATCCAGATGTGAAATCCTTTGCCTCCTTTTATATCAGTAAGTATGCAAAACTGAAGGTGGATGAAAGGAAAAGGGAAAGGAAAGAGCATGAGAACAGCCCCGAAGTAAAGCTGGAGGGAAACTGGGAGCATTAAACAGCCAGTAGCACTGGCAACTTCGACACATATTGCAGAACTAGTTTAACCAGAGAAACTGTTTGAAGATGGTGATGAGACAGACTACTTTGAGAATTAGGATGGAAGATGCCCAGGTGCTAAAGAGAGAGTGATAGCTTGTAGTAACAGGGGAATGTAAACTGGTAGTTTTGCGGTTGAGAGAGGTAAGCTTTTCAAGTAGTGGGAAAGAGGTACAGAATACAGCAGAAATGTAGAGATAGGAATAATGCTAACATTAAAGGCTGATGGAAAAGCATTTTTTGAAGTTTTAGATAAGCTTGATAGTTCTCCTTTTCTTAGATCTTGTGCGAACATGGAATCTTGCAGTGAAGTTCAGACTTTTTATGGAAATCTGTGAAATCATTGTGAAATCTTTCATATAATTTTTACAGATATAGTAAACAGCATTAAAAGAATTGGAATTTAAGCATTCAAACTTATTTCAATTTTAAAAGTCATAGCAGTGTATTTTAATCTTATTACTGAAAGGAATTCAGGCTATAACAGATTTTGTATTACCTCTGTCATACTTTCTTTTATGCATTTTAAAAGAACGTGTTTTTCTCAACAGGGTCATGTTGGTACAACTGCAACCAAAAAAATTGACGTCTACCTCCCACTGCACGCAAGCCAAGACAAACTGCAGCCTATGACCGTTGTGACGATAGCGAACGCCAAGGTGCATGACCTGATTGGACTAATATGCTGGCAATATACAAGTGAGGGACGGGAACCAAAACTAAAGTAATGTGCTTTCTTTACTACCTCTCGATCTCTGGTTTTCTCTTCTTTGCATAATGAAATAGATTTCCATATCAATATTTTTATAGCTAAATCTTACAGAAACCGCCTGCACATTTATCAGTATTTCCTCTTGAGCAATACAAATGCATATGTATCCATTTCTCTTTCAGGTCAACTACTGAGTAGTGTATAATGATAAGCATGTGAAACCATGGATCTGTAAATGAACCCTAATTTCAAAACACTGTGTAATAATAATATAAATGTTATCCCTTTTGGTGTCATGGAGACATCTTTTATTTTATATCCCATCTATTTTATTTTATAGTGTCCCTAATGACTAAGATCACAAGTATGTCGAACAGAATTCAGAATTCATCTGCAATTCCCTTTTGTTTGTTTTGGGAAAAGGTACCAGGATTCTGACTGTCTTTTGTCTGCACCATATCAGGTTCCTCCTACAGATTCACAAAAAGAGGAATCACTGTACTGGGTGACAGTGTGTCTTGGAAGCATTGTTAGTGTTCTGCTGAAACCATATATTACATTTTAACTGTAATGCTTAAAATAAGTCAGTCAGAATTCTATCATAGAACATTAGCATTATTATTTACTTGCTTTCAGTTGTCATTTTGCTGACATAGTGACCTTGATTAATATACACATATTAAAATATTTCTGTTTTTCTAAGAATTGACAGGTATAGGGTCTAAAGGTGTACTATGCTTTTCTTTCCAGGTAATCATCCTGGAGATACCATTAAAATAAAAATATGCAAATAAGGATCTTGCAAACAAAAGAAATAGCAGTTTTGTTTGAAAGTATGAAAACTATATTCTTTAATTCAAAAAACTATTAGTTATGCACTATTTTACAATTGCTATAAACTTTGACCTCAATCACCTTGGCTTTTTGCAATAAAAAAGTCAAAATCTGTGTTGTCCGTTAGAAATTCTTGGTTTCAGCAAATCAATGGATTTTTCAGCATCTTTGCTAGCCATTGCTTACCTCTTCATCGTGAAAAAAGTTTGCCCTTAAATTTGTGTGACTAAATAATGGATTGAGTCTGCTATGCTGGTGAGCTAGCATTGTTTAGTAAAAGCCATTACTTTATCTTGGTAGGTCACATAAGTTATATGAAAAGGTACTTCAGACCCACTCATCTGAATAACTTTGCTTTTAAAAGAGTTATATAAAATCCAAAGAAATACTTTCATTTTTTCCTGGGTCATAGAACATGAAATAAGACATTAATATAGTTTATTACAGAGGTATTAATAACGGTTATTAGCTGATGACTTTTCTGGTGCAAAGAAAGGTTAACAGTTTTGGTTGATGTTTTTATATGAGCCAGTCAATTTTTCATGTTTCAAATTTTCTTTGTTCCTGGAATATTTTTTGAATGTTTTTTTCTTTGGTACTGTGTTTTATAGTTGTTGCCCTTCCAGCATTTTTCAAAAGTGTTTGAGAACTCTGTAATCTTCTCTGCTGCTATAGCACCGTTGTAAGGGGAAGACGTCTCTGAAGGGGAAAGGGAAGGTGCTGAGAGTTAACTTCGAGTCCCTTTCTTTAGGATCCTGAAGATTGCCTGATTTCTGTTTAGTAGGTGAAGGGCAGCACAGAAAAGCAGCCCCTCTTGGAGACAGAGCTTCAGGGACAGTGGTGCATTGGGTCTAGGATTTCCCTTAGATGTTCTGAAGGAGAACATTTATTTAACGCTTTTTATATGGGAGAAATGTAGGATTCTTTGCAAACAATGCCATTTCATTTGCTGTTATTAATTTCTGCTCTGTAAATCATGCATTCAAAAAAGTATCTTTTGTGTATTATTAGCTTATTTTTTAACAAGTAAGATGCCACTAACGTCAATATTTGGACATGTATATATTTCAGGAACACAGCCCACCTCAAATGGAACAATGTCATTGAGTAGTAGTAGTCCATGAAACATCACTGCCCACGGCAAAAGTCAGCAGTGGGAGGAAATGAATTTCACTGTCTGCCTTGAAGGATAAGATATTATGATGTGTCAGAGTGATCGTGACCAAGGAGGGCTGTCCAGTGTAATCAAATCTCAGGACAGAAATAGTAAATAATGGAGGCTGAGGAAAAATAGCTTTTGGCCCTGATTTAGTCAGTTTACTGGCCATGATTGATTTAGTCAGTATTTAAAAAAAAGAAGAAAGAAAGAAAGAAAGAGAAAAGTATAGTTGTGAAGTTGTATTAAAATACACATAGATAATGTTTCAAATTGTATATATACTGCATGGAAAATGGTAAATATACCTACTAGTAATACTGTTGGAGAATAGTGAGAAGGTTGTAGACTTAACTATGAGAAGCAGCTCCTCAGCCTTTAGGAAAAGCACTTCTTGTGGTGAGATTCTTTTTCCTAAAAAGTAGATGTAAGAGTCTGCAGTGAGTGAGTACTGGATGACCCTTTTTTTTCATTATTATTTTTGTCTCTGTTCGCTGTCTTTTGATATGAGGAGCCACTGACAGTGTTAGCAGCCCTGTTGCTGGCCTGTTGCACATGAACTTGAGCCGTAACCCACTGGACCGTTCTGGTGCCAGCCCCTGATGCCAACCCCTTGGATCTTATGCTGGTGGAGGTTCAAAATGCAGAACACGTTTCCCACTGGACTTGTTTTTTCAATAGATTACCTGTAATAGATATTAAGAAAGTACTTGGTGTTATCTTCACTAATTATTGGAACCTCATCTATTTTATGTTGCTATTTTGATCTCATTCCAGATTATAATAAGCACTTGTAATAGCTCTGGAGCAACAGTGTGTGAAAATAGGTACAATTTCAGTAGACAGTTCTTAGGTCAATACCTTCAAGTGTATGTTAATGCAGCATTTTCTTGGCAGAACATCAATGCCTGTATTAGGTTATTTATATTTTGATCCTTTTTTGCCACTGGTAACATGGAACAGTCTCTTTTTTAACACAAATATGTGTTTTGATGAAATTCTCATTTAGCTCATCAAAATAAGCAGATCTTCAAAGATGTGACTTATCTTTTTTAACATGCAGGAACCTGCTCCATGTCTGAAGACATCTGCAACCCCTTTAATTTATGAGATATAACAGACCTTGTGTATTTGCAGTATAACTGGTGGAATATAGAATGGTATCGCCACTGCCGTGTTCGGCGTTTGAATTGCTTTGAGACCACACTGAAGGTGTTGTGTTGCCTGCGTGTCTCTGTGGCCCCTTAGCTTTACTGAGTATTATGCAAGTGCATCAAGTACCAGCTGAACCTGGTAACTTTTTTTACAGAGAACTTTAAGTGCACCTCAGGCTGCACCTCGAAAAATTCTGTCAAACATGTAGGGCCCTGTGCTAGAAAACTAGCAGGAGGCACAGACCATGGCTGTGTAAGGACAGGCGTTGGGTGACTATTCGGCCTGGCATGTCTCACAACATGGGGTGATTTTTAAGTTATTTTGAAATGGACATGATGAGGATGCAAAGCTTTCTTACTGCCCGTTGGTGGAAATGTGGAGATAATCCAAGAAGAATGCACTTGGGAAGGACCTGAAAGTTATGCCAGGCATTTCTATAATCTAAGCAGCAGGATCAGCTGTATCTCTGTATTCACAACCGGTTTGTCTAGCTGATTCCTAAAAAGACCCGCAACAATGAAAACCACAACACCTCCCTGAGCACGCTTGCTTTGCTTGGGTCAAAGCCCTGACAGTGCATAAGTTCTGTTGCTAGTGCTATCTTTGACCAGCTTTCCTAAAGGTTACTTAAGTGCTCTTGAAGAAGTTAAAAATTAGTTCTACAGTGATGTTCCAGTTCTTCACAACAATCCAGAGACTCATAAAAGTTTCTTTAATAGTATTGCAGAATTTCCTAAATTTATAGTGACAAACTGCTGGATTACCTTTTTGTTAGCCATCCATTTAGCAAATTTACAGTTTACATTAATATTAATGCATCATTATTACCTGTTTTGTATAATAAATATCTTAAGTCATGACAGTGCGCATATAGATCACCTGGACTAGCACTCTCAATAAAGCACAGTTGTAACCAAAGGTTTGTGAATTAATTGAGAAAATTGCAAATCAGGTAGTCAGTGAAATAATTCATTGTCACATCCAATCAATAAACTTTGTAAATCAACTCATTTAATTCAAAAAATGATCTATATAGATCAAGCGACCAATTAAACAATTAGCATACACTTTGCAATTAATTAATTTAAGCATCAATCATGCAATTAAAACTCCAAATTTAAACTGCAGAGTTTAGAAACATACTGCCATGTGAACATTCAAGCTATAGCTCATGGCTCTGGAAAATGTCTGAATGATGGCAGATTTACAATAAGAAAGAATACTTATTTGCAACTGAATAATTTAAATATTAACATTTGAAATAGATTGTAATATTAGGAAAGCATAATTAATATTATGTTTTGTACGTATGGAGTTATTTCCCTATGGGTTTTAGTATGTGGGAAGAGGCTTAGATTTTGTTTTGCATCTTCTCACACAGCATCTGTTTAAAGCCTCACATGTTATTTAGTTCTGCTTGTTAGTATATGCTAATTTTTAACAATCGGTACTGTACTGAACAGTGATTTTTTACTTTCCTTGTAGCTTATCCCTTAATTTTTGTTTATCCACCGTTTACATATCTGAGATCATTCTCTACTTTGCAAGTATACATTCAGTAAACTTTTTCACTGTTGCTTGATGTATAAGAGGGCTATATAGGCACTGCCTTTTTGTCATTAACTCTAAAATTTAATGGTCATATAAATAAAATACATTTCCACAAATGGGGAAATATTATTACTTGCTTTATGAAGTCATGAAACATTTTGTAGACTTTGATGTATTTTCATCACTGATGTGTCATTATTTTGCTTACAGTTCAGTTGATGCTGAAGTGAGACTCTCTGCCTTATTCTTAGGGGGGTTTGTTTTTGTTTGTTTTCTATTACCACTTGGTTGTGGTAGCAAGATGTATTGGGACTTGAATCTTTGTATAAGTATGTGTCATCAGTGGCTTTTAAGTATATTATTTCTGTAACAAGTGTGTCTGCTTGTTTATTTTCTGTAACATTTAGCAATTGATGTTGATCTGCAGAATGGAGTTTGTTGTCTAGTTTCCCTCCTGAATAAATTTGCTTTTTGCTTGTTGCAGTGACAACGTCAATGCCTACTGTCTCCATATTGCCGAGGATGATGGTGAGGTTGACACAGATTTTCCACCTTTGGATTCCAATGAGCCCATTCACAAGTTTGGCTTCAGCACTCTGGCATTGGTTGAAAAGTACTCGTCTCCCGGCCTGGCAGCAAAACAGTCGCTCTTTGTTCGCATGTGAGTATGGATGCTAACTTAGTGAATTACCTTAACATCTGTGCGCCCATGCCGCCTCCACGTCTCTTTTTTTCCCCTCTACTTTTCTTCATTTGAATTTCATAAAATTCAGGGGGCACATGTATTTGTGATTCTTTGCAGATGATGCTACAGTAGAGAATCTTTCATGAGGCAGGTAAGAAAATAAATGCTGCTGGAAGTACCTCAGATGAGAGACTCTCTGAGTCTAAAACTACAGGGCGGGGGGGAAAAAAGCTGTTGTGCATATGATTAATTTGAAAAAAAAAATTATCGCACGCCTGCTTATAAATATTTGAGCTCATAATCTTCATTTTGATCCAAACATGATGCTTATTTATGAAAAATGTTTTGAATAACAAATGAAATAACATATATAATAGCTGTGAGAAAGTTAAAGTTTCCAAAACGTGGATGCTGGATGAAGATAATTTACCCAGAGACCTTTGCAGTACGTATCAAGAACTAATACTGCTAGTCACTTTTTTGACTTTTGGGGGAAAATATGTTAAATTTTAGCAGAAAAAATGTACGTATATGGTTTTTGGGCATCCCAGAGATGGGAGACACGTGAATCTTCTTTTTAAGTCTGATAGACAAAGCAGTGAATTTATATTTAAAGGCTAATTGAAAGCATTTCTAATTGATAGGCTAAATAACAAATAATTTTAAATGCAATAGTTATAGAGTATATTAGTAAAACTGCTCTGACCGAGGAGGGAAGTGATCAGTAAATAAGGGTAATAGTTGCAATATGACTAGACATGCCACTGTACAGTCCAGAAAGAATCAGAGGGAGCCTCCCACCCACCACTTAATCTTGAAGCTGTCCTGTTTGTAGCTCAAGAGGAATTTGATATACAGTTATCAATAAATTAGTATCAGCAGATATATACTGTGCTCCACCACCATTGTTTTTCCTTACTTGTGAGAGAAGTGTCTTTTAAACCACGAAAAGCCTTAATTACTAATACACCATATTAGTAACATAAGTCACTTCTTACTTGGGAGAAATATTTAATGTTTGAATCTTTCAAAATGAAAATGCTAATTTAGATTTCCCGATTATTTTTGCAATTTTAATAGGGTATTTTAGAACATAAAGGATTATTTACATTTCAGAATCATACAACTGCTTCCAGTTCTGAATAATCAGACATAGAAAAGGTTTCTGACCTACTTAATTCATTTTTATATTCATTATTGTGGACTTTGTGTCTTACAAACGGGTCTGAAGTGTCGTGCTGAAAGAGATTATCAGAAATCTCACGTGTATTTCCCAAAGGCTTATTCATTCCTTTCCATTGTGTTAGGTCATTGGAAAATAAAGTATTCTCTCAACAATATTTAAAAATAAGTTATATAAGGTAACCATATTCAGCTTTGCTGAACTGGATGCTGTCACGTGGAAGCTTGTACAAAGAGGGAATGAAGCCGTCTTTCAAGTCCTATTGCAAGGTCCATTTTTGTTTTGTGCAGGTTGCAATCACGCAGTTGAGCCAGGCAGCTGACTGCTTTTCCTCCTGTGGGATTGCAGAGTATTTAGTTTCCGCTATCTGACCGAGGAATGCTGCATGTTTTATCTGAAAGATGGAATATCTCTTTCACCTGCATGCATTCTCTAGAGTCTATGCTCTTGCCATGAATTTGATTTGTAATTGATTTTTCAGACAAATCATCCTGTAAATAATATCTTGATTTTTCTTTTTTTGTAAAGTACTGTAACAAAATGTGAACAGTTGCTTGTGTATTTTAACAAGTTTCTTTTCAGCTCCCTTCTGAGTATTTACGAATGTCTTTTTAGCAGGCCTAAGGGTGACTGCTCAAAATGTGCTCCCAATGTCTTGTCTTTTGTGCACAGATATATCAGCTACCTTTCCACTTTCAGCCCTGATGCTGCTGTTACAAAAAATACCATGGCAAATTATTAGATGCTTATTAGGCAGTTCCAGAGAAATGTTTAGGAGGGATCGTCAGCAGTTACAAGAAGAGTAGTTAGCCATATACAAAATAAGACTAGTGTTGGCAAAGTAGTGCAAAATTCGCAAAGATTCAAAAAGCCAGAGCTTATCAGGAGAGGGAGCATAATTTTTCTGTAATGTGAGGACAGCATTCTTTTTTAACAATAGTAGACTGAAACATGTCAGTAAGATTTAACTCTAGGAGTTGGTGATATCCTCTTAGAAAAATTAACTCTTTCGTGGCCCTTTAGAATATCTCAGGAGAGGTGAAAGACAAATTTTGAGTCTCAGTTTTCAGACTTTCACTGTGTTCATCTGTTGAAAAAGAGGGAGCAAAGAAATTAAATTTGACAGGTTTCTTTTAATACAAATAGGATCACATATTAGTAGATAAAGGCAGATTATCTTTTGCTTTAAAATAATTCGTGGTCATGTGAGTTTAGTGTTTTGTATCCTAACTGGGCAGGCCCTGCTGATTAGAAAGAGGACAACTGCATCATAAGTAGTGCTTTTCTGAGAGAGGCTGTTTTTTGTATCCACATGTTAGTATGAAATTGGTTTTACTTCCTATGTAAATAGTTATTAATAAATATTTACATTTAAATTGGATTTTTAGTGTGGTTCCTAGAATAGAAGATTATTTGATCATCACTCGATCAAAAGATGGTTACTACTGTGAGTTTAAATGTATATGCTGTCTCATAGGAATTTGTTTTAAATTCTACATCTTTCTTTTCTGTCATCCTACTAGTGCATGTAATTGTGTTTTTATATCTTGCATCTCTTTTTTTTTTTTTTTTTTTCCCCTCCTCATGCTAAAGTATTTCAGCTGCTGCTTTGTCAGGCTTGTGACTTGTAATGTTTATTAATATTGTGTCACTGTTGAAAAAAGTTGATGCTTCTGAGAATCTTCATGATGAAGCACGATGTTTTATTTCAGATCTCCCCCGTCCTGTATTTTGGATATATCCTCAGGTGTTGTGCAGTTCACTGAGCTGACAGTTGTGGAACCTTGCTGGGGACCCTATTTCAGCAGGACATATTTGAGCAAAAACAGTTTGCAGAACTTTATACACTTAAACTCCTGCCAAGGCAAACTCTTACCCACTTGAGCTAGTTATAAATACCCAGTGGTAGTGGTTGGAAGTAGCCTACAGTGCATTTTATATTCTGAGCTGAATGTGAGTGTCTTTGTGGTTATACAGAGTAGTAAATAATTGAGTTTGATTAGGGAGAGGGACCTCATTATCCCCCCACCTGTGCCCAGCTGGTAGGGGAGGGTCGAAATGAAGCCATTAGCTGTCTCTCTTACTGGCATCTCAAAGAGCTCAAATACATCTGTGTCTTATTTTCTTTTCTGGCACAATCAGTCGAGCAAGCTAAGCAGGCATGACCGAATTTGGCAAGTTCCAAGGACTCTGGCAAAGT
This sequence comes from Dromaius novaehollandiae, assembly GCF_036370855.1. Lineage (NCBI taxonomy): Eukaryota > Metazoa > Chordata > Aves > Casuariiformes > Dromaiidae > Dromaius > Dromaius novaehollandiae. The sequence goes on along the minus strand of NC_088117.1, from coordinate 13,653,300 downwards.
TACACAAGGAGAAGACGGAGGGCAGTCATTCTGGCTTCTAACTGCCCATTAGTCTAGCGAGTTATGTTTTTGGAAACTGTCTGTTGTGGAAAGGAGTACTTTGTCCAATGTCAAACGCTGCATTCTCAAACAATCCTCTTTGATGTCGAATATGATTTGTCAGAAGGAGTCAGACAAAGCGCTGCATTGATGTAAATGCAGACTTTGTGAGATGGTGAAGTATACCTGAAAGACCTGAACGAAAGTTGCTTAGAATAAGTCTGTACTATCATTTAGGATTTTTTTTCTTGGAAATTTCATCATCACAACTTGACATGCTATGTCAGTGGTGTTTCTAGGAGTTGTAGCTCAGACGCCAGTTGGCATATAGATGAAGTTTGGCAATGCAGTTCCTCTGCTCAGTAGCACCTTTTTCTGTTTTAATGTTTTGTTTAAATTGCTTTGACTATTATGCATGTGTTTTTTTCAAAGTAGCACCACCATTATACCTGATAGATTAAGGTTCGAAACAAAGATTTAAAATATCAAGCCTTCATAGTACATTTACAAATTCAAAGCTTTGAAATGTGTATTTATTCAGCTAAAGAAGCACTCCCCAATAGGCCCGTTGCCACTTTTTAGATAGGTGCAGGTAATCTACAAAATATATTTTAGAATATTCATAAAATGCAAATTTAAGAAAACGTAGGTGCCTAAATTGAGAAGGTGGGCTCCTGGGAGGTAGGGAAAGGTAGGATCCCCGGGAAATGAGTCGGAGCAGAAAGGTAACTTGTTAGATTTCTAGTGTTAGATTACGGTAGTATCAAAATATAGATAATTAAGCCAAAGAGCACAAAAAGTTATCTAAGGCTAACTTTAGATGCACAAAAGCAATATTATTTAGACTCAGAATTAAAAATGAGGCTGGCATAGTCATTCTGATTCACATCATTATGCATTTTATCTAAAAAAAAAAAAAAAAAAAAAAAAAAAAAAAAATTACCCAGCTGAAGTTAAATACATTGTGTCAACTGGGATTTTTAGTCTTAACTTTGACTCTGTGCTGATCAAGTGCAAATCATTATTAGTCATTCGCAGGCACTTTCAGCCATGCCAGCCATTTTCTGCAGAGAGCTTTAAGTGCTCTAAATTCCACTTCGTTAAAAAAAAAAAAAAAAAAAAAAAGTTCCAGGTTGGAAAGACAGCTTTTGGAAAAGTTTTTCTCGTTCAGAACAGAAGCCTTTCATCTTCTCAGTGTCATTCTTTTCCTTTGCGTAAGCGGAGCCCGTGGAGAAGATGCTGCCGAGATCCCCGGCCCCTCCGAGCCCCCTCCCGCGTCCCCGGCCGCGAGCGCCGCAGCTCCTGCCTTTTCTGTTTGTTTTCTTTCTCCTCCTCTGAACCTTGCCACCCTGGCTCCAGCGCCGAGGCTGTAAAAGAAGATGGAAAGCCAAGTTACCTCAGAATGATCACTATCATTAACATTCACGGGTGGTTCACTTATCATTCCTGACTGCACAGACATGGCAGCCGTTATGAAACGTCCACAGGTGTAGCACGATGATACATATTACATTGTGCCACAATGGATTTATGTATTCTGTAACAAAAGAAAAGTGTAATGAAAAAATACAGAAGGTAATCCTTTATTCCTCTGCTGCACAATTTATCAGTAATGCCTGTGGATGATAAGTGCCAGGGATTTCCTTTGCTTGATTTAACCTTGTCACCCAGGTATGTTTTTGTAAAATGACACAAAATACAAGCTAAGGGATTTCTTTGGCTTCCAATTTGCAAGCAGCACTTCTAATTGATAAAATAGCGTATGTTTGCCCTGTTTTCTAGTGGGTTGACTTAAAATAAAAGTATTGCGTATTAGTAGAGTATGCTAGACCATATGTAATTTATAATCGTAATTAAGGATGTGCTGGGATGAGGTTCGGCCGGGGAAGTTCACGCGCGCTGTCGTACAGAGCATGACCGAGGAGCGGGCAAGGTGAGCTGGGACACGCGTGTCTTCCAGGAGAGCCCGGCTGTGCTGTTTGCCTGGGAGGGAGGTGGCTGTGGGTTGATGGCGTTTCAGGGGAGCATGTCCCAGCATGACGGAAGGATCTGCTCGGTCTGGGCTTCGGTCCACTCTCAGCTCGGATTTGTGGGTTTACGGAGTGCTCAGACGTCGCTGCTGAGGATCTGTGGTGCGTCGTTAGAGAAGAACGGCGTTGCGTGCTCATTTGCCCTCGCTCTGCTGCAGCCTGAGCAGCCCCGTGAACTCCGGCTGGCGTTGCAGACGCTCTTGGCTTCGTTCCAGAGCAAATAGCCCAAAGTTTACAAATGTGGGGTGCGCTTTACATTTCACTGCGCTTGCCAAAGTCTCGCTTACTGGATAGCACACTAAATATAGTAAAACACAGAGGTTTTTCTTATTTTGCTTTGATCAGTAAAATAAACTTTTAAAGATTGTTCTGGGATGAGATCCAGCTTCTGAGGCAAAGAATGGCTGTGGTTCAGCCATGGTTTAGTAACAGAGTGTCAGTAAAATTAGTTTGACAGTTCTCAGGCCAGCTGCTCAATAGAGAGAATTGACCAAGTTAGAGTGGACTGAAACACTAGCAGGATCAACAATGGCATGTGCTTTTTAACAGCTGAAGTGTCAAGAATTAAAAGGCAGTTTTCCATTTTTGGGAGGTTACAGAGATGTCTCAGTATTAGCAAACCCAAATTAGGGCATCGGCGTTGAGCTGCCGTCCGTTGTTTCGCCCTGGGCAGGAAGCGGGGCTCATCCGTCCTGGAGGCTGCAGGTCCTTGTTTGTGAGAAAACCCATTGGGAAGAAATTTTACATTTGAGGGGAAAAAAAGAAAGAAAAATGGTGACTCTAGTCTGTTTGGACATAGGTTTTTTTGTTTGTGTTTGTTTGTTTTTAAGGCTTTTATCTCCTTTCTTGGTTTTCCTTCAGCATTTTAAATTATTTTCGTATATTTTGGTTGCAGTGCTCTTGAAAACGTCTTTTTGTATTGCAGAATATTATATAAATTACTTGAAGGCACTGGATGCCTTTTGAAAAGTAAAGTTTTCACTTATCTCTGTTCTGTGTTGTTTTAGTGCTTTGAAAGCATTGCTTTTTTCTGTAGTGATTCATTGACAAACACCATAAAAATAGCTAAAAGGGAAAAAGTAGTTTCCTTTTTATAATTATAGTATAATGTAATGTTTTCTTTTTTTAGAAAAATGCACAAAACAGGTCAGTCAAGACTAGAACTATAATGGATTTGGGAGGCGAGGTGAATGAGAGAAGAAGTTGTCCCGCGTTACTTACGCACATTGCAGGCTCCTCTAACAGTTTGAGGAAGAGACTTGCTCGCCGGTAAAGGGACTCGAGGAAAGTCTCTGCTTATGGCGTGGCACTGGTCAGAGCCCCCAAATCTTGAGGCTGTTCTGAGGATAGAAATCTTACAGTTATGGAAATTGGTACTCCGTCGTGTGGAACAGCGTACTCAGTTCTGATCATTCCGTACTAAAAAACACATGGCAAAAACAGAGGTTGGGGAAGTAGATGCCTGAAAAGATTGGGAATATTTGGTTTGGAGATGAGTAAAACAGATGTGATAAATGGTCTAGAGCACATAAATTTGGGGCTTTCAGGCAGCTTCATTTTGCCAGGAACAAGGGGAAGTGAGAAGGAAATCCAGCGCGACTAGCCCGCGGTTCGGGAGGAGGAGACGTGGTTTTGTACCGTGGGGCTTGCAGAACGCTCTGCCGGGGGTGCAGAGCCCCCGGGCGACTCGGGTGAAGAGCCAGGGGACATTCTGCAAACAGATCTTTTATGTTACTTACAGTACAGTTACGGCAGCTATTTCTAGCTTTATGTGATGCACAAATGATACAGCCACATGCCGAGGGAACAGGCTTTGATCTGGGCAGATGCATCCTCTTGCCTGGGTTATTCCATAATTACCCGTTGCTGACATCTTGACCCTTTCTCTTCAGGCTCTTTTACCCACTGTGGGTGGGATGACGCTGAGCTGAATAACTTGGGGTAGGTAAGGCAGCTCTGTGCTTTCACAGTTAGGTAGAGCGGGGCAGTGCGTGTTTGCTGCTCTGATGTCTGCAAGAAGAGCACGCGTGACCTCCAGGAGTGCCGTGCCCGGCGTGCCCGCAGGCGTGTGCCTGGCCGTGCGCTGCCCGTAGCACGGCTGATGGCCGGGATTAGGTGTTCCTGCCTGCGAGGGCTTAAGGTGTCGTTTGTCCTTCTAGGCCGTTTCACAACATGGCAAGGGATGCCACATCCCAACTGATCCAACTCAGACTCTTCCCAGAGTGTGCGTCTTGCAGTGACATTTAACGTGGTTCTGTTTCTAATGATGTAACTGTGTTGCTTGGACTGCTCTTGAGTGCCAGTTGCTTTTAAAATATTCCAGCTGTGATATTTGTGTAGAACCGTACTCCCTGATTAAAATTCTCAGTTGCCAGATGAAAGCTCCTCCTCCTGTCTAAATAGCTCTGTGAAACAGTTTTTTCCGTGCGGTGCAGAGCTTTCCCCGTGGGTGCCCAGCAGCTCTGAAATGTCTGTGGTGACTGTCTGCAGTGACATCTACTGACATGAGCAGAGATTGACTGCAAGGTCTAAGGGGCAAAATTTACTGATATATTAATTCAGTATCTCTTTTATTATATTGTCACCTTCTCTGCTTCCCCAGTGATGCCACTTCCAATATCTGGCTGTCCGTATCTTCCGTAACCATCTCCTGCTGGTTTCAGTGCTTGCTCCAAGCACAGGGTTCTTCCATAGGCAGCAGCCAGGAGAACTGCCGTAACGATTCCTGTAAGATCCTGTGCTGATGTTCACAAAAATACGTCCAAAAAAGCTTGGTGTTTATGTTTAAAATAATGCTGTACATTAATATTGCTGAAAAGCTGCTGTTGCTCTGACTGTTCTTCTTGCACTTCTCCTTGATGATTTGTTAGATGTGTCACTGGGACATGTATGAAGGGGACATTGCAAGCTGTTTCTTTTCGTACGCCTTCTGAAACACTTAGTGATACTTAATAATTGGTATTTGAGGAGTTCCGTGTGTACATTTGCTCATTTTTGTTTTTTAATGACAAACTGGTCTAAATTAGGAAAATCCTTTCACACCTTGAATCATTTTCCTTTTTTCTTCGTTTCTGCCTTTCCAAGGGAGTTTTTTCAGTTTCTCTTCCTAACTTACTTTTACAACACAACTTTGTTCATTGCTATGTCTTAAAAGTACTTTGCTTGTAACTCTAATGAGAGTAGGAGTAAGCTGCCTGGTGATGACTGTTTCGTAACGTGCGTGTGCATCTGTCTTGCAGAAATGCTGCTCATGGATTCTCACTTATTCAAGTGGACAGTATGAAGGTCACCATGAAGGATATCTTACAAAAGGCCTTAAAGAGAAGGAAGGGATCACAAAGAGGCTCAGGTGGGTTATTTATTGTGTTCCGTAGAAGACAAAGTGTTTTTCTATGAGCATATTTTACATCTCTTTTTAACTGTTGGGAAGGATGCTGAATTTTTTTCGGTGTGTATTGTGATTTTCAGTCCCACTCGGAGGCAGTTCTATGCACAGGTTATGTTCTAGATACTAGCAAAAAGCAGACAGTGAAGGAGCTGCATAACATTTGCTGCCAAGCAATATATTCATTACTGCAAATATTTATTTATGATGATAAAGCCATTTACATTCAAGTCCAGCTAGTGGTAGTTTGAGATGAAGGGTAGAAGCACGGAAAGACCGGTCCTCGGTACAGTTCCTATGCTTTTAATTTTTGTAGGGCAATGGTGCTTAATATGATTTTAAATAATCTAAAGGATTAGTTCTTGTAGAGAAAAAATACTTACTTCCTGCAATATTGTTAAAATACTACTATTATATTAAAGACATATCAACATTTGAAAAAAAGAAAATGTACCATACTTTCATTATATACTACAGCAATGCTTTTCCAGGCTATAAATGTACATTCACGTACATATTATTTTTTTAAAAAGTACAAGGCTGAGATATCTTTTCAGCAACAAGAAATAATTATTGTGAGAAATTGCACTGAGTCTTGTCAGGCAACAAAAGAACTTTAATATAAACCTATCTATACACTAGGTAAAGATAAGCATCTTGTCTTTGTAAATGAATGAAACCTCCTTATATCGCCTTAGTTTTAACTATGTGAAAAGAAAATAAACCCTGTTCTGTTTAGAAAAAGTAGTTCAGTGCAGTTTTTAAACGAGTGTATAATCTGTCATGGATTTAATTAGCTATCTTCAGATGAAAGCTGAAGTTTTAATAAAAGTTAGAAGAGATAACACAGTGAAGGACACGGATGAGCTGTCTCAAGGCCATATTCCAAGGGAACGATAAGAGCTGTAAAAAATGGCAGAGGAGAGCAATTGAATGAAGCAATGAAAATCTGATTCTCGTAAAAAAAAAAAAAAAGAAAAAAAAAAGAAAAAGGAAAAAAAAAAGAAAAAAAAAAAAAGAGGGAGGGAGGGAGGGAGATGCTGGTAGGGGTGGTTGTAGATGAGACCCGCTAGCGTCTGCGAGCAATTTGGCTGCCTGCCAGGCGTCATTGTTCACCCCGGGCTGTGGCAGCTCAGTCCAGATGTGCCAACTGCACGTTGCGGCTTTTGCCAGCTGACTGCGCCGTTTGATAACCAGCTCTCTGGATGCCCATCACTGGCCGCAGAGATAGAATTAAATGATGATGATCTTCCCACAAGTTGGGAGAGGAAACAATGCATATAAATCTTGATTTCGTCTCAGCGTGAGAAGTCTTTATCCATCATCACTCATAATGAACAAGTCGTTAGCTGCGATGAATGGTGTTCTGTTTTTTTCAAACACCTCTTTTGTTCACTTTTTGGGTGACTTTTATTTATTTCCTGGGGTCAGATTTCTCTTCCCTGAAGGGAGATGGCTAAAGGATTCACTTAGCTTGATCTTTAAACTACTTTCCTCCTTCCGTGTAACAGATGTTACTCTTTGTCCTTTTGAAATTTGTTTTTGCTTTAATTTTGTTACTTTTATTCAGTAGTTTAGAAAAGGAATGGAACTGTCACTTATTCTTTCAGCTAATACATTAAGTTCTGCTGTCTTGGCACTCCTGCTCAGAAACCTCTGTAATAACAGTTTTTCACTAGGTATATAAGCATTTATATATTTTTCTGAATTTTTACATTATATAAGAAATCATTTACATTTACTTTACATGAATTATCCATGTGGCATCTCTCCTCTTTGGAAAGTGATCATCGTCCTTCCAATACAAGTCATAACTAAAATCTGATTTTTTCATTACTTATGTGTATTTACTTTTGAACATATAATCAGCTTTGTAGAACTAAAGTGCTACTTGCAAACTTCGATTTAAGCTTGTGTACAGGTATGTCCTGAATTAGGACCTGCAGCTGTAGGTTTCCTGCATTGGGAGTCATTGCTAGAAGAGTGATCACTCTAGGGAAAGCTTTTTGCTCTTTTTTTCCCAATGTTCCTGAATTTCATAAAATAAGTATTTTTTTAATTTTTAAAATGGTGAGTACACATAGTGCATTATTGAAATCATATAATACTGTCACATGGGTGAAGTGATGTCTAAGATTCGGTATGTATATATTAATATGGTAAATCATAAATTAAACTTTGTTATTCCAATTATTATTATGCCTCCCCTATCCAAAACTGTGACTCGTCAGTTAGCAGACTTTTTTTTTTCGGTCTTGCCTTTCATCTTTAAAATGGCACTGTATTGCAAAAAGTGCAGCTGTTTTCACAGAGGGATCCACTTGCTTGCACTGCCCTCTGGATCCGAAACAAGCCATTTACAGTCCCCCTATACTGCTGTTAGCAGAATGGGAGGAAAATGCTGCCTAAGATTAAAGGACAGCTAAAACTCAGAATGCTACCCGCTGGGCACAGATTGACTGGAGATGGAGTAGAAGAAGGTCTTGTCTTCATTCTTCATCTAACACCAGATTTTTCATTTTTAGAGTGAATATGCCTCTTATTTTCATTGGGAGATGCTCAGATAAATGGAATTTAAGATCAGACTATTAACACAGTACGGTTCTGTGCCTTTGTAGTTTAAGTCATTATCAAGCAGTGGATTAAGATGTCAAAGTTCTGAATAAAAGAGGATATAATTTAGGGAAAGCATTTCTTCTCATTCAGCAACACTTTCTTTTAAGTTAATTGCTCTATTAAAAAAAAAAAAAAAAAACCTAACCAAAAATAGACCTAACATGTTTACTTGAAGTATCTGTAATAGTTTAACCAAGTGGAATGCCTGTGAACTTTTCTGTACATTTTCTGTGTACCTACAGATCAATCTTCACAGGACAAATGAATTTATTATGTTTACAGTCTATGTTATTTTCAAGTGCTCATGTAAGAAATTGTTTTCTGAGCTGTTTTCACCACTGACTTTTATGATGTTTTTCAAATTGGCCCTGTATTTATGGGAGAATGCTAGCCTTGGCTGGTTGTTTCGGATGAGGAAGACATTGAAGAATTGTTGTTGCATGGTCTGGAAGTGGACATCCCACTATGACAAGAGCTAAGATACTAGACTAGTTTTCTCCAATCATTTTATTCAGCTAGTAATCTGCAGCTTACAAGTAGGTTTTTCAACAAGCTATCGAGTCCCAAGTTCCTGAAAATCCATATGCCTAGGTTACCTCTGTGAATCGATGACCTTCTGAGTTTCTCTGTTTTTGACTTTTGTTTAAAAATGCCATTACCTTCCTTGTAGCTACCAACCTTTACCTACCTTCTGAAGCATGAGACTGGTAATGACAGAGTTTGTTGTGACAAATGATAGCACAGAGTTCAGTTTTTAAAAGTTCTGTTTTAATATATGCACTGATGTTAATGTACAAATATATGTTGGGTGAACTTTTTCTGTACAAATATTACAAACGTATTTATTTCAAAAATCCCTTTTTTGAAAAGACTAAAGCTGGGTATGGCTTTTGACTGCAAATTAACTTCAAGTCAACAATAATTTGTTGTATGAAGATACAGGTCAGTAGGTTGTGATAGAAGTGGTTTATGACCTTATTTCATAAGAAGTATGAAAGAAATGGAAAAACATTTTAATTTTATTTAGCTCTACTTGGGTACTATGTTAAATTAAATTCTTGCAAACTATACAAGTTACTTTGCATTCTTTGCAGTTGTCCTTTCTTAGTGTCACACAACTTTTGCCTTGAAGGTATGGACATTTTTGGTATTGAAAGCTAATGATCATTTTTAAATAATGACCTTTGAGTAAATCAATGGGAAATGCAGGTGATAAAATCGTCTGTATGTGTTGTAATTGAGAGAACCACACCCCTTAAGTCATTTCATAAAGGTTGTAGTGAAGCGGTGTTTCGGGAACCTCACAAACAGTTCCACAATGGACAGCAGTAGGGGCTTAATGGGAATACTGGTCCCTTCTTGCCACATGCCCAAATAACAAACTGGAAGGAGAGTGTGCAAATGGTTGCAAGTTAGGGAAAAGCCTGTAACAAACAGTCAATGCTATGTGCTGGAGAAGATAAATCTGCAGAGGAAATTGTTGAGGCAGATGTTTAATTAGTTAGAGTAAGGCTGGATAAATCAGGATAGGAGCTGTCTATGGAAATATGCTGGTTTGCCTTGCTTTTCTAAAAGCTGCTTTCATTGTCTTTAGAAATAACTGTCCTTTTAGCTTAGGAAAGAAGCAACAAAAGCAGTCATATAACCTCTCTCCTATTGTAATGGATTTCCTTGTGTACACTCATAAAATAGAAAATGTAATTGATGTTTTCTTATGGTAATGAAAAATAGCCAAGTAGAATACTTTATCTTCAGTTTATTTAACCTATTGCGTGCTCGGAAGCATGTACTGCAAATGCGTGTTTTACATGTGAGCTGGAAATAAAATGCTCTTGGTTATGGAATGAGCTCCCACAGGAGGTTGGTCTGATCCAGCGATGAACCACCTTGATGGGGACTTAGTGAAATCTTTCATTTAAGAGAGTTTTCTCCAAAAAAAAAAAAGGGGGGGGGGGAGGGAGGAAAGCAGGATGGTGAAGGAAGAGATGAAGGCTAGAGCCATATTGTAACAAAAACATTCCACAGTAGTAGAGAAGAGCTGAAGGCCCCGTTAAGTTCGGTAGGGACTTTGTTAGGATATTAAATTTACCTGGACAGTGCTTAGGTGTTACAGTAATGGCAGTGGAGAGACCCCTAATATATGCAGATAATGTAAGATTTGCTATGTATAAACTTGCTCTGTGTAGAGTTCTTTAAAAATGGTTTTGGAAACCGTGGGCAGTCCAGCAGCTGATGGTCTAAAATGTGGCAGATCTGAAAGGGAACTACATACTTGAAAGCAAGAGCATAAGAACTTCTTCTTCTTCCTACACTTGTCAGTGAAAATGTCAGATATGGGGCTGTCTGGATTTTGGACAGATACAACAATGGAGTCTTGAAATGCTTTTTAGAAAGTGAAATTTGGCTGTTTTAATACTAAATATAATTATACTCCCTAGAAATCAGTAAGAGTCTTAATGTTAATTTCAAGAAGGAGCAGACTTTAGGCATGCTTTCAATACCCCAGGCTCATGTTTTGCAGAGCAAGTCCTGGAAGAAGTACAGATAGCATTGTGTAAATGTAAAATACCATTATCAATGTATCTGTTAATTTACGCTACTGCTAAACCATTTTCCTAGACAATCAATCTAGTGTTTATTTCTGCTGGTCCCATTTTTACCAATACTTACATGTTATCCAGTTAGCCAGTAAGGCTTACTCTAAGAATTTGGGTTATGGTAGACATACGTTTTAAAATCCTTCCCTCCAGAAAGGTGCTCAGTTTCACCAAAGAAAGAGTAGTTGTTCCAAGACGAAATGCAGAGACCCTTGTATTCAGATACCGTAGCGCAGCTGAGTCTTGGTCTGACAGCATCCCGCGAGTTGCAGTAGACGAGTAGATCTTATCAGCCTTTCTGTGTCTGGACTAAAGCCTGCTTTCAGTATTTTCTATGAAGTATGTTTGCATGGCTTACTATTTTAAGAACATAGGAAAGATGATGACTTTGTTCTTCATACTTTGTGTATCTTGATGCCGTGGTAATTCTCTAATTAAATGCGTGCAGAAGTTGTATGTACACGTGAAAGCTATCTTCATCTTCCTCTCCTTTTTCAACTATCCCATTCCTTTTGCTCTTCCACAGATGTGTTCTCTGCGATGCCAGTTGGCCTTTCCTCCAGAGCTTAACTGTAAAGCAAATAAGAATGCAGAGAGAATATGTACAGAGGGTTTGTTTTCAGACAAATTAAGCATCGATGTCAGTATATAAAAACTGAATGTTCTTAGAAGGAAATGAGAGACAAAACTAAACAATGTAAAATGCCGAAACATTAGAAAAACCCTGCCTGTTTCTGATCCATGTCAGCTTCTCTTCATTTGAAATTTCATGTGAACAGAGAAGCCTTGTCTGATTAATCTTGTCTGATTTTAAGTAGAAATTCTTTGCAAGATGAACATGCTACTGATTATTATTTAATAGCTGCTTCAAACTGTAAACATCCCTAAACCAGGAATACTCAATCCTTTTAAGAACAAAATGCTATACAAGTTTAATTGTTATAAACAATATCTTCTGCCAACATTTCACAGACATGACCTGTATTTTCCGTAGGTTAGAGTGAGAATTATTAGCTTAGTATTCTGTTCGGTTTGGAGAAAGACTAATGCTTTTTTCTATAAATGAAAACAGCTGCTTTACAATAACATTCAACTCCCCAACAGCTGTCAACTATTTCTTTTTACATTCTTTAAAATGTGTTAAGTGACCAAAAATAGTCTAAAATAATCTTACTAATCTGGATAAGTATATTATCTCACTGCCACAGGAAACTGAATAATAAGGAAAGGGAAAAAAATCAAGAAACAGAGATAGAACATAAAAATAAAAGCCTCCATATCATATTTTAGTCTGTACTATGGAACCAAAGGAATTATAGTTTTAAAGGCCTATTAAAATAATCTGTTCCATCACCCAGGTAACTTAGAGCTGTGGCGAATGGTACAATCTATTAATGCATGTTCTGTAATGGTTTATTATTTTTGTATGTAGATTTTTTCACACAAAGCTATTAAGTTATCTTTCAGAAATTTGAGAACAGTAGTTCAAAGTAAAGAATTCTGATAAATAAATGTGGCTTATCTTTAATTCAAAAAGCAACTTAAAAAGATCCAAATTTTATTTGAAAATGCACTTTATAACGTATCAGTTTCAGCACCACTTTTAATGGCAAACTTAATGTCTAAAACATGCTTTTGAAACTGTTTGTAAACAAATTTTATTCAAAACTTACATGGGAGATAAGCAAAAACTGTAATACTATTTGTATGAAAAAGCACTTATTGTCAAGCATTCTGCCAGGCCCAAGGGAAATTGCAAGGATGCAGTAAAACTGAAGGTTTTCATTTAAACTTGTCCCATGACTTTCCTATTTCTGGAGTATTTCAGCAGTTACGTTTGTAAATACTTGGTGCTGATGCTGTGCTGCCGTATTCGATTTGTCTTGTTCCTCCCCGCCTCGGATGCTAAGGAGAACTGGCACGCTCCGAAGTGCTGGGAAGGGGCCGAGCAGCTTTGTGTCACCGCGGCCTGGAAGGGAGAAAGCGAGCACATCAGAGAGGAGGAGAATTGGGAATGAAGTGGTGGCTGCGGGGAGAGAGAGAGAGGATAGCTGGCAGCGAAGAGAAAGGGAAGGAGCAATTTATAACACGCGTACCCCTTTGCAGAAGAGATTGTCTTCAGTTCTGAGGGCATATATATTTTGGTGTGGTTCTCGATGAATCTGGTATCTAAAGCACAAGATCGGCGTCTTGTAAAACTACATCTTAGACTTTGAATACCGAATCTGTTTCCTGCAATGTACACATCTCGATTTTAATTTCTGAATTATCAAAAGTTAGGTCTTTCAGGAAATATAAGGCTGTCACTTTTAAAAGTATCCCTAGTAATCTCAGAGTACAACTCTTCTGAAGTTTCTTGATAGGTTAAACTCCTTGCAATCTCGTGTTGTTTGCCTTTAAATTACTATTAGCATTAATGAAAATTTCTTGTTATTCTCTGTAAATCAATGCTTTTCTGACAACAGAGGACTAAGACTAACGCTGGCCTGCGGCGGTTGCTGGCAGGTGCCCCGCAAGCCCGTGCTGGGGGGAGAGTGCCGCTGGGTGCTGCCGCGGGAGGAACGGTCCCCTCCCTGCCGCCCTGTTTTGCCGTAGCGTATGGTGGGGATGGTCAGAAGGGAAGTGCTTTGAAGAGGCAGTGTTAGAAAGCAGCAGGAGGGGGAAAACTACTGAGTTGGAGATTTTAAGGCAGGAAAGAACCATTAGCTCTGAACTCCTTCCTATCGCTGCCCGGCAGATCTCACCCAGTCATCTTGCGCTGCGACCTCCGCACGGGGTACCCGGCCGAGTCGCACCTTCTGGGAGGGTGGGTGGTGGGGGGGGGGTCTGGGAATGCAGAGTCCAACTCTTTATTTGTTCCTGCTAAAAAAAAAAATGCTCTGGATCATCTGCTTCAGCATCCAGCTCCAGTTCTGCGCTGGCTTCAACGCGTGCGTGCTGGGGGGCCCTGAGCACAGCGGAGCAACCTGAGAGAGATGGGGGAACGGGGAACAAAAAGAGATGGCTGGAAAGGTATATGAGAAAGGAGAATTAGCAAGATTTAAAAAAAAACACGTAAAACCACAGCCCTGTGATTAAAACATTTTTAAGAGATGAACCATGATTAGAATGGACTGTCACTTAAAGTTGATATTATTGTTGAATGGTGGTAACTGAGGAATTTAAAATTTTTACGTAAATAAGTCGAAGTAGATTATGCGTATGTTTGCAATGACTTTTAAAGAGATCGAAGCCCCGGAGTCTGTGGCAGTGAAAAGCGGATTGATTTGGATTTCCCTGCATTTACATGTGTGTGTTTCTGCTTCACGGGCAGTTTGGAGTTTCTGTGGTCTTCAGTGCTTTGTTTTGGATGGTTATAGCATCCCTGAAGAGTTGTCTGTCCTCAGTTATGAATACCTTTATTTAGGAATTCTCTGTTTTTCTTTGCGTGAAGCTGTTTATATTAGAAGGGTTTAAATTAAAAGAATGTCAGTATTTGTAGATGCTTGGTGAGGCTGTCTCCTGCTCCTGCTCGTGTTTCACTGAGGAGGAAAGGTGGCAGAAGAACCGCGGAGCCGTCGCGCCGTCCCGACGCTCTGCCCCGGAGCAAGGCGCTCTGCCTGGCCGCGGCGGGCTCAGCCGCCTGCCAGCACCCCGTTCCCACGCGGTCGGGGGGTTGTGCGCGTCTGACGTTTCTTTGGCCTCTGCCGTGATGTGTGTGTTAGGGTTGCTTGGTATTTATTTAGCCAAATACCTTCCTAGGGTTGCTGTTCTGGGAGGGTAAACGCTCCTTTGCTGCAGACGGTGGGGTAGAGGCTCCTTGACATGATTTCCTGTCGCCTGCAAGCCTCATCTCTGTTTGGCAAAGGCTATAATTTATTTTATATATTTATTTAAATTCAGCAAGCCCTTTCTCGCCAGCCTGCGGGTGCTGGCCAGGCGCTGGCAGGGCTGGGTGACGGGGACGCGAGCGCCTGGGGAGCAGCTCACCGCGAGCAAAGTTTGTGGGTAGTTTGTCAGAACAGGAATAGCTCGTTAGTGCTGGGTATTTAGACTGATGGGACTCTGCACGTCAGCCAGGACTGCCGATGAAAATTTTTCATGTCTGGACTCTGAAATGAATGTGAAGGATTGAAATGAGTCAATTTTAGAACTGTTGGTATTGAAATCTTACATTTATTGGTTTTTCTGGACTGGTAATAAAGCTGGAATTTATGTGACCTTTTAAATTCTATAGTTCGGTGTTTGTGTGATAGAGACTCTTTGTTTATGTTATACAGTCTGGTGAGAGGAGATGCTCTCGATGTACCTGGTACAGGCACGGGACCATCTCCTGCCTGCCGGCTCTCGTGGAGCCTGACACGCGCCCGCCTGGGTGGCTGGATTACCCCGCGCTGCAGCACTGTTGCTTGCACCTCTGCACCCGGCGGAGGACACCCTCCTGGCTTTGTAATCCCAGCCAGTGGTGTAGAGACCTCATGTTGATGTACATCTCCAGTAACCATCCGAGCTTGGATTACAGGATGTTCCTATTAGTGCTGTCTTTTAGGCAGCAGGCTGAGGAGGGGGCTTAGTGTCTGCTAGCCGTAACGTAGACCTCCCTGCCAGTGTCCCGTGCAGCTGATTGCCTTGACATTTTTTCCTAAATTTGTGATTTAAAAAAAAGTTTTCTGGATAATGTATTTCTGCCATAGGTACATTACATTATAGATCAAACATAAGGATTTCTTACTCCTTTCAGCTTTTTTTAGGGGTACATATTGCTAATGTAGAAAGGAAAAAAGTCTGTAACAGCAAATAAATAAAATACTTCTGTTAATATGCTGCTAATACCACTTTGCTGCTAGTTATAGTGCATGCTTTCTTGTCTACAAGAGCAACACACAAATGAAGTGTGGTTGTTTCTTTTTAAGGGGATTTTGACTAAATTCTTTAATTTCACTGGCTGTCAGGGTAGCGTTAAGTAAAATGGGTTTGAACTGCTGTAGTTTTTGTGTACTGGACTAGATGTCAGAAACCTTTGCCATCACTGGAAATTCTGTCACTCTGGATTTACTATCTGTTTCCCACAGCTGAATTCTTAAGCAGTGTGATTTAACACCTTGGCTCTCCATCAGCCAGTCCTGGCATTTATTTGAATGCATTACACCACTGGTTTCCATAAACTATTTTACAATTGTTTCAAATAAATGACTGTTTATTTCTACAAAAACCATCTGTATTTCTGTGGAGAGCAGCAGATAACTGTATGTAAAATTTGGTAATGTCACAACAGTGCAAGTTAAGAAAAACAGATTGGACTAAAAAAAAGTCTCATGCTTGTTAAAGGTTTGTTTTCACTGTTTAAATATCATTATTTATTAAGCAATATTTGCATTTTTAATGATAAAATCTTTATTCCACTTCGGAGGTGTTGAGGGGCTTTGGGGATTTTTAAAGGATAAACAGATTTAAGATGTCCTCGTAGCAGTAGGATTTGAGATATAAACATTCTGGCTTTTCAACTATTTCCTCTCAAACTGTTTACATATTTTCTGTTGTTTTATTGTCATTGCCAAACACACAATGAAATCCTTGCCCCTTCTGTCATGTACTAGGAAAAATTCTGCAGCAGAAGGCCTGAGACCTTAGTTTCTGTGTTTTTAACAGTTAGTGGTGCCTTTCCTTCTTCAGGTCTTTTGTTTATATTCTTTGTTCAATATTCATCTTGCAACCAAAGGTCAGTATCTCGCCCTGATGGGAAACCCAGGCTTCCCTGCACCTCTAGAGAGCTGTGTTCCAGCGAAGGCCTTCCAGAAGATGATGGCACGGCTCAGACTGTGTATTCCCAGTCAGTATTGGATGAATATCCAGACTGAACTGTTCTCCTTCTTCCATATGCTGTGCATGTGCTGGCAGAATGAAAGCTGGAATCCGTAGCCTAATACTTAGCACGACTGATACATTTTGCCAAATTATTTGAAATGATAGAAATACATAAACTCTCTTCTTTTTATGGCCTTGTAATAGTGGTAACATATTTCCAGCAAATGTTTTCTATAGCAATAGTAAAAAAAATGGTAACAAGAAAAATAAATATAGTTTAAACTCAAAAGAAATCACACTTTCAAAACCTATGGTTCGAGCAAGAAAACAGTCAATCATATATACTTGCAAAAGAAGAATCTTAAAATGGGAAAATGCCATGGACATCAACATTAAATGTTTATCAACTGCTTTCTTTTGACTGCTTTCCTGTCTTGCCCCAGTACCTGGGTAGGACCCAAAGCATAGCTCCTGTCTACTGTTTGCCTGGAATCTACTGCCTTGACTCTTAGGGGGCGGCAGCCAAAGTGTCCTTAAATTTTAATTTTTCCTATGTTTTTGTGGAATTACAACCGCGCAGGCACAGAACGCGTGAGATGCTGCGTGGCTGGCGCTGCTGCGGAGGCGCGTGTGGTCTTGCGCTTTCCTCCCGGGTAGCGCGGGCTGGGGTGACGCGCTCCTCCATCGTGCCGGGGCCGTGCCGCCCCTCCTCTTCCCCAGCGCAGTGAAGCTTGCTGTCGAAGGAGCGCAGCAGACAGAGGCTTTGTGAGAGAAGTAGACAGGAAGGAAAAAGGGGACATCTTCATCTTTTCGGAGTGTGTGTGTCTGAGTGTCGCAGGTTTCAGTGAAGGCGGAGCGCCTTGGGATGGGACTGGGACTGGTCCTGCAGGGACAGGGAAATCCCCCAACAGCAACGTAAAAACTCTTAGAATCGTTTAGGGTTTGTGGGCCAAGAAATGATGTCCTTCCCCATCGTAGACTTTCTGGCGGTCTCAAAGGTGCTGGCATTGCACTGGCTGACTCACTGGGGACGTGTCTGTCTGTTGTAACACTGGACGAGTTTTAGTACTGCTGTAATACAGCAGCGTATTCGCCTTCCTACTCCAGGCCTCAGCAGATTCCAGCGTTACAGAGGCTGAAGATGTTCTCGTGCCAGAGCATTGCTGTAGGGAGAAGCTGTCTGAGGAGACGTGCCAGCAGAATAAGTTTGAAAACAAATCCACAAACAATAACAAATCGCCATGACCAGATAGTGGTCGCTGAGAGTTTTGGAAGAGCTCGGATATGAAAATGCTGAGCTATTAAATATGATGTATAATAATACACTGCTCCTACCAGCTTCTCTCTCAGAGGTGTGGAAGGTGGCAAATATCACCCCTATTTTTGGAAAGAGCTCAAGGAGAGACAAGTGTATCTTGACTTCTTTACTAGGCAAACTGTAAAACTGTAAAATGAAATTGTTGCAAAGAGTGGAATTAATAGATGACATATGGGCAAATATGATATACTGAGGAAAAAAACTGGCAGCGGTTTTGTAGAGGAAGTGCTTCAGAAACCTGTGAGCAGTCTTTGAAGAAGTCAGAGACCCTCTGAATAAGGATGATGTCTTTTATATAGTAGGCGTCGACTTCCAAAAAGATTTGACAAAGGCTCATAAAGCAATTAAGCTGTCACAGGATGAGAAGGAGGATCCTCACATGGATTAATAATTGATTAAAAGACAGGAAACAAAGAATAGGAATAATGGCCCTCCGTTATTAGTAACTAGGTTACTGGTGGAGTTCCAGCGGAATTGGTAGAACCTGCATTGTTCGCTGATGTGTGGCGTGGAAAAGGAGGTGACTGCTGATGTGACAAAATGTGCTGTTGATACAAAGGAAGTAAGAATAGTACAAATAAAAGCTGCCTGTGAAGTGCTGCAGAAGTATCTCACAATGCTGAGTGACAGGACAATAAAACGGGAGAGGGAATTCAGTGTCAATGAGTGCAAAATAATGTATATGGTGAAAAGCAACTAACTATAGGTATACAATGATGGGCTCTAATTACCTTCTATCAGTCAAGAAAAGGATCTTGGAGTCGTGGATAGTTCTCTGAACACTTCGGCTCAGTGCTTAGGAGCAGTCAGAAAGACAAATTGAAATTAGAAACTAGGAAAGGAATAGAGAACAAAACAGAAAGCATTATTATACCACTGCATAAATCATGATATGCCCACATGTCAATTGTTACACTTTATCTCAGAAAGGATATTATAGAACTAAAAAGATACAGAAATGGATGAGTGTGAAAATGGATCAGACATGTGAAATGAGGAGTAGATGCCAAGTGGAGTAGGTCTTTTCTAGTTTGGAAAAGACATGACTGGGATGAAAGAGAAGTCTATGAAGTGTATGTGGTAGAAATGTAAATAGGGGCAGCGTTTTCTCTGTTCTTCGTAAAACAAGAACAACCTGGAACCAGAAGATGCGGGTAGGCAATGATTTTGAAACAAAAGGGGGTTCACTTTCTCACACGGTGCAATAAATTGTGGAACTCATTGCCTTAGAATAGTATGGAAATTGGAAATACAGGGGTTCAGAAGTGCTTTAGACAAACACAGGCAATAAAGGGAGCAGAAGCAGTGGAGAAAGCACGGCCGGAGCTGGGGCTTTTGTGCGAATTGCAGGAGCTCGGGAGAGCAAGGCAAAGGCGAGGGGTAGGCAGTGAGGTGCGTTGCGGAGACTAATGCTGTAGAAAGACAGTTTTAAACCAGTTTTTTTTTGTTTATACTGATCTTCTTAATTTAGTTAAGGTTTGACAGCTCCACAAAGATTCAAATACTGAGCTAAATCTTTATGTAATCCCCATTTTACACTATCAACTTGTTTGCAGATTGAAGTGGGTTTTGTTTGGTGCTTTTTGTTTAAAGCCTTTTTTTTCTTTTGGAGCGTTAGCGTTTGTTTATTGTGCGGATTCACCCCCTGACCATGGTATTCTTCATTGCTATTGAAAGTTAATGGGGGAAAAATTGCATTCCAAACATTTGAACCTGGAGTAGCCATGGCTGAACTTAGTTGATCTCTGGTGATCGGTTCAATTTAGTTACGATTTTTAGCCATTAGGCTGGGGCTGAATGATGGTGATTTGGTTGAGGCCAAATGTCTGTAGAAAATTGGCTGTTTGATAAGAGCCCTGTTATCAGAGGGGGATACTTTCTCATTTACATTTAGATGAGTATTGATTATTTATTTACTCAGAGAAGTGAGATTCGTTCCCAATCTTATCTCTCTCGTCTCTGCTTGTCAGCAGAAAGAGAGATAGAGCTCCTGACATCAGCCCAAGATAACAGCACTTTGTAGTGAAGATAAAAGTTGGAATGGGCCTTTTTCTAGTCTTGACTGAAAGGATAAGTTTTAAAAATTAGAACTGATGGGTCATGCTTTCAAAACCCCATTCTGAAGGCTTTGCAGCTTAAATGGACAGCAGAATTGGTTTGTTGCTATGCGGATGGCCATTCCCCTTTTGCAGGAGAATTGTTTAATTTGATTATGCTGTGTGATGCTCCCTGGGCCCCATTTATATTGTGCCACAGGAAAACAACGTTAGGGAGTGGGTTTGTTTTGGGGTTAGTTTTCTTGTTTATTTTTAATTCCTGATCAACCTTCCTCTGTTCTAAGGGGTATCTTGAAATACTAAAGTGCAGTAGGCATCCGTAAGCAGAAACCAGCCAGTACTGGCGCGGATGGCTGCGTGGGCTTTGTAACGGCAAGGGGTGCGCGTTGCTGAAAAGCACGTTGCGTGGGGGCGCGTGGGCTCGTGCATCGGGTCGAGACGTGCAGCGCAGGGCGCGGGAAGGGAGCAGCCGTGTGTCTCAGCCGAAGCTAGCCCGCTTCCCCAGCAGCTGGTCGCCTGTCAGCGTACGAAAAATCCCCCGGAGAGAAGCTGCTGTGGCAGCGTGCGCTGCTGCTGGCAGCACTCGCAGTACGCGGTTCAGGCGTTCGCTCTTCCTTGCAGGGTGTTTTACCAGCAGCGTGGTCCAAGAAGCGGGAACGTCGGTCTGCCCGAGGCAGCTCGGCCACCACGTCTGCTGGGAAGGGCCCAGCTTCCACGGCCCCTGCTAGCGCTCAGCCCAGGGTCTGCCCGCCCCGAGCGAGGGGCGTCCAGCGCGTGAGCAAAAAGGGGTTGCTCCATGGCATAACCGCGTCTATTGGGTCAATTTTGGCCATTTTGCACTGCTGTTTTGGTTCGTTCCTTCCTCTCTGGATGCAAGAACGTGTTTTTCCAAGGCCTGCTTGATTTGCCCCGTCGCCGGTTTCTCTCCCTCCAAGCGTTTGTGATGAGAACAGAACTGGAGTAGGGATTTTTATTCCTTGGTTTTGTCTTCTGGGTATTTTGCCCCGGTAACTTCCATTTTAACATACCGGCTTCTAGCTTGATGGTGGAACACGACACGAATGACGCAGTCCGCCCGCTTGCTCGGGCGAGCGGTGCTGGCCGCGGCCCCGGCTGCGGTGGGGTCCGTCCTTGCAGGCGGGCAGAGGAGCCCCGGGGCCGGGAGCTCCCGTAAAATCCAGCTTTGGTATTGCCACTCGGAATTTCGTTGGGATTCGCGGAGCAGTGCTCTGTTAGGGTACCACTAAATCGCATAGTGTTTCTGCTATAATTACATCATCTGAACTTGAGAGAATCCGACAGTAAAACTCCTCCACAGAATTACCCTAATATTTTTCATCTGTTGTGAAGTAAAGGTCATGTGAATGTGTACAGATATTTTAAATATATTATTTGAGTAGATCTAAAAATCCATTTGCACATTTTAATGAATTCCACAATATTCTCTATTTTAAAGGAGTTATTCCTACAAAACTTGCCCCAATTTCTAGGCTTTTGTTCTGTTTGTTAGTTTATTGACAGGTGGTTAATACAATCTGGCCGCAAACTGGGTAAAAACAGTGTTGGTGATTTACGTGATCACAGAATTCTCAAGTTGCTTCAGACAAAAATCCAATTTTTTATATTGGCGTGGTTGTGGTAAAGGTTATGATCACCAACAGCTTTCTGCAGGGTGGCAGCAAATGTATGAAGTGGAATGAGAATAGTTTCTGAGATATTTCATTTTCTCCTTTTAAACGGCTCTGGCTGATGGAGCCCGGGATCGCAAGGGGAGGATGGAGCACTGCTGAGCACCCCCTCGTAGCCTGGTCCCCATGTTGCTGTGTGTGTGATTCGGCAGTAATTGTAAGGCGTTTGTACCATTTATGTCTGTCTTTTTACCTAATCTCACTGTCTCGAAAAATTAAGAGGCAACCGCATCTCTCCCGCTCGCTGGAGGCTGCTTCCCCTGCAGTGTTTCATGCAGCATTAAGCAAACGGAAGAAAACCGCATCAGTAGGAATGGCTTCGTGGGGTGGGTGGTGGTGTGATACTTAAAAGTGCATTTTGTGAAATGGCTTTGCTCAGCTCGTAACACAAGTATTTTGGGAGCCCGAGAGGCCGCCCGTGCAGAGGGGCAGTGAGGCTGGGGGGGGCACGAAGGGGAGTGGGGGTTTGGGCCAAGGGACGCAGGGGCTGAGGGCAGCGGCTGCCTGCCGCCGGGGCGGGGGTCTGTAGGCCCTTGCTGAGGGCGAGGGGCTTCGTCTGTGTCAAAGCGTTCGGAGTTGCATGTTCGGTAGGAGAACACCAATAACGCCGAAATTCAGATCAGAACCAGCAATCCTGCAGGCTTCGTCCTTCCTGGATGTAACTTAGCGTTTGGATGTTGGCCGGGAAGTGCTGAGAAGTATTTCCTACGAGCAGACAAAGCAAGTCGGTTTTGCTGTCCCTGCTTCCGTTGTCCTTACAAGTTTCTAAGCCTGCAGCAGTTTTTAAATACAAATGGATTTATTACTTTGATGCTCTTTTATAATTCGGTATATTTTGCTTCGACCTGCCTAGCCAGGCCTCTCTCCTGTATTTCAGATTTTGAATCGCATTTGCAGCGGCTGAGAGGGGAGGAAAGCCGGTGCTGTGCGTGTGCAGGGCTTTTTGCAGTTTGTGCTTCTGGGAGAGGTCTGCCGTTCCTGGCAGCGCAGCCGCTTTTGCAGACGCTCGGCGGCAGCTCCGTGTGCAGCCGCTGCCCGCGCCGGGCACGAAGGCAGGAGCTGCGCTTCCTCCCGCGGCCTGCGACGAGCCGGCTCTAGCTGCTCTCAAAGTCACCGGGAAGAAGGAAACTCCATTTTACGGAAAATAATGTTCTTCTGCAGGAGCAGGACGCGCTCGGAGCGTGCGGCGTGCTCTTCACATGACTTCTGGGGAAACGAAATGAGAAGCTGTAATTGAAAGTCTGCTGTAGTAAATTTAAAATTAATTGGCTAACAAATTCCATCTCTTAGGCATGCCATCTGAGGCTAAAATACTTAATTTTTTTTATGTTTTAAATATTTCATCATATACTATCATGATTCAAAGTCAGGCAAGCATTCAGAAATATTTTAAATACTAATAAAGAAGGAATAGATTTCATCATTTCAGTTCTAGCTATTTGTTATATTAGGACCTGTTTAAAGATGCTTTGTATTACTTAAAATTTTTGAGGTGTTTATTAGCCTAATAGGCCAAGGGCTTTTACAGTGCCCTGGGGAAACGGGGTGTTCCTGGTGGCTTCGGGCCCGGCCGGGCTCGCGCGCTGGGGACCTGCGCCCCGGAGCAGGGCGCGGAAGCGGTTCCCTTTGCTCTAGCAGAACAATTATAATAACAATTTTTAATACATTTTCTGTAGTTGGAAGTCAAGTTTTGCAAGTACTATCATCTTTCCTTCGGTGATTAAGTTGCAGAAAAAGAGGGATAGACGCCTGAATCTTGAAAAAAATATATAGATAAATGAAACACCTTTGAAAGTAATTCGTTTGAAGTAACAGCATCTGTACACGTTTGTATCTGATTCAGTTCTATGAGGTGTATTTCTTTCATATTCAGCAGATGTAATGTTAGCAGTATAGAGATCTCTGGAAAAAGATCAAATTCGTACATCGATGACCCGTTGTGCTTCCTGCAGCTGCTGAGTGCCCAGGCGATACCGACTGCCGTCTAGCAGCAGACCTGCTCCCTAGAGCGGGGCACCTCTGCTCCCGGATCAGTCTGCCGCTGTAGCTCCAGCGCAGCTGGTGCCTGTCACCGCTGCCGGGGCCTGAGGAGCTCCTCAGCTCCCACGCCTGGGCAGTGCGGCCTTTTAAGAAATACGCTGCTGGCCGAAGTAGAAATAGCCAAATCAAATATCACAGAGCGGAATTTCTTGACAAAATAAAATAAGTTGCAAAAGAGGGCGTATTTTCATTCCCAGGTATTTCAGTGCTGTGCACAGACACCGCTGTGTCTTGCCATGTTCTGCTCAGGTCAAAAATCGCCTTGTCTGGGCAGCTGAACTTCTCTAGGCTTTTTCACGTCTGTGGGGGGTGTGAATGCGTGTTTGGTTGAGCCCACTCTAAAGAAAGTCTTCTTTTTTCCGAGCTGGTAGAGTGATGCACTTAGAGAGGCAAAGTAACACCCTCCATCTCTGGGTGTGAGTATTCAGCTGTGCTGCAGCACATCTGCTCCCACTTCCAGGCGGCAGGAGAGACTCCTTCGGTGCCTGGGCAAATGGGTAACACTCACAGCACTCCTGCTTTCATTATATAAAGAGCCATAAAGAGGGCAGAGCAAAGAGGAGCAAACGCAATTTGCTCTTTTACATGGGGAAAGATGCCCAGATAATCCAATACATGCATACGTCAAGATCTGAGTAGAAATTTCTTAGAGCAGGCAGTATCACCCGTCTTGCAACATGGGCAGGATATTTAATATAGGAATAGCATGGAAGCGTTCATGAGAATTTTTTGTCCGTAGCATAGTCGTAGCCTCATTAGACAGCTGAAGATGAAGGGAACGTTTTGTTTTCAGGCAGACCATCCTCCCCCTTTTTATTATACGGTCCTTCCCTTCGGAAAAGAGCTTTAAGACATAAGGATCTACCTGCTTTGCTTCTAGAGTACAAATATCCTCACATTGATAGAATGTGATAAACCATCACCTTGTTAGAAAACAGATAATTTTACAAGTTACTTTATGTTTCAGGTCCTCAGTATCGGCTGGAGAAGCAGAGTGAACCTAATGTCCCCGTAGATTTAGACTGTACCTTGGAGAGCCAGAGCACTTTGGAATTCTGCCTTGTCCGAGAGAACAGTATGTTTGCCCTTTTCACTTTTGCTCTTGTAAACTGCTTAAACTCACATAAGTTATGTATTTTGGAATACAAACTGTACTGTCTGGGCAAGTAAGTTTTGACGAGACTCTCTTTCCTGAGGCACTTTTCAGTTGTGCCAAAAGAATATTCCAAAGGGAAATGATTGATTTCATACCTTTCAGTAAATAGTCTGCATCCTGTTTATCACTTCTTGATTAATCTTCTTCTGTTAAACTCTGCTCTGTAAAGTTATGACCAACCCTGAAAAACACATGAAATGTGAAGCTTTTTCTTTTGCAGGCACTATTTAGTGAACGAAGTGATTGGTCTGCAGTGTATTTTGCCATGTCAATATTGCTGTTAGAAGAACTGCATTTTTTGGTAGCATTTACAGAAATTAACCATGCAGATGAAAGTAGAGCAGTGTGACGATTTTTAAAGTACAAAACAGCTACGCTAAAATGTTTTTATTCTTTTATTGTTTTTCTAATATTGTTTCCTTATTTATTCCTTTACAAGGAATTATCTGAAACTTACAAAAAGAAATTTACCCTAGATCTGTGTCTGCCCTCCATACCGTTTTGGTCCGTCCTTTGCTCTTTCCAACAGTTAGGCTCTCTGTTTTGTTTCTTTCTCATTTTAATTTTAATTCAGCTGTCCAAATTTTGATTGTATTTGATGAGGAAAACTGGTAGCATCCATGTTCTCAGTTAAGCCCATGCCCAGAGGATTTGCTGCAAACAATGATAGTAAGAGTCTGCTTCAAAAAGTAAAAGTTTTTCTTTCTTTATAAAGATTAGACCCTTCCATTTATGTTTATTTGGCTATAGCGTTTCTTACTTTATCCTCAAAACACAATGGAGCGTCCCTGAAGGAATTCCTGATTCCAGGAGCAAGTTATAGATTTTGCTCCCATTTAAGGAGTAGAGAAGTTGAGACACAGCGAGCTGCAGTGAGTTTTCTAGTAGTATGTCAGGAGCTGAGATTAAACACTCACAGTTTTGCCATTCTTAGTAGGGTGGAACTTGCTCCCAAAATACACTTGATGCTTCTGCTTTATTTCTTCATACAATGGTTCTAAAAAACTGCAGGAGAAAATGGTAGAGGAGATGCTGCACATGAGGAAATACAGCAATTTTAACCTTGCTAATCAAGTCACACTCTTCCAAAGTCCCAAATTTCCTGAGGTTAGCATCCCAGCTATTCTTTCTGTGTCAAATTTTAATCTATAAAAAGGTGCACAAAGCAGAGAGTTTTCCTAAGTATTGACTGAAGTACTAGCTGAAGTCATGAGAATGTCTTCTACTGAACCAATAGTAGTCATGCTTCTGCAAGTTTAGCCTATTTCAATTAAAAAGAACGAAACTTTTGTATCTAGACTATGTAATTCAAAGTTGATTGCATACGTTGCTTTTTTTTAATCTATTTTCATAATCTGTAGAGGAATCCATACAGTGGCTTTTAGCTGTATTTATTTATGCTCTTAGCTGTCAGGAGTTACTAGGTTCAGGTTGCATCCCCCAAGGCACCCGGAGCAATCGGACTTTGTAGTGCTTAAGGAGCTATCTTTTGGGGGGTGAAATAGAATAGAAATAACTTGAAAATTGTAACATCAAAAAGATATAGTCATTTTGTGTGTTTTGTCTTATTTAAAATATTTTTAGCTTAGATATCCCGGTCAGGAAAAAAGTCTGTTATAACAGCTATTATTTTAAAATGTGCTCTTTATAGTCTCATATTCATAGTTATATGATATATAATGCCAAACAGCTGCTAGTAAAATAGCTGCCAGTTTCTTCTGGGGAAATACAAAGTTTATATTTCAAAGTATTAAATGAAACAAAAAACTTTTCATTAATAAGAAATACATATGGCAAAATCCTCTATCTATCCAACTTTTACTAATAGTATTCAAACTAATAAACTGTTCCCAGTATTTAGAACTTTTTAACTTGCTGTAAGATTTATCTTTAAACTAAAAGCCTGCACTTTGTCATGTAAAATGCTTTTATGTGAAGTAGCAAGCTATTCATGGCTAATTTAGTTTTATTCTTACCATCTTACTTCTGGAAAGTTCTTTCTCATTTTGTCATTAGATAGTAATTAGTATTCAGGGGAAATTGGTCTTAATATATTAAAATTGGTTTAGTGCCTTTAGACCTGTACCAAAGCCAGTGTCTTATTGGAAAATGTAATTGGGGACTCTGTGTATGTAATTAATTGAATTACAATTAAGAACTTTCATTAAGCAATATACTAGTACATTAAAGTAATAAGGGGACATTTTTGCAATACAGTTAACTTTATATTTTGTTGTTCTCTTCAGGAAATACAGGCTCAGGTTCTTGAATATCTATTTTCTTAAATATTTTAAGAAACCATACTATGTATGATATTTCTGTATTACCTTTGATATTGTTAATGTGTCATTTTTATGTGTCTCCAAATGCTTACAGGAGTCCCTTTTGGATAAGCCTCCTTGCTTTAGCTTTGTAGCTTATTTTCAGTCTCCTGCTTCGCGTGGCTCTTGCTGCTGTGCTGTTTCTCTCTTTCAACATCTGAAAATCAGGATCTGCTATTAGGAGAGCTGACTGAGTTACACATGCAGCTCTCTCCTTCGCAGTAGTTTGAGTGTATGAACAAAGATACTGCCTCTATACTGAACCTGGTTAAAAAGCAAAAAACAAACAAACAAAAAGAGCTTCAGTTGTTGCTTCCAGACTGAGAAATACGTGAATTTTCCGGATGACCATCAAACCTCGAGACTGAAAATCCGTTCCGTAACTGTAGCTTCTAACACACCGCAGTGATTCACCATAGTGAGGTGGCTGCTTTAAAGCATAGGACTGTCGGGCCCTTGAAATAATTTTTGCTCTTTGTTCATCCTCTGCAGGCAGAAGACACCACTCAGCCTTTTTTAAAATAGCAAGCTGTGTTTTTACTTTTCGTGTGACTCTGTTCCACAAGCAATTTAAGCAAAGAGATGAAGAACAGTTTAACTCCGGCATAACTGGTGTTAGGAGGGAGACAGGAGAGATGATATGAATCAGATGGATAAAAAGAAAAGACGTGGCTGCACAGAATACACGCTGCTGTATAGGATCCTCTCCTTCCAGCACCGCGTATTGTCGTGGTTTGGCTTGATTTTTAGACTTTTAAAAACATAGTATCTGTAAGAACAGCTTCACCCTCACAGCGTGTGCTGGTTTTATTTAGGAGATGGAGTGCTGCTCTGCGCCTGCCAGCTGCGGCTGTGGGGCTCGAGATCTCGAACCCTAATTCTGGCCCTGCACACGTGCTCCCGAGGCGGGATGGGTGCACTGGCACCCAGCACGGCAGCGCCCGGGATGCCAGAAAATGCAGCCCCTCCTCGCTGAGCTGTGTCCCACGGTACCCGGCTTCCCTGGCCTTGGGGCGTGCAGGGCAGAGCCACGCGCTTCCTCTCCTCCCTTCTTTTCCTGCTCAGCTCAGGGGGTTCCTACCCCACTTCCCCAAAAACAGCAGTCGTGTTGTGGGCTGAGGATGGCAATGCCTCCCTCGTGGGAGCCCTCTGCTCTTTGTGCGGATTCTCATCTCCCTTGGTGCCCTGTTTCCCTCACATACCGCATCAACTTTTCCCACTCTTTACTTTTCTTTCGCAAAGTAAATCTTCTCTAATTAGACAGACTCTAAGGGAGAAATACAGAGGTTATTGCAAACTTCGTCTCCACGTCCTCTGCACGCCGTTATTTGAGAGAGCTTGTTTCTGGGGCTGGAAGCTGTTCTGCAGGCGCCGGCACGGTCTCTGCCTTCGGAGCTGGATGGGCTCTTGGGCTGAATAATAGACCTGGAGCAGCCACTTTACTTGATTGTCTTCCCGAGCAGAAGCTTTTACATTCAAAAGCCACGTTGTGATCTCCATTACAAATACCCTGACAGGCCTGTAAATATTTGACAGGTTTATTCACAGCTGCTTGCATGTGGAAAATATTTTTATGATTTTTTCCTCCAATCAACTCTTGGAGATGGCTCTTTTCTCCATTGTTGAATTCCTTCAGTCTCGCAGACATTTGCGCAGAGCTGCGGGGGTAAGAGCAATATGCCAAGTTCTGCAGTCAGGTTTTTCCCTGCAGGGCATTTCTCTCTGTTGTTACTGATATTACTGCTATTATCCAGTGCACCCTCAGGGGTCTGAGTGTCTTGCCATCTTCAGACAGATGATCTGTTTTGATGGTGGAGTTCCTGGCTGTTCTCCCAAGAGCAGCAACGGCAGAAATTCTGTAAACCTGAATCCATTCACAAAGCTTCATAAAACAAAATCAGCAGAGCTGGTGTGATGTACAGAGGATCTGAAATGCTTCCAACGCAAGATCCCACTGTTCAGCTTGCTTCAGCTCTAGCAGTTAGTACTTGCACCATTTAAACACTGACAAGGTATTCACGTTACAAGTTACGGTGACGATTTTTTCCCCCGGATATGATATGGCAGGCTGCTGGTTTTCTTTCGAATACTTTTAATTTGGAGGTATGAAATCCGAGATGTTCAGCTTTGTAATAGGCTTGTGAAGTCGATATTTAGTGTTCCCACTTCACAGGTGAGTAAGCGCAGACGGCGAGGTTAGGGCTTGTTCAAGACGGCAGGGCTGGACACACGAAGGTAGCACTTGGCAGAGGCTCGCTGCCTGTCTTAATCCTTAAGGAGTGTTTTAAGAACACTTTACAAGAGCTGCAGGGATGAGATTGATATGTTGCTGTTCTTTGTGCTGCTTCTGAATCTCTTACTGCTGCGGATCGGTTTGTGGGTGCTAACGCTTCACGTGCAACGCCGTGCTTGGGAAGCGGCTGCGGAAGGCGCTGGTCGTGGAAGGACAGCCAGGAGCCTCCTTATCCACCGTTCAAACACGGCCCTTCGTTCCCTGCCAGAAGACAGCAAGCAGTTAGCAATGCACGGTAGCGTTGGAGCTGCTTAGCAAAGGTGGTATTTCGTTAGGATAGTATTAATTACCGCCTCGTATTCCACGGGAGCGTGGCCGGGCCACCGGGGTCCATGCTGCTACCCTGTGTCCGCGGTGACCCGTGTCTGCGGTGACCATCAGTGCGTTTTGTTTGGTTGTTTTTCTCGCTGGTTTTTGTCTGTCGACGGCGATTCCTTCGCGTCTGTCGCTCGCGCTTGCTCCCGGGGCCGCCCGGGCCACCGCGGTCCCCTTCCCCTTCCCGCGCCTCCGTGCCGCAGCGTTCCCGGCGCGGTTAAGTGCACCAAAAGTTTGACATATCTCAGTGTACCTCTGAAGTACTGCAGCATGAGTGTTTGACATGATACATTATGATAATCCATAGTATAGAGACATTAACACAGGGGTCTTTGACAAAATACATTGTAATGTCTCTGAAGGAGCCATTACAATTTATCTTGTCATTCTGGAGCATAGAGTGGTTACAACGTTGAGATGGCTCTGCATAAATTCAGGTGGAGGCTGTTTCATTTGATTTTTTGGATTTTTTTCCAAGTCAAATGGCACAGTGCAATTTGTAGCTTAACCCTTCCCTGTCCCCGTTTCTCCAAAGAAATGTTTTCATCCTTCCTTCGGGCAGCTATGTGACAGGGGCCGGGAGCACGCGTCTATGTCGCGCGGTCCCTTGGGGATGCGGTGGGATGGGATGGGATGGGATGGGATGGGATGCTTGTGTGCCTGACGTCTGTGAAATGTGGATCCTCACTGTGCGCTCTGAACAAGTATTTTTATTCATTTAACAGCAAACACTCACCCTACTTTTAATGCAGACATAAATGATCTTTATCATAAGCAGGGAAATTTGTTCCTGAATTAGTAAATAGGAGAGGGAATCTTTCCGCAAGCAAGAAAAATACTCAGTGTTCTGGGATTTTCTTCCTAAGTTTCTGCTGCTCATGGCCACCACCCTGACAGTTTGGTGTGCTGAAGCCAATGGGATGCAGTGCTGAAACCCTAAATCATCCCGTTAAGAGGAAGGCTGCTTCCGAGCCAACAGCGTGTGTTTGACCCAAGTGCCAGGTTTCCCTCCCTGGGAGCTGTTGCCGTTCCCGGTAAACAGTCCCCGTGTCAGCAGGATCCGCGTGTGGGAGCTCACCGTCGCTCCGCCATGAGCCGAAATCCCCAAATGGGAGGTGGATTTACATCACCGGAGAGTGAAAGGTCAGTGCAGGAACCATTAGAGTGTTGAGGCGGCTCCAGCTACATAAGTCTTGAATAAAATTAATACAGAAAAACTGACAAGTTCTTAGCCAGCTATACTATAGCTTTAAGACCTATACTAAAATTCTACCATCTTGTCTGCCCATTATTAAAATTGCAGCAAAATATAAAGTTTTCATTAATCTCCTGCAGCAAATTTAGGACTCTCAACTGGCAGTTGATTCAGCTTTTAGGACCACATTAGCAGCGGTATTAAACAAAATGTGTCATTCTTCAATATCTTCTGTAAGAAGCTAGATCAGTTTTCAGCCATATTTATACCACTTTCTCTAACAGCATCTGAATGATCATTGAGAGCTGAGATGCTTTATTAGCAGCTGGCATAGAAATTACTCTGTGCAAAATTATATATTGCATCGTAGTAATGTTTAAATTGGTGTTAATCCAACGTCATAAAATGTAAAAATCTTTAAAGTGTGTTATATTTTTTCAGTAATTGGCATTTTGGCTTAATGAGATGTTACCTTTTATAAAGCTAGTACCTGCGGTAGTATGGAGAATACCAATCAGTAAATAAAGCGTGTGTTCTTTGCCACAGGCCAGAGATTACAAGGAGAAAGGTATTGCTGGAGTTTTAATAAGAGGACAGGGTTCAGTTAAATCCCCCATAGGGCGACATGTTGAAACACAGGGGAACTGTACTAATGCGCACAGCCAAGGTGGGACCTCGTGTCGTGTCATGTCAGAGTCTATCGTTGGGATGTGGCGTAGCTCTTCATGCCGGACACAAATTTATGTTGAAACATCTTGTAAAAATTTAATAATTTTGGTTTTGGAAGGAACGTGAGAATTGCATTCTCCAGACACGTGGACCCTGGATGTTTTGTTCTTTCTGAAACAAATTAGCAAACAGTCTTCATGGTTTATGTCTAAAATTTTACTGCAGGCTGCAGTTGCCAGCACCGTAGCCATACTCGTATGCTAGCTTAATCGTATGCCATATTTGAAACTTACTGTTAATTATTGTTGGGTTGTTTTGCAGGTTCAAGAGGAGAAGAGATCTCGGAGGAGGACCCTCAAATCGATATAGCTACAGTTCAGGATATGCTTAGTAGCCACCATTACAAGTCCTTCAAAGTCAGCATGATCCATCGGCTTCGATTCACCACTGATGTTCAGTTAGGTAAATCAATCCATACTGTAAGTCTTAGGAGACTGGAACAGTTCAGACCTTCAGGCGTCTCCGATAGCTAGCTGTCCATCGCAGGCATTTTGAAAGCAGTCGTCATCCTGTTGGTCTGTTTTACAGCGGAGCACATCGCTTAGAGGGGTTGCTAGCGTTTCAGCAGTTAAAAAAGATTGCTTTCAGTTGAAAATACTTGAGTATTTTTATTATCCACAATCAGCTAGCATGCGTTTCTTCTGCAAGAAGGCCATTACTTAATGACCCCATCTCTTTTTTTTTTTTTTTTTTTTAATCTGGGCTCCCTAATGGAAAGCTTCTTGCCAACTGTTTTGTTATTTTTAAATGAGGCTATGCGCAATTAGGAAGGGTGAGGTTTCTCCTTTTCTGAGGCTGAAAGATTGTCATGACCAAGTAGAATTTTGAGGTGGAACGAAAAATAACTAGCCTTCTCTAAAGGTTTTATATTGTCCCTATTAGGTTTCTGAATGCTTTTGAAAACCTGAAGGCCAAGGGATGACAGAATCTTGAATTATAAAAGCCCCGTTACTGTTTTAAAATGATTGAATGGCTTTTTATCTTTGTGTTAAAATTGTGAAAATTTGATTAATGATGCATTGGTAAGTGACCTGTGACATTCCTGCAAATACCTTCCATAAAGAAATGAAACAGCAGTAAAATATTAAGAGCTGAAATGTTTACAAAATGCATTTATTCTATAGAATTCAGTAGAATTGTTAAACGATAGCACTTTCTGTATTACAGTCACCTCACTCTTTCCATTATTCCATCCTTAAGCACATATAAAAGTATACGTCTCTAAAGTTAGTACATAGGAGGCTTTTTTCTGTTTATTTTGAACTGTCTTGTTAAGGAAGGATTTATATGCTGGTGCTGAAGCAGGACAGCGTCAGGCATGTTTTCTGCTTTTGAGCAAACTATCTGGGTGTGATAGTTTGCTTGCAGTGAAGTTTGACTCACTGTATCTGGAAACTGTCAGAAATGAGAGCTCGAAAAGGTCATGACAGATCGCTAAAGATAAATGGTTAAGGGAGAATAGCTGTTAAACGAAACAAATGGCCTAACTTGTTTAGTAGTGAAGGAGCTGACCCTGTCCACTAGTGTAAGGACCATAAAATCTCCCTTTTATAACATTCTACAAAAATGTGTATTTTTGATGGCAGCACAGTGACAACGTGATTTTTATATTCTAATTATTTTTTACAAATCGGAGAACCCTCAGTGAGGTATTCAAGGTCTGGGCAAATGGACAGCATCAGAAGCACTAAATAGTCATAAAAATTGTATATTGGTGTTTTTTCCTCTGGAATTTTTTTATGATAGTAAAGAAGCAATGCTGTTAAAAATAAGCATTGAGGTGCTAGCGGGATTAATGCTGCTGAGTGTTAAATGTGTTAATCTTCTGCGAGTGACAGACCACTCCATAGAATCAGAAATGTAAAAAATCATGTCTAATATTTTTTCGTTGCTTATCAGCAGCTGTGGCTTGGGAGACGGTGTGTGTCAGTTTAACGATGGTCACTTACAAAGACTTCTCTTTGTACCGTTTTTATCTGTCGTTAGTTTTATGTAACAGCAGTAGCAAAGTGACAGTTTTTGCAGAAGACCGAGGGCACCGAGAAGCTGAAATCATCAGATTGCTCCCTTATTGGCAGTATTGATCAGCTTGGTAGCAGTGCAGGAACATGTCTGCCGTCCAGCTCACTGAAAAACACGGGACCATTCAGTGGTTTCGCTGAAAACATCCACGTGGCTTTTGGGGGGAGTCCCGGTTTCCCAGGTTTAACAGGGATGTTTAAATATGGCAGAACCCAGAAGTAGTGGAGAAAAAAACTTGGCATAATTTATTTGCATGCTGTCCAGCTGGCTGTTACGTTGCTAATACCTAAGAATATTCCCTATTTAATCTGAGTGGGTTCTGTTTCAGTTGTGTAGAACAGGTAGCAGTGATATCAGCTACGTTTGGGAATTACTGTTTGCATATTGGTACCTCGTGAAACATTTTATCTGTTTGAGGCCTTTTAATTGAGTCTGAGGTCAGATGTACTAAAAATTTTGGAGTGAGCTCGGTCTTCTCTACGCCGGTACATAGTTCTTCTTGAGAGTAAAAGGAGTTATGCAAATAACAAGGGGATAAGTAACCACCCTTTGAGTGATGGTTTTTATTACAGCTGAAAGCTTTAGCCGTAGCAGTTTCAGGGTCTGGGGTTTTATGTTTAGCTCATGTCGCACTGTAATGCACATATAGTATTATTGTCAACATTTCTACCCAGGTTCAGTCATGTTGTGAAGGAATAAGACGTATTTGCTTCAGTACCACATTAGCGAAATTAAAGGAAGCATATACTCTTGGAAAATTACTGCTGGCAAGTATTTTGGAAAAGAAAAGGCGGGGGGGCAGTTGCAGAAGCAACAAAGGAAGCAAGAACAGAGCAGTATTACTGGTCTGCAGTATCAGTGACATTTCTTTTGATAAAATGAATGAATTAAAAAAACAGTAGAGGAAGCATTTTTACTTGTTTTTTTTTTTTTTTTTTTTTTTGGAATGACTAATTTGTACTATGATACTGAGAGTATAAAAGCCACATACATAATACTGTTCTGATTTTAGGTTTAAACACGTACAGATTGTGAGAACAATAACAAAAAAGACAACATTCTTTGTCAGTGTGCTCTTTGGATGTGTGCGAGCTTAAGCTAGCGATGTCGAGATAAAGAAATAATGGATGAAGTATACAGCAACAATTTGCAGATAAAAATAATAGAAGTTAAAGTGTATTTTACATGATAAAAAAAAGATGAAAGAGGAGGAAGTCTGTTACATCTGAGATGGTTACAAAATCCATGCTTGGTGAAGTAGCCTCTGCTGAAAAGATTGATGCAATGGGGAGTGACCTTGGCTTGGAGCAGGAGCTGGTGATGTATGTATGAGCATCTCTCTGCTAAATGGACCCAGATTTGTAGCACTAATATACATGGAAGCCCAGAACCAAACTCAGGATGGCAATAAATCAACAGCCACTTTGGGTGTCATTTCTGGTTTATATTCCACTATTGTTCTATCACTTTAATTCATGTCACTATCATCTGTTCATCTGGAACAGTTTTATATAATTTTCCAGTGGAGTTACCTGACAAATCCTATCAAATTAACAAGGTACATTAACAATATTGACTGACTGTGAATTCTGAAGTTGTAGGACCATACAACGAACATTTTAAAAGGATATTTCCAGGGGTGAATTTTTTTAAGGAAGAGATGGAGGAAAGGATTACTTACACGCAAAGGATTTGCACATTTATTTTTAGAACTTGCCTTGACTTTTTCCAGTAAGAAAATATGAACTTGTATCATTGACTTCATATATTTTCGTTAAACTGCAGAAAATGCTATTTTGAATAATTAACCATTACAGTGAAATAACAAAGCCCGTTTTAAATAATCTGTTTAAAATTAAATTACAAAACAAAATGGGCTCCAGATACCCCATCAGCCTGCTCAAATTACCTAGTTGTAGTAGTCCTAGTATTAATTGGACTCTTGATACAATGCTTAATTGAAATGTGATATCTCTGATGTGACGTATGTTTAATGACAAAGTGCATTGTTGGATTAATAGAAAAGGAGGAGGGGAATTACTAAAGCCTATTTTACAACAGCCAGGGTTAAAGTGAAGGTTACCTTGCGGTTAGTGGGCAGGACGGCAGCGAGATGCCTGCTGTACGCGTCTGCGACTTGCTATCTGTCTGCTTTGGTTTCAGAGCGCGTAAAGTGCAAGTGAAAGGGCTTTGCGGATCCCGCAGCTGTGACCAGACTCCAGGAGCGCTGGGTTAATTCTGGAGGGCTTGGGGAAGGTGTTATGAGTGCGGCATTTTATTTTTCTTTTGTCACATCTCTTAAAAGTTTCTTATCAGCTCCCCTAAGTTCTTGTGCTTTGCACAAAGCAAACGTAATGTATTCGGAAGTATCATAGCCAAAATGCTCAAGAGGGAAAAGGTTATCTCGGATGGTTTCCCAGAGATGCAAGAGTTATATGGTGTTTAAAGACTTTTTTCCTCTGTTGCTTCCTTTTTTTACTTTATCATGAGCTTCATCTATAACTCATGACTTAAAAATGTAATTATTTTTAAGGCTCCACGCATCTCAGTATAAAAAGCACACTGAGAAGTTTGTTCAGTCGTGTCAACAGATACTAAACAATGATCTTCTGTTCCTGAGTGCAGCATAGCAAGGCTTTCGCTTTGTAATGCTGTGATAAAGACGGCCATAAATTACATTGTGTATCCCAGGGTAGAGTCGTGGTAACTGCAAACTTTCAGCCTGCTTCTGCAGAGTCCCAGATCAATGGAAAGGCTGTTCTTTCACAAGTGCAAGAATAACATTTGGAGTGATGATATAGTGAGCGTTTTCTGCTCTCGCTCACAAAAGGTCCAGTGTAGGATTCGGCGTGTTAAAGTCGGCTGTGTATCCAGGTCAGCCCGCACGCAGCAGCAGCGGAGCCTGGGCCATCTGGGGAGGTCCGTGTTCGGAAGCGGGGCCTGGAGCCCGTGCCAGGAGCTGCACAGACCCTCAGCTTGCTTTCAAAACAGCCTCCTTAGAGCTGCTTGGAAGAGCCAGCAGTGTGAAAATGCACAGGACCTCTGAGCCTGGGCGTCTTTGCGAGTGTCTGGTTAACACAAAGAGTGCTAATACAATACTACAAATGGGTGTTGTCTTCTCCTATAATGTATGTAGTACATATGCTGCGTGGCAGACAGAATAGTGACGACTGTGTGATAGTGTCTATTATATAATAGTGACGACTGAAAAAAGTAGCGGTATCTTTATATACATCTTGCAGTTCATTTAGCTGCTGCTTCCGGAACAGCTCTGTGTGCTGGGAAGAATATTCTTTGTGATATTTCTTTTTCGTTGGTATCCTTTTTTCCCCAATAAGGTAAGAGAATAAAATGCAGATTATCAATGCAGTTTGATAATCATTTGCTTTTGGTTTCAAAAGCTCATGTTCTTTCAAAAAACCCCAAAGGGCAATATACTTTCATCCCATTTAAGATTTATAAAGTGTGTCAAATGGCTGATATGAAATCGCTTACACAGATCACTATTGTGGCTTTCTATTCTTTCTCATCTCAGGTATTTCTGGAGACAAGGTAGAGATAGACCCTGTTACTAATCAGAAGGCCAGCACGAAGTTTTGGATTAAGCAGAAACCCATTTCAATCGATTCTGAACTCCTCTGTGCCTGTGACCTTGCGGAAGAAAAAAGCCCAAGTGAGTAGTCCTTTTTATTTATGTTCTCTCTTCTCTCCCTCTCTGTATGTGCTAGATGCCCAAAGAATTATTGCTACCATGTCCTTTTCTTTCTATAGGTGTATTTTATTATTTGTAGGATGTTTTTAATCTGACTTGATTCTATTATATAGAACATTACGTATACAGGTACCCATTTTGTGAGTGTCCTTTTAATGCTGCTTACAGCTAATTGCATCATTAAGAGTGTTTCTTGCCCGCTATCAGTAACTGCTAATAGTGTCATACCGAAAAAGTGCTGGTTTTGCCTGCCTAGTGTCTAGCCCGATAGCACACTAGTCAAAATTTCACTTTCTCTTGAACCTCCTAAGATCCCAAATGGATTTTAACAATTATATTCCTAGACACAAGTTAGGGTCTCAGATACACGCTGATATTTATCAGCACAATCCAAATTTGCTCCAGTCACGGCCGCAGGATTGCCGGGTTGTGACCTGTCCCTCTAGGAGTTCAGCCTCAGGCAAGCACTGACGGTGCCTCCGGACAGGGCCGGGAAGGAGAGGTGTCCTGGCTGGAAGGTGGGTCAGGCGTCGCAGTTATCACGGAGGTCAGCGTCCGCGACACTCGGAGCGTGACCGCAGGAGCCAAGTGCTTCTGCGCGCTGTACCAGTGGAGTAATGAGAGTCTCCATTTGCAGAATTTGTTTTAAAAAGTGCAAGACGGGACTGCAGGGGAGGAATGCCCTGGCAAGAAAGAACCAATGTCTCGCAGAGGTGTCAAAACGTAACCAGGTACTATCAAAAAGTACCTGTGGTTCACACTTGGACAGATTTTATTATGCTTGTACTTTTGTAGTGTAGAGATGCCATGGATACTAAATATTAAGTATTTATCTGAAGGGTGACAGGGAGGGAGAGCTGGTGATACGTATTTACTGATGTAATGATCTATCAAATTCTTTGGAAGAACAAATTCATGGCTGCCTTAGATTTTATCAGCAATTACTGAACGCTGTTCTTCTCCCGTCGTTACCCCTTCCTGCTTGCATGTTCCTAGTCAAGTCACTGTCTTCCTTGTCTGCCTCTTGGGCAAGTTTTGTTGCACGTGGGGTGGCATGATCCTGAGCAGAAACGTCCCTAGCGAGCGGGCAGCTCGAAGCGTGGGACGGTGTCTTTGTAGTGCTCCAGGAGAAGGAATTGAGAGCGTAGCTATAACGGATAATTGGCAGTTAACAAGGGAATGGCAGCCTCTGGGACGCTTGAGAAATACCTGCCTGCTTCATTTTCAGCTGTGCCTCAAACCAGCCTTGCTGCTAAAGGTACAGTTTTGCACTTGTAAATATATTAACACCTCTGGGTTTGTAGCCGCTTTTCATCATGCAAATACTTGCGGTGGTAGAATTGAGCCTGCAAAATTGGGCTTTATCTGAACACCCAGCCCTGAACACCTAGGTTTCGGGCTCACGCTGCTGGTGACACGCTGGTCTGTGCAGCCGTGGAGCTGGCCCGGACCGTCCCCAGCCCTTGCGTCCCGGAAAGGAGGGTCCTCGCCCGCTGGAGAGGCAGCTGCCGTAGGAGACGGGGCGCCCACCCAAACGAAGCAAGGTGCCAACCCTGCGAGAAGCGGGGAACACGGCTTCACACTCCCCGTGCAGCCCCGTCGCAGCAGGGGGTAGCTGGGCGTGGAGACCCTTGAACGAGGAACCACGACCGCCGTTGAAAGGATGCGGATAGGTTCTGACGGAGGTAACCTTTATGATGCTGAGGTTTTTTATTTACTAGTTTTCACATGGCCATTCACAAATTCATTTCAAATTTCATATTAAGTGTTCAACGTAATTCTGAAAGGATAAAATAAGGCTCCCTGAAATCTGCCGGCCTCTTTCGGATTCACTAAAGATGTTTCCAAAGTCATTATTTTAGGTCAGCACAAAAGACTTCTGGTGTGACATCCCAGAATGATGCATTTTGGGGAACTCTTAACAGCAGATCAGTATCTGTTGAATTTTAAATGGAAAAAAGTTATTTCAGTAGCA
The DNA here is from genome assembly GCF_036370855.1 of Dromaius novaehollandiae. Taxonomy (NCBI): domain Eukaryota; kingdom Metazoa; phylum Chordata; class Aves; order Casuariiformes; family Dromaiidae; genus Dromaius; species Dromaius novaehollandiae. The sequence continues at coordinate 13,614,028 of NC_088117.1, read as the reverse complement.
TAAAGGAAAGAAACTCACTGTATTTCACAAGTTTTGTCTGTGATTTTTATCAGCTTAGTGATATATGTTTGTAGCAGAGTTTACATCAAAAATTATTCCTGGATCTTCCTTGAATGAATTATTGCAAAGAAAGAGAGTCTGAGTAAAGATAAGCTGTTGGAGTTTTGCAATATATTTTGTTTCCCTGTTTTTATCTCTTGTAACACAAATATGCTCCATCTAGTCTTTCACAAGTGTCCTGCAATGTGTAACAGTGGTTATACAGTTATAGTGAGTGAAAACACAGTCTATTTTTTATTGAAGTGCCTGCTTTCCGTAGACATTAGCAATTAGAGGTATAATAAAGTTGAGTACTAGCTTTGCTACACTGCCTTGTTATATTACTGAAGAGAGGTGAAGGGTTTACAGGAGCCTCCAAATATGACCTTTCTTTTTAGGTTAGGCAAGGGTACTTTGTGAAAGGAATTTGGTCACTGTATAACTGAAGGTTTATGCAAAAATGGTTCTAACATACATGATAATCAGCACAGATAAATATTTGATTGGCTCTTACTGTATTCTGGGTAGTAAAGAGATTTCAGAGTTTTTACTAGTACTTTTCTGCAGCAGTATAAAAATAGAAATTGTGTATAAATGTAGGGTAGAGTTTCTAAAGCTTATTTTCTATTGAAGTTCTGTCTGAAAAGACAGGTTCAAGCAGTGAAGCTTTAGTGACATTTGTGTGAGTGTTAAAGGACTTGACAACTTCAAGGCTCACATTTTTTGAATATTTACAGATGGACTTGGAATCATTCTAGTAGAAGCTGAAGCTTCCCCTTATTGTAAGTTAACAGAACTTAGAGTTGCATTTAGTGAAAATGGAAAATGAAAATGGAAAGCTTTGGCATCTAATTTGCCATTAGTATGGGTATTGTAGGCAGGAACGGCTGATGATTTTTGTTTGCCCTTGTAGTAGGCCAGGGTTAGCATTTGAATTTTTATTTGTAAATTAAATCAGACTCCTTGAATTTAGACAGAGAGAAGAGGTAATGGCCTTACTACCTAAATCAAATGCCATTAGAACCTGAAAACACTGTATATAAACTGCTTGTTTAAATCAGGTTCAGTCTGATTATCACAAAAGATTCTGAACATTTTGAATCTTGAAAGGAAGCATCCTATCATTGAGAAATAAGATTTAAACCTTAATAAAGTAGTTGTCATTTTTATAGCTGAAAAGAGCTTTGTATCTCAATTAAGTGTACATAATATAAAGTCTTAAGGAAGCAACATAATAGGTTTAATACAATTATATCCTTTTGCAATAGTGTAATTTAAAGGAAATCTGATTCTGTTAATGTCTCTTACATTATTTGAACAAGGGAGAAACTTCAGTGTCACTGAGCACTGCATTTTTTACGAAGTGCACTGTGGACAAAGTGCGCGTGTGATGGATGCGTTAGCTGCTGTCCCTGCGAAGGGCCGGGGTTGCCAGGTTGCCTCGGCATCTGCACCGCGGGAGCACTGAGCCGGCACTGATGCTCTGAGCACGACCGGCAGATTTCGAGGTACCACTTCTAGTACCACTGAGAATAATCAGTTGGGTAAACTTACGGTTTCCAAAATACAGGCTTTTTTTTTTCCTGTTTGTATGTGCTTGAGAGCTGCAGAGAAATCAAGTTTATGTGATAATTTCCTTGAAACTGAAGAAGTGTTCTCTATCCTTGGGTTTTCTTGGGTTTTTGTTTTTTAAATAAAGCAGATACATCTCAATTGCTAGGTCAGAATATCCTTAGTATTAAGGTAGTTCAAACAAAGGTGCTCTATAGGTCACAGAATACATTGGTAACTTCAGTTTATAATTAAATTGCCTGCTTTGCACCCTGCAGCTTAAGATTTCCTTTAAATCCTTATTCCATTGTTGCACTGGGGCTTAACAGAATGTTAACCTGGTAATAGGCACAGGGCCTCCCCATTATATGTCTCGCTATCGAGCGGTTCTGCATGACTAGTTAAAAAAGATGGCAAGAAGATTAATGAAAGCAGCCTAGTACAGAAGGGGGTAGGTACCTTTGCAAGACTTCTAGTGAGGAGATATTAGAGCTGAACCAGAGCTTGGCTTTTTCTTTATCCTGTGACCTTTGAACCTGCCTTACTGTCGAAAGCTGCCAGCAGAGCCGACGTTTTGATTGATGTTGCTACACGAGTCAGTCTTTCCCATTGAATTCCACATCTGCACCAAAATAGCTTTTCTAGCAGTATTCATACTGGCTGTAAGTGATAGGCAAAGTGATGGCTGAAATGCTTTTATGTAGTTTTCATTTAAAGCTAAAGGTATTTGATGTTTTCATTCAGTATTAAGTTCCTCCAGATTATGTATGTTGAATAACACTACCTTAATTAATTCATTATTGGATTATGAAAGGACCAAAAGCCTAGAGATTGTTTTAGTAAGGCGTGGTGGATTCTTGCTGCGAAGGTAGCTTAAATAAAGATGTGGCGTGTTGGATCGTAGCCCTGCGGTGGAGCTGGGGGAAACGGGACACAATTATCCATGTGCTCTGTGAAGGATCAGCTGTTTACACACAATATTTTTTGGTAGTTTCTAATATTAATGCTCCCATCTTGGATAGTGCAGTATGTGAAATAACAGAAGAAAGTACATGCTGGATAGGAGACTAATCACAGGTCGTGATCAAAGGTTAGGAACTAGACTCAGCAGAGAAAGTGTTGCAGACTCTAGCTTTGACCGAAAGAAATTTTGAAGTATATAATGGAAAGAAGTGGGTCCACATGCATGTGCATGTGTTATTTGCAGAGTAGTTAAATGCCTCGAAGGGAAAGGTGCGAAGTCACAGATGGCGCTTGCTTTTTGTTGTATTTTTCCATTTTTTACAGGAGGCTAAGGACGGCGCCCGGGTCACTGCCTCCCGGAGCAGCTGTCCTGCACGTGTCCCCTGCCGTAGGGCAGAAACCGGCACTGCTTTTGCTCTAGCACGGGAGAGATGGCCGATTCGACCACGTAGGTTCGGCGTTGATTTGTCAGGTTTCATCCACCGGAGAAGGTGGCTGGCAGCGAATCCGTCTGCCCGGCTGGAGGAGCAGCCAGCTTGGTCAAGGCGTTGCTGTCCGCGTCGGGTGGCGGGGGCGAGAGCAGCTCCGGCCTCGGTGCTGCGCAACTTAGCCAAAACTTATTAAATACCTCCAAGAGTCAATAGCCTTTTCATAAAAGTACTCTGGAGCACAATCAGGAGCGTGCATTGCCTCATCCTTTTAACAAATATGTTTTGTAGCCCTATTAAAAGGGGTCTTCATCTATCCTGTCAAAGCTAGTCTGCTGGGGTTTTTTAGTTTAATTACACTATCCAATTAAAACTCCGTGCTGCATTTTGATGCGCTTCTCCTTGGGCTTGAGTGGAGATGACATTTACAAGGCTCGCCTTCCGAGCAGACAATGGCGTGATTGATGAGGTGCAGGCGCCGGGAAGGAGGCGATTGCCATGTGGAAACTCTGCTTAGTGCCTTTTGATTTATTTATCATCTCCTTCCAAAACAAGGTTGCTGGTGAAGAGGTTTTGGGCAAGCCTCGGTTCCTCCTCAATTTTCACCATTCTTGAAAAAATCTTTATTAGTTTTCTGCCTTTGATAATAATTGAATGAAGAAATAAAAGGCTTTGAAAAAAGATTCCAGATGTGTGAATAGTTACCGTAATTTGACATTAAACTGGTCATACGCTGCACTTTCTTAATTGCAACTCTGCTTTCAGGACATCTGGAAACAAGGCATCCACTAATAGCAATGTTTTATAATGTGCCTATGGTAGAATATAAAGATCTGAGTTGTGGGGAAAGTGTTCTGGAAATACGCTGCTCCTGGAAAAACGGAATGGGCCAGTAAAACTACAGCTTTCCTTTAACTCTCCCCGGTGCATCACTCTTGCATCTGTATGGTTTGTCCCTACTCCAGCGCTGCCTGTGTCGAAGGGGTGGTCAGGTTTGCGGTGCAGGATCCCAGCTCTCCAAGTCGGTACGTTTTCCATTGACGTCGGTGGGGTCGGGATTTCATCCGTAGCTTCTACGGTAGTCGCTACTTTTGAGGTACAGATCAGCTCTAAAAAATGCACCCACTTCTCTTGGAGAAATATCCATTACACAAAATGGGCTTAACCCCACGTTTTGCACTCAGAGCAATATCCCCAGTAGATCTGTATCGCTGATGGAGCTCGGGACTGTGCCCCTGCTAGACCTAGCTGCTGCTGTGGTGCAGCTAAGACTCGTAGCATCGCCCTAGGCGCATAAGAGAAGTAAATGCGTCTCTTTTATAAAGCAAGATTTTTGCAGTAATGGAAAGGAGACAGGGGCTAATGAGTAGATGCAGGGATGGGGCTGCCGGAGGCAGGTGTCGGGGTCCAGGTGCCCCTGTTACCGCAAGTTTTGCGGGTGAGGTGCCCAGGGAAGGGACGGTGCCCAGCGCTGCTGCCCGTCCTCCTCACGTGGGTCGGGCCCTTTCGTCCACTAGTCTCAAACAACAAGAAAATGGATTCTCTAAATGAGTGGTTTTCTGCAAGAAACTTTTCCTCCTGTTATTTGTAAGTTTTCTTGTTCATTAGACGTTTATGAAAGCTGTTGTTTTGATGCTAATGCAATACTTGCATTTTTGTGGGACCTTCAGACCCTATTCCAGGGTCAGAGCATCATTTTTTGAAGCATCATATATGGATTCAAAATAGCAGAGTTCCTCCCCAGAGCTTTTAGATTAAATATAACACTGGTTGATGGAGAAATATTATATCATTTCATTTGGAAAGTTTTAAGTAAATTTACTTTTATTTTATTTTCATGATTCCTAGCCTGTTTACTAGTGTATTTTTAACTCTTTGCAATCCCTTCCAAGTCTGTGAGAAAAAGAACTCAAGATTTAGTCCTGTCGAAGTAACCCACTTTTGAAATGGTGAAAAGCTGCAGTCCTGTCGAATGATGGCCGTAAGTGTTTTGTTCTTCAGAGAGGTCTTTCTCTAGCTATTCATTGCACTACTATCTCTTAATTGTTGACTTCTGCCTTATGGCTCTGTAATGACAAAGCAATCATCAAGGTATATTGAAAAATTAACATAAATTTGCATTTCCCTGTGTTTGTTTTCTGTTTTGTCCAATTCATGAATATTCTTTTCATCCTTCATCTAATTAGTGATTTAATTCAGTGGTACTGTTTTAAAGAGTGGCACTGGCAAAAGAGAAAGAGCCTTTTCATACAGTCCGAGTTTGTGGAGGATGGGGAGAGGAAGAAGAAAAAACACTTCTAGTCTTGGCAGATTTAGTAAAAAAGCATTCTCTTTTATTATACAAAGTCATATACTCCCATTGTTTTCCAGGCAAGAGTGTATTTTTTTAGACTATGTCTCTGCTAAAAAGAGTTTGTTACTGTGATTAAAAAGTGCAAATTTGCTTTCACCTGTATAAATTAAAGTATGATGGACTTTAAAAAGCTTTTATATAGTTTTCCAAGATTGTAGTTTGCAGCAATTTGCAAAAGATTTCCCAATTCTAGGGACTTTAATTTAGCAGTATTTCTCCCCTGCTGCCTGTAAACCCAGTGAAACAGTGGTATGTCGGGGGTCAAAGCACAGGATGCAGATTGCTGTTTGCATGAGCATGGTCTCACCAAACCTCGTGGGAAAGGCAGGCGTGAAAAATGCGGGCAGTAAGTATGCATGCGGCTGTGCCGCTGGATTTGGAAGGTTTATTTTTTATGCCATAGCTAGCCTCTTTCTTCACTTTTTTGGCAGTAATAATGAAAATTAGGAGACATGCCAAACAGTTGAATTCACAACATAACGCTGAAGGGGTAACTGAGCTGTCCTCTTTCCTGTGAATCAGCGTCTTGCCCTTCCGTCTGAGTCTGTTGTGCGCTTTTCTTCAGGTGTAACCCACACGGGGACTCATTAGCATTCGAAGGTTAGAAAAGATTTATCAAAAACAGAGCTAAGGTCAAAGGGCGCCTGCGCCAGCTCTCTCCGGCAGTGAAGAGGATGGAGGGGCTCGGTGAAGCAGCAGCTAACCAAGACGGAGGTAGGTCTAAGCCAGGATGCTGGTTGCTGTTAGCGGGTGACGGCGCGGGGCCGGTTCGCGTGCCCGGAGCAGGACCGGGGGAGTAATCGGATATACGAGTTAGCTGCTTAGATCTGTTGAACTCGCGTTATAGGTTGTCCATATGTCATGACGAAAACTTGTTGTAACAGATGAGTTTCTAGAATTGCACTTGCTTTCCAAAAATGTTATAGCAGCTAAAAATATACATGGGGATAACATGTGCTTTCCAGTTCTATAGCTGATAAATGCTGATTGCAAAATACTAAAATTTCCCCGTGTTCAGTTAACTCTTGACATCAGGTACCAGACACAAGCGCTCGCTCACACCCTTTGCTTCCGCAGCTCACGTTAAATATGCTTTTTGGAGGTCTCTCTATAAGGCAGTGAAAGACAGCACCGATGTTTGCTGGAGTTGAACACTTGCCTTTCCAACAAACTGAAGGACAACAAACCATTATTCATGTAGGAGGGACTGTAATGAAGCCATTCACACCAGATCTGCTTTTATTTTAATTCTAGCATTGTGTATGGTAGAAACCACTTGAGCTACTGTTGTTTGCTACCAAATATTCTTATATGGAAATACAAAAACATTGGACTTCCTATTGATCTCTGAATTGTCAGGGGCGGTGTTCTATTGGAAAGAGGTACATCACACATTTAAGTACTCTTGGAAATGGAAATCAATCTCACAATTCATAAATTCCATCTGGCTGGAAGAGTAGCAGAACAAAGTGCCAGTTATGTTTTCAATGAACTAATATTTCATGCAGTAATAGTGTAAGGTGGACATGGCAGCACATAAACATAATACTATAACGGGGCTTTCTAAAGAAAAGTCTTTTTAGCTTCTTTCCAGTAAATCAGCTGTCAGAGTGCGTAATGCACTATGTAGCCCGCGCCGCAGACTGCGCGTAGCTGCGGCACGCACCGCGCATCGGGGCTTTATACCCAAGCGCGGAGGCAGTTTTGTGTTGCCCTGTGACTCCTGAGATGCGTTCCAGGAGCACAAGTCCGTGTCTGAGCCAGCACCTTGCCCCAAAGGTGGGAGCCGGAGCGGCTTGCAGGGCGGGTGCCGGGAGCCTGTGCGCTGCCCCGGCCGTGCCGGCGGCATCTCGGCGATGCCGGGAGCCTCCGCGGCGGCACCGCGGGGAGCTGGGCGTATCGCGGAGACCCGGCGAGCTCCGTCCCTGCCGCAGCGTTCGTCAGAGCTGCCGGCGGCATCTCTTGCTCTAGTTGTTACCAGAAGAGCTGACTCCCTGCAATCCTGGAACGAGCACTTGGACTAAAGTTGCGTTCTGCTTCCGTCAGCTGTGTAAATACTCTAGCCGGAGAGAAGGAATAAATCACTGGGTTAAAAGAAAGACGGGGATACTGAGGAAGGTGTCTTCACCAGACGCAGCGAAGCCCATGGTCGCACTGAGATTTCTTACTGATGTGCCGTTCTGTGGCTCTGCGCCTTCTCCCCCCTCGGCCACGTGCTGCAGGACAGCAGAGCTCTGGGAAAAGCACCTCGTTGGCGCGTGGAGTTTTTGTTCTTTCTCCGTCTGATGCAGGTCGTGTTTCCTCTACCGACGTGGCAGCAGCGCTGCAGCGCGAGGCCCCGTCCCCGTTTAGGTGGAGGGTCTGTGCCGGTGCAAAAAGCCCTCCTGGAATCCTCTGGAGCGTATTTTCTGCCATTTTTATCTTAATTTTCAGGAGTCAGGTGGCGTAGCCGTATTTAATATTAACCCTTTCAGAGTCGCCGTCAGCCCTGCGCCGGGGCCGGGCACGGGGCACTGCCGTCCCGCGTGGCTCGCAGCTGCGAGCACCAGCATTGCTCCTGCCACTGGGGCAGCGGGTGTCAGATGATTTGAAGAGGGTTTTGTTGTTGTTTTGGGGGGGGGGGGTTAGGCACCTTTTCAATATAGAATTTATATTCCAGATTAGGGCATCGTAATGCTGCTTAATTAACATGCCACAATAAAATACTCAGGTCTCAAATTTTCCAGCCGCAGATCTGGAGCATACCTTGGTCTCTTTTGGGAAATCTGGAGAAACAGATAATGTAAATAAGACTTCAGATTAGCCTTCAGGAAAGAGGTGAATTTACAGTAACGTGGTTGTTAGTTTATGGATTATTAACTTTGCCTTTTGAACTGAATAAATTATGTGAAAACTGATGGAAAGGCCTAATATACTGAATTTGTTTAATTTTTATTTTGAAACCATGAATGTCCATACAAGTGAAGGGTATTTTGCCTTCCTACATGTTTTGCCTATAGACCTTTGTGTTAAGCTGTCCCTCCTGTCCTGCACGCCTTACTTTTAAAGGTCACTAGCTTCTGTGCCGTTCTCCAGCGGCAGCCACGGAGGTTTCCCCAGCTGTCGCCAGATCATGTCCGTTTAATCACTTGAAACCTCCGTTTGGGACTGAGCAGCAGTGCAGCCCACCAGCTCGGTACTACATAAATAAGAATTACGGTTGTGCTTTAATTTTGATTGTTCTGCTTGTAGCAAGTGGGATTCCTGGTTTTGAATGTCTTTTTCATAGTATCAGTGTTGCATCTTTTACATCTTAAAATTACATTTTCCTTTGCCTTGAGCACCTGAGTGGGTTTGGGTGTTGTTTTGGGGAGAGGCTTTTGGAGTGATAATGCTGGGGTTAACTGGCCTTTTATTTTAAATATAACGCTTATCTTCTACATGTGATGATTATACAGCGAATAGTTACGTCGAGTAGTTCTAATGTGGTAGTTTGACTGAAATATAGTCCTGGGCTGAACGGGAGCTAACTAGCCATTTGATAGATTTTTGCATTTCCTGCAGTGGGGATGTGATGGGAAAATGAACTTCATTGAACGGAGTTCAGCTGCTCCTGTAAGCCACCACTTGCCTTAAATTGAAATGACATGAGAAGCCTGTCAGCGTTTCATTACTTCCTTCTGTTGTGCTGATGGTATGCTAAGATCACCATCTGTGTTTTTCTTCTGTCAGGCACACAAGCGCTGCCGAAACTTTGGAGGAATATTCTGAACATTTTTTTCTTATCTTCGCAGGTCATGCAATATTTAAACTTACATATCTAAGCAATCATGACTACAAACACCTTTACTTTGAATCAGATGCTGCTACCGTCAATGAAATTGTGCTGAAGGTGAGTTTTAAATTTTAACGTGACCCAAAATTCTGGGTGTTGTTGCCGCTCGTTCGACACGAAGGTGTCTGCGAGGTTCAGGGAGCGCTTCCCGAGGGATTCCCGGGGCCGCCGGGGAGCAAGCGAAGGGACTTGGGCAGGGGAATATCAAACACAAATTCCCTTACGCTGCAGCGTCTCTTACAGCCAGCGTTAATGTTACACAAAGGGCCTCCAGTAAAATTATCAGCCCGTCTGTGACATGGCAATAGTTTTCATGGCCGCGGATGGATGCCGGTGTATGACTCCAGCACCGGATCGAGCAGAGGGTCGTCAGCTCGTCAGGGCACCACCTCTCCCCCTCTTTTTTTTTTTTACATACGTGTTTTCCAAATGCACGTCTTCATACAAAACAAAAATACTATTTTTCACACTCTGGTATTTTACAAGAATACTTTATCAAACTGCTTGCTGCTCTTATAGCTCAATACATACACAGACTGATTTACCGTCTGAAACAGATTGTCATAGCACTGTCGGAGGATTAAGCCCAGTTTTTTGCAATCCATTATTTTGTAGCAATTCAAAATTTAAAAAATAGTAATTTTTGTGTGCCATCCCTTATGCTTGCTTTTATTTCCCATGTGAAGCTCACAAGATTGCTGAATAACTGACATGATAAAATATTTTGATTAATACCATAGAAGGTGAATGTATATATTTTTATACTTAATTCATGAACTTAGGCAAAATGTTTTTGCCCCTACTTTTGGCTCAGATAAACTATTGTAATCCAGAACACTTGACAAATTTGAGGCCCTTCATAAAAGAAGGCTAAAGAGATAGATTTGCTATGAATAACATGAATATTCAAGAGAAAAATATTATTGAACAGTACTTTTTTTCTCAAGTTTTCAAATTGTTTATATAGAACATTTTCTGGTTTTGTGCATAAGTTACCAGTTTATTTCCAATTCCATCAGCATTAGGAGATGCAGAGAAATCAGACTTCTCAAATTAGGCTTTTTACATGATCAAGTGAGAAAGACTGAGGCTTTATTGACCATGAAAATTCCCTATATTTTTATGCCTTAAGCTGTAATATGCAATGAAAGTGAAACACTCTACAGTGCATAAAATTGTGCAAGTTTTAAGCCACAGCATATTAACCAGCTAATGGTGGACCAAAGGGCATTTTTATCTTTTTGATTCCTGCATTAACCTTCCATTAAAATTATCTATGTGATTATCACAAAGCACTGGAGATAATAAATTTAGGGAATAGCCGGCTTGTTAAATATCATTTAAAAATGCTTTCATCAAGTAAAATGTGCCAAAACACGGGGAAACTCCGAGACGAGCTGAGTATGCAAACATCATAATGGAAGAATTATTTTTATTAAAGCCGATAAAATCCTTTACTGAAGCCCATTACTGTGTTAGACCAGCGCGGTGGGTTGCCGGGGGCTGCTCCCCGGTGCCCGCGACGTTCATCCCGGTGCCCGTTTTCCAGGTGAACTACATCCTGGAGTCGCGAGCGAGCACGGCCAGAGCAGAGTATTTTGCTCAGAAACAAAGAAAACTGAGCAGGAGAACAAGCTTTAGCTTCCAGAAGGAGAAGAAATCGGGACAGCAGTAGCGGCCAGCCCGGAGGAAACCTGCCTGCCTCGGAGGAGGAGGAGAAGCTCCCGACAGCCGGAGACAGGTGGGAGCGGGAGCTACAGCGTCCTGTTGCCAACAGGCAGGAGCAGCCAGGGAAGAAAATCGGTATTATCCAGTCTCTCACGGTTGGTAGATTATCCCTCGTTGGTGACGGGAAGTCTCCCCTGTGACACAAATAAAGAGCCATATCAGCCGGAAAGAAGACTGTTACGCTTCAGGTTCCTTTGATTAGAAATAAGAGAATGACGTAGACTGGCATCATTTAATTACTGTATTATGTACAATCACAAGAAGAGATGTGATTACGTATTATTTCACAGCCTGGTTAAAATAAATTATATACATCTGTAATACACCCACGTACACACAGGTATTGCTTGTGACATGATCAAATTTCTAAAAACAAAATGTAGGACAAATGTATCCATTTTTACTATTAATAAACAGATGTAATCTTTCTCGAGGTCCATATGATGCACAGTTCTTTGGGGGGAGGCTGCAGTCCCAGATGGCTCCACTTCTGTTGCTGAAGTGCAGGAGGCAGCCGCCAGCCAGGAGACCCGGTGGCCGTTGCAGAGCAGCTGATTTGTGAAGAAATGTTTAGACAAGTCTTTTTTTGTTCTGCTTTTTTCACAAATACTTTTACTTAACTCTGCTTCTCTGCTTTGCGTACGTTGTATTGGACGTTGCTTGCCTCCGGGCAGCACGATGCTTTGAAAACCAAGGCAGCGTTTCCGCAATTAAAACGAGCGCACCTTCCCGGATGCAGGACCTGCAGTGGTTTTCAGAGCACGAAGCAGCGGGCGCGTGTCGCTGCTGAGCTAGGAGCCTGCTCTTGCTCTTTGGGACAGCTTTCACCCCAGGACTGAGAAATACTTTCGCCTTTTTTTAGCATTAGATGAGTCTTTAAAAATAAAAATGAATATCTGCTTTGTACTGGGATTTATAACTATTCTGGCCTTGTTCCTCCTTGATACGTCGGGGACCGTGCGAACGGGAGTGCTGGGAAGCGGAGCTGCGTTTCGGTTTCAGTTCACCAGAGGTCTCTTTTATCAATTTCTGAGTGGCTGAAGCTGGAGCTCTCTGAACTGTTGCAGTGGATTTTGTATCAAGAAAATGCCTCCGGTACTAAGAGGCCGTTTAAAAGACCACTGACCTCCGCGGAGACCCGCAGCACTCCGATTTCTGCAGGTCGGGCCGAGTAGCTCCTCCACCGTCCCTCTCCGCACGGAGACTGGCCTGCAGGCAGCCTGACCTGCTGCAATTTCATACTTCGCTTTTGTATAAAAAAAATCTTTCTGAGCCTTAACATACAGTCTAGGAATAAACACTAAGGCAGAGAGCTCTATTTGTCAGTTATATGTTACATTTAAGTTCTTGATTTTTAAACTTTTAGCTTGTTCCATTGGAAGAAAGTGAGCGAAGCCTTCCCGGAGATGCTGTCAGCGTGTCCCCTGTCCTCGCCACAGACCGAGAAGGCCTTTCTTTACTGTACAGTCTTCCATGATTATTACTCAGCAAAGGATAAACAAGAGAAACAATATTTTATAGTATGATATTACATTTTTAAATGTTTTATATGCACAATTGCAGCATAGACACAATGGAGAAAGAACCTTCAAATAATGCAATGTAAATGACTCCTTTAATCAAGTTTGTGAACTATTTAACATTAAAGTTGTTACGTGAATGTTCTTTTTGCCACCTAGTTTCAATTATTTTTAACTGAACTAAAAAATTGCCTGCTTTCATGTGAGAAACTGCATAATACATAAACTACATTGTTTTCATGACCGTAATGCTGTTGCCAGGAGCTTATATTTAAATATTGTAAGTGGGTATTCAGTGTGTTTGCCTTTAGCTTTCGGTGACACCTTAAGATCGACATAATAAGAAAACCTCGGCTGTCTGAACTATGAAGAAGTTTGTGGGCACGTAGGTGCCCGCCGGGCCGGTGCTGCTGTTTGCAGGTGCGTTTGCACGGAGGGACGCGCTGCTCTTCCCGCGCTTCAGCTGCCCGGGTCAAATCCTGCCCCAGCTGCTGCGGCAGTTCTCTGCTTTTACCTACTTTTTCCGCGCAGCAGCATCCGTCTGCTGTGTGATGCCGATGGGAGCGGCGGGCACCGTGATTCTGGCAATGCCGGGCGTTTTGAGGGACGATAACCTCTCCCTCATAATAAACATTTCCTCCATTTTACCCTTGCTGAAAGAGTTAAAGCGGCGCTCGCGCTTGCAGTGTGTGCACAGCTGAGCACGAATCCATCACAGGCTGGTCTTTCCCTGGTAGTTGTAGATTTAATTGATTCAGATGGGCATTCAACTGGGTCAGAAAGCAAGCTGTTCGCCGCGTGCCTCGTTACCAGGCTTCGGCGGAGCAGGGTGGCTGCTGCCTCCCGTAGCGAGGATGACTCCTCGCTCGAGCACGGCACTGTGCGTTGGCAGCATCAAAGTTTTTCTGAATTTTCCCTTATTTCTGGGGCCCAGAGGGGACCTGGCTTATTTGTGCATCTGAGGTTTTATGACCGGCTGCATGTCACGTAGCGAAACCTGCGCTTGCAGAAACCACCTGCGAGCGCGTGCACTGAGCGCGGTGCTGGCAGCCGGCAGCGTCTTGCTGCCGCAGCCCCGTGCGGGCAGGAGCCGGCAGGGCCCTCGCTGGCACCGCTGCTGCCGCCGGCTTCGCCTGGGACGCGCTGCTCCCTGCAGAGCCGAGGGCACCCGGCGGCAGCTCGGGCCCCTTTTGGGCAGGCTCCCGGGGTCGTCTCTGTCGTGGGGGGGCTGGAACGTCGTCTGAGATCTGCAGAAGGATGAAGTGACTGATGAGCGCGGGGTCCCTGCCGTATTCCTGCTCTTGCTGCGGCAACATCTGGGATGTGGTGCTGATACAATATCCCGTGGGCTGAATAATATGGCCAGTGATTACTTAAAGCAATATATAATACATGTGCAAAAGCTGCTCTATACAGCTATCGTGCCAAAAGCCTCGTTGTTTAACACACATAATTAAGCCTCTGTTTCAAACCAGATTGATACGTTTCATATTTACGTTCAAACAGAGAAAAATCGCATGCTCTTCAGCAGCACCTCCAGCTCATTCTAGGAGCCCGAAACTCCCACCACGGCAGCGCTGATTTCTGCCGGGCAGAAGTAAATGCTGCCGCTCCTGGTGCTGGGGTTTCTCGTTGCCCCAGCACCGCTTTCCCTTTGCTGCCGCGGCTCACGTCCACCCGCCGGGAGCCCGGCAGCCTCCGTGGGGTTTCGGCGCGTTAGGGGATGCACCGAGACGCCGGGTGCTTTGCAAGGGGTTCGCCCTGAGCCCGTGGGGAGCCGGGTGCCGGCCGCGGTGCCGGGGCCATGCTGGGCCCCGGAGGCTGCTGCCGCCCGGGAGCCGTCGCGCGGGGCCCGGGTGCAGCCCTGAGATTAATGGGGGGGGTTATTTATGGAGACACGTTTGTAATGGGCCCATGAATTTCATGGAAATGTGCTGCCGTGGTGGCGCGCGGCGCGAGGCGCCCGCTGCTGCTGCTGCTAAAATTAATGCCCCTTAAATCACAGCGGCTCCCCGGGACGCGGCACCCGGCGCGAGGGTGCAGGGCCCGGGGGGGCAGCGCCGGCCCCGCGGGACCCGTCCCGGTGCAGCTGCCCGGGCCAGCACCAGCCCCCCCTGCACCCAGGGTTAAGCCCTGGTGTGTTTTATTCTCCGCACACACCTCCGCTTAAATGCAAAAAAAAACCACCACAGCACCTCAACAGGGTGTTGTTCGCTCTAAAAACCCTGAGCATGATTTGTGAACTCTCACAGCCTTGGTAATCTCATCAGAGTAATGGGATTATATTTCAAATCACCATGGCCTGTTCATTACACATTTAAACTCCTTTGACAGAGGAAAAGTTAAATAAAATGTGTGCGTCAGCCCTGGTTGACTTTCCCAGTTCTCTTTCTTGATTAGACAAACAGATGCTGAGCTCCAAAATGAAAAAATAATGTGCTCATTTATTCATTTTTCTGACACGTCACGGTAGATTTTTAGCTGCAAATGAGCCCCTCCCCGGCGGGCAGCGCAGGGGTCAGCGCGTGCCGGCGCCCGCTCGGAGCCCGCGGGAAGGGCTGGGGGGGCCCCGCCGCCGCCCTGGGGCCTCGCTCCGAGCAGCCCAGCCAGCACCGTGGTCAGGGCGGGGGGTGAGGCTGGGTCCAACCGGGGCACCAGGGTTTCGCAGCTGGCCGGTGCCGCGATGCCGACGTCCTCCACGATGCCGACATCCTCCGTGATGCTGAAGCCCTCTGTGATGCCGATGTCCTGCACGATGCCGATGTCCTGCACGATGCCGATGGCCTGCACGATGCCGATGGCCTCTGCGAGACCCGGGCAGCTCTGAGCCGTCCCTGCGGATGCTTCAGCCTCTTTCCAGCTCCGTTAGCAAATCCCCTGCCCAGGGAGGGTGTTGGGGTGCCATTAGGAAGCCGAAACACCAGATCCTTAGAAAGATGCCAGCAACCACCACTGCTGCCAGGAGAAGGCAATCGCGCCATAACGAAGCGGTTATTAATGAGCGCCTGCCAGGCTGTCATTAATCCAAGCTTTTCGGGGTCACGGACGGCGGCAAGCGCCCCGCTGGCACCGAGCCGGGCGCGGAGGTTGCCGACCCGCCGGGCTGCACCAGCTGGGCAGAGCCGAGGGGCCCCGGGGCGGCTCCGGCCCCGCTCCGTGGCCTCGTGCCGGCGCTGGCGCCGGGCAGCACCAAGCTCGTTAAACGCCATTAGCGCGGCCCGTTAGCCCAGGTGCCTCGTGCGGGCTGTGCCGTAGTGCAGCGCGGAGCCGCCGCGGCTGCTCCAGCACCGTCGCCTCGGCCCTCCTTGGCGACCCGCTCCGATACCACAAACCTGCATCCGACCCCACAGTATCCCAGATTACCTATAATGAGTTAAATAGGTTTTTTTTTTAGAAGCTTCTTTCCGCGCTGACTGCCACACTGTCACTGCGACTTAATTAGGGAGCCCTCGCTGGAGAGCTGGGAATAAATGCAGCTACAGAGACATATCTATGTATAAATGAAAAAAAGCCGCCACCGCAGGTCACACCAGGCCTTCCACTCGCTCGCCCTGGTACGAGCATTTGTAAATAGCGCTGCCGTGCTGGTTTCTAAGTGCAAGGCTAATGCTGGAGTGCTTGAATTAATAGTGACGCACACCTTTCATTATTGCTATTAAATTAGGTGCTGGGCGCTGATGGATTCACTTGTTGCTGAACTAAAAGCCTCGGCGATGCGGGTGTGCGCATCCATTTGGTTTTACAGCGGATTTAGGTCTTAATGTCACGCCAGCCAGAACCGAGCGCGTTTAATTAGTGAGACGAGCCCCCGCCCGCCGGCCCCCCCGACCCCGGAGCCGTCGATCCCGCGTGCATGCCTCCTGCCCGGGATGAGGCCGCCGGCCGACGACTCCCACGGCCCTGGAGCATCCGCCAGGACCAGGGCACCCGCAGTCCCCGGTGCAGCCGGAGCTTTTGCCAGGCGCCTTGTGCAGCCCCTGGGCGGGGAGCGGAGCCCTCGTCCCCTTGCAGCCGGGCGCAGCTCCCGCTGGGCAGCCCCGGCCGAGCCCGGCTCAGCGAGGAGGCGACGGCAGCTCCCGTACGCGGGGTCCTGCTCGGAGCGGGGCCTCGGGCCGGTGTGGGGCAGCTGCATGCGGTGCCACGGCGAGGGGCCGGCGAGGGGCCGGCGAGCGCGGCTTTGTTCGGCGCCGCCGTTCCCACTCCTCGCGTGCCATCTTGAGGCCGCCGACCGCAACCCGCGGGAGCCCACGGCCCGCGCCGAGACCCCGCGGTGCAGCCGGGGACCTGCTGGGAGAAGCACCCGGACCAGGCGGCAGCTCTTGCAAAACGTAAGCCCCTGGTTGCTGAAAGCAGAAATATTTTAATGTCGTGTTTCCATGTGAATTGCATTTCAGGATTTAACAGCCTTTTAGCACGCCTTGAAACCTCAGTACTATGAAAGTTATAACGCGGGGCCGTGGAGCCGGGTGAGATGAGCTGCTCGGCTTTCCCAGCTGCGCTGCACTGAGACAAGGCGCCGTGTGCTCCGGCAGCTCTGCAGCCCCTTCCGCGGATCTCCAACACTGAGCAGGTGCCGGAGGGGAGCACCGCGGCCCCGCGCCCGGGCAGGATGCGCGCTGCACCCACAGCAGCAGCAGGACACGCGTGGCACCCGTGCCTGGCGCAGGACACGTGCTGCATCCACGCCTGGGCAGGACAAGTGCTGCATCCACGCCTGGGCAGGACACCCGCGGCACCCACGCTTGGTGCAGGACACGTGCTGCATCCACGCCTGGGCAGGACACGTGCTGCATCCACGCCTGGGCAGGACACACGCTGCACCCGCAGCTGGGCAGGAGGCAGGCTGCACCTGCAGCGCCTTCGCCCGCCAGCCAGCGCGGCTCCTTGCAAGGGCTCGGCAAGAGCCGGGTGCTCCGAGCCCGCGGGAAACCCGCTGCGGCCAAGGGCTGACCCGCAGACCCGGTCTGGCAGCGGCGGCGGCACAGGAGCGCGGCGGCCGGGACGCACGGCTGCGGCAGGGCACCGGTGCCCCCCCCTTCCCGGTGCGGCCGGGGCCGTCACCTCGCCTTTGGCAGCCTGCGCCCGCGGGGGCTCGCGGGAGGCTGCGCTGGTGGCCCGCAGGTCAGAGGCGGCTTCTGGCACGGGAAGGACTTTCCCATTTCCCCACAAAACGACAATAACGGCGAAGCGGCCTGCGCCCTGCTCCCGCATCCCTGCGAGCCGGGACCCACGCACAAGGCTGCTTACGGCAGCGAGCTAAAACGGGCAGAGAAATCCCCCGGCACATGAAAAGGCCTGGCAGCGCTAGGGACGAGCTGCTGAACCGGCTCAGCGCCTGCCAGCGCTTGACGGGCAGGAATAATCCAGTTAGTCCAACATCGGTCCCGGAGAAAAGAGCGGAAGAGCCGAAAACGGCTGCAACTGATGAAGAATAGGAACATGATCAGCGCCAGCTCACACGGTTTTATGGAAAGTAGGTCTTGTCAAAAAATTTGGTTTCGTTCTTCTAATTTGAAAGTTTAACTAATAAAAGTAAGCGAGTAGCTGTGGCACGCTTCGGCTTCTGTTAGGCATTTGATTTAATAGTACGTGACGTTTTGATTAAAAAATTAGCTCTATATAATATCAATACAGCCCACATTAAAAGGATTAAGAATTGGCTGACTGACAGGTCTCAGAGAGTAGCTGTCAATGGGGAATCGTCACCAAACGAGGATATTTGCCGGTTTCAGCCACGATCGGGGAATAAATGCGACGTCACTGCTGGGCGGATTCGCAGCGGCGGGCAGCGAAGTGGGCGATGCCGCTGTGCCCCGCCGGATGGGAACGGTGCGAGCAAAGCGGTTTTCTCCGGGAGATTTATTCCCCTGCCGCCGCGGGCAGCCAGCCCGGCGGAGAGACGGAGCCTGCGCGCCGGGGCCGCCGCTCGCTGCTGCAGCCAGTGCCAGGCACGTTACATTTTTGAGGAAATCGGAAAGTAAGGGAAATATAAACAGATACTCGGTCAACAGCACAGTCACTTAACCCGCGCGGAGCCCGCGCAGGAGCCCGGCAGCAGCGGGAGCGGGGCTGAACCGGCTGCGGGGCGGTGCGGGGCCGGGGGCCGCGCTCACCCGGCGTTGACGGAAGAGTTACAGCGCTGACCGTGATGGATGCGCTCGGAGATGCGACTGTTCGGGCTAAAGCAGAACCAACTGTTATAATATTTTAAATGTCAGCAAAGTGCAGCTCAGCTCGTGCTGAATTACGAGGGAATTTCTCTGATCCCCGGCCAGGGAGGTGCTATGTCACGCTCCATGAATTTGGGGTGATTTTACAACGCTGGAGCCCCGGCTGCAAGGGAAGATGCTCTCAAAGCGCCTGCGAAACCCAGGCGGAAGCTCGCGGGAAGGATCCCGCTGCCAGGCCACAGCCGCAGGGGCTTCCCCAGGGAGAGGGCTCAGGTCCAGGCTCCGGGAATGCCACCGGGGATGGGGATGCAGCCGTCTTCCCGGCTTCGTTTCCCTCAGGACCAGCGCAGGGGCCCCGAGCGAGCGCCCGCGGTTGGGGGCACAGAGCCCCTAAGCGTGGCTCTACCCAGCCCCAGGGAGCTGCCACGACTCCCAAAGCGCTTTTTAAGGCTATCAAATTTCTGCTGCACAGAGAGATCCCCCGCAGATGTCACTGCAAAAATGGGATCTGAAAGCGCTATCTATCGCCTCTTCTGCCGCGAGCTTCGATTTCAGATACCGTCACCCCGTAATAACTGGGCACCGATAGCTGCCTCTGCACGAGCCCCGCTCATTGGAAAGCGTGCCATTACACCTCCAGTAATTGTAAATATTGCAAAGTGCTCGAGTCAGCAGTCCTGCTGAATTTTGCTTTCGACATCTGCAACCCTATAAATCTTTGTCTCCTTCAGGTGAACTGTGCTCTCCGCTCAGGCTCCAATTTACATCCCTCAGCGCAGCCGCGGGCAGCAGAGCCGGGCCGGCGCTGGCCCCCGCCTCCCGCCCAGGCCGCCCTTCGCGCAGCGCCCGCTGCCGCCCCGAGCCGGGGGGGCTGGCAGGGAGCCCCCGCAGCCTCGCGCCGCCAGCCCGGCTCCAGCGGGCGATTCGGTGCCGTGCAAGCGGTGCTGCTTTGGGGAGCGCTGCGCCCCATGAGGGATGCTGACCTGTGCCCTGTGACGGATGGTGACCTGCGAGGGATGCGGACCTGCGCCCTGCGAGGGATGCGGACCCGCGAGGGATGCGGACTGGCGCCACGCTGGACCAGCTCCGCCGGCCGGGCGGCAGCATCGCAGCAGCGAGCCTGGGGGGCAAGGGACAGTCCCGCGCCACCACAGATGCCACCGTGGGCAGGGACGGGGGGTCCAGAAAGCCGCGAGGGACCCGCCGGCCTCTGCAAAGCCCCGGCCAGCAAAGCAGGCCCAGCCGCAGCCCCGCAGGCAGCCGCACCGCAACAGGGCCCTTGGCTCCCGGCTCAAGGGGCTTCGTGTCTAAAGCCTTATATTTAGCAAACCTTCACTGGGCTTTTTTTTTGTTTTTTAATTGTTTTCAAAACAGATTTCATGTGGTCCCAAAATGAGACCATGATTGTAAATTAAAGTGTAATTAGCCTTTACGCTTTTATATTCATTAACTCTTCTCTGCTAATGATGCAGAGGCTGGAGCACAAACCCAGCATTATGAAACCACATCCAGGAAATAAAATAGTGATTTAGATAATGGCCAGAATGTATTGCTACTTACACATAATTAAACAAATGCTCAATTTACACTTGGAAACATGAATGAATGTTGATTAACCCCAGCCCAACGATTCCGCTCGCATTCGGTTAAGTGGTGGCTCTGCTCCGGGGCTGGCGGGGAAGGCGGCAGCCCCCGGCCCCGGCACCTGCCCGGCACAGGTGCTGCTGCCGCGCGGCCGGTGCGGGTTCTCCGCACGCCTGCGGCTCTGCCGGGCGCCGGCGGCCGGTGCCAAGAGCGATCCATGGCTGCGGGAGCTTGGCCCGGGTTCACCGAGCGCGCGGTGCATTAGCAGCCGGATCGGGCTCCTGGCAGAGCCGCAGGGCCCCCGCGGCCAGAGCCGGGGACAAGGCACTTGCGGCGAGGTGCTGGGACCCGGGAGAGGCGCAGGCAGCCGAAGCACCGGGGCTCCGGGGAGGTTTCCCGTGCGTGCCGCAAGATGCCGGACGGTGGCACGGCCGCCTGCCCGCTGCTCCCGCGACGAGCGCCCAGCCCCGCCGAGGCTTTGTCTCCTTGCTCCGCGCAGCGCAATCGCCCTCCGCCTCCTGCCCTCAAACGCATCAGTTACTATGGAGACACTGCTTCGTTAGCGCGGGAGGAGCCTAACGAAGTCCGCTTGTGCAGGATAACGTTATTTTCTGCTGCAGGCAGGGACACGAGGTGTGCGGGGGCCAGGCGCTGTGCCCCCCCGTGCTGGGCCTGGTCAGCCCCGCAAGCCCGAGATGCTCAGCATCCCAGCACTGCCGCTGTGCCAGAAACAACGTGTCCCAACCCACCCTCGTGCCCCTGCAAGCCGTGCCGCGGGGAGCTCGCCGGGCGCTGGGGGCCCCGCAGGAAGGAGCCGGGTCGAGCGCCAAGCAGGGGCCCCCGCGGCTTTTCCCGGTGAAGTCAGAAGCGGGCTCAGCGCCAGGCCCGACGCAGCTTGCAGAGCTCGCCGGCGTTGGCTGCGCGCGGGGCCCCGCTCGGGCGGGGGGCCGGCGGCCGTGCAGCAGCGCTCCGGGGCTGGCTGCTGGGCTGGCTGCTGGGCTGGCCGCGGCCCCGAGCCAGGGAACACGGGAGCAAAGTAAAGCTGGGTGATGACGAGGCACGCGGGGGGTCTAACAGGCACCAGGCTGATCCGCGCCAGCTCAGGCTCTCCCCCGGAGTGCCCAGGCTGCCATCGCTTCCCTGGCAGGGGCGAGGATGCCGAGGGAGCCCAGCAGCCTCACGCTGACCCCAGGCCCTCGGCCGCGCCAGGCTGCCGCCGGCTACCTGCGGGCCAGGAGCTCTGCATGGAGCTCCGCCATAAGGAAATCCCCACGGAAAACGAAGCCGAGCAGCCTGCCTCCGGCCCGCTTGCAAAGCTTGGGCTGCGCATCTTCCTCCAGGCACGCTGCCCGCAGCCCCTCCGTGCCCAGGGGAGCGGGAGGCGATACTGGGCAGCACCCGCACCACCCCGCTCCCCCCCAGCCCAGATCCATCTCCGCCCAGGAGCCCTACGTATCCCTGCTCCAGTAATGGGGAGGACAGACGTGATAGAGGGGGCGGTTAGGGCCCGGCGTGCCGAGACCCCTGCTCCCAGGACTCCCCCGTTCATGGGTCGTTGACTCAACAGGCCATAATGGCTCCATCCATCGGGGTCAATACGGGCGCCTTTGACACATGATAGACAATAATTGCTCCTGCTTAGAGACTTTTTAGTTCATGGATCATTGACCTGATGGGCTGTAACAGCTCCAAAGGAGGCTGCAGAGGCACCGCACACCCCTGTGCTGAAAAGCCCGCAGGGAAGAGCGGCCGTGTAAAATCACGGCACTTGCGCGCAGACACATCGCGGCCTGCGCTGCGGCTACTAGAGAATAATCACCAGGGACAGTTTCTGCTGCTCGTCCTACTTGAGAGCGAGGCCATTTGAGTTACTGGAGCAGAAACATGCTGACGGTGAGGAGCAGAGGGCTCCTGCGGCCCCAGCAAGAGATCCTGATGAAACACCCCCGAAACACCACGGCCTGGCAGCAGCCCACGGCCGCTGCTGCGGCAGGAGACGTCGTCTCCCAGCGCTTTGGGAAGGGTCACTCCCGGCCCCGCCGCCGGCTTAAGCCCGGCATCGTGGACGCGGCGCGGGGGTCGAGCCGCCCCGGGCGGGGGCCGGGGGCTGCAGCCGGCTGCCCAGCACGGGCGCTGCCGCCGCAGCTGCGCGAGCCGTGGGGAAGGCGCCGCTAACGACGGAGACCATTATTGCGCCAGCAGGTACCGTTCCACGGGGTCGCCGTGAGAAACCGCCGTCTCCAGGCCGCCTCTCCCCTCCGTCAGCTCCAAAGCTGCAATTAATATTAGCATCTGTCAGGCTCTGCACAGCACAAACTTCTCCGGTTTGGCAAAGGCAGGGGAGCAGGGGGATGCAGGGATGGAGCCTCCCAGGCTCAGCCCGCGGCGCTCGGCAGCCCTCCGTGCCCTGCTCCCCCCAGCCTGGGGGCACGGAGAGGAAAGGATCCCGCAGCTTCGCCACGGCCGAGACCCAGAGAGGGATCTGCAAAGCAAAACACAGCAGAAGCTGCTTTCTGACAACCTCAGAGAGGAAAACGGGACAAACGGGCTCCGAGGCAGGGCGAGAACGCAGCAGGTGGAGGACTCGGGGCAGGGGTTCCCGAACCTCCGCCGATGCGGCAGCCGCCAGCCCACGCGCGTTTGGGCGCACAGGGCCCGTGACCCACCGAGGGTGCTGTGCACAGGCCCCCACGCTGGCAGGGGGGTCCCAGCACATCCCAGGCCTCCCACGTGAGGGGCAGCTCCACAACAAGCTGCTCCTGGGTGAGGGGGCCTGCACGCGCTTCCCCTACCAAGCTGCAGATGTGCAGAGCATGCTTTACCACAGCTGTTTCTTAGGCCCTACAAGCAAGGAGGGGCCTTCCAGCAAGAGCAGGCTTCCCTTACTAGACCAACCGCCTTAAGTGTCCCCAAAAATACAGGCGCACGTGCAGAGACGCAGCGTGCTCCTAGCAGGCTGTGCGCCGTGCCGAGCGTGCGGTGCTGCGCGGGGGAAAGGGCCTGGCGAGCAGCACGAGGAGCCGCCCAGGCTCGCTCTTATGCCCTTGCATTTTGGCTCCCACAGCAGAGCAAACCTAATCAAACCACTCCGAGCCCCTTCGTCTTTAACATATTACATCCAGCTCTCACTGAAATGAGCTCCCGAGTCTGAAAGTCAGGTTAACCGAATGTGCTGGCTCCGAGGCAGCTCTCCGGGGACCGTGGGCAACAGGAGGAGAGGCCAGGCAGAGCCGTGCCAGGGGCTGCCGCGAGAGCCCCGCGGGGACGGGCTGGCCGTGCCCAAACCAAGCCCAGCGGCCCGCGAGCTCCGCGGGACTGGCACGCGCTGGGACAGCCTCAGCCCCGGGGGCCGGAGCTGCCCTCGCCAGCAGCAACTTCCAGGTATATGATTTAATGAAAGGCACAATAAGAAGTGAAACAATTAGAATTTCTGCCTCATTATCATGGTAATCTTATCAGTCGGATAATGAGGTATTAATGGAGATTTAATGTGCCTCTCATAACAGAATCCCTTGGAGAAAACACATAAGGAAATTGCTGTAAATCCACTTAATGATGGAAAGGTCCCCAAACACCATATTCCAGAGGATGAAAAATGCTGGATGCAAATGAGAGAGAATCAAGGTCAATAACACTGCAGGGACCGAGCGAACGGCAGGCCTGGATGCGGCGGCGGCGGGTGCAGGGCGGCGGCTCGGCCGCCAGGTGGCGGCGGCGGGCGGCGGAGCGGGGCCGGGCGGCGCTGCCCGCGCGTGGGACGGGCGCTGCTGCGTGGGGACGGGCGCTGCTGCGTGGGGGGCGCGCGGGACGGGTGCAGCTGCGTGGGGACGGGCGCTGCTGCGTGGGGACGGGCGCTGCTGCGTGGGGGGCGCGCGGGACGGGCGCTGCTGCGCGGGGACGGGCGCTCCTTACCCGGGGCTTTGTAGGAGCAGCTCCCTCGCAGCGCTCCGGACGGATGAACGCCTCTCCTGAAGCGCCGTTGTGTTGAGGAAGTCTGGATCTTCTCCGAAGCATCCGAGTCAAGTCTCTACTACCTGGAAAAACATCTTTAACAAGAAATGGATGGCTTTCTTTCAGAACACTGGTTTGAACAGAAGAAACTTTTCATTTAAAAATATGCAAGTTTTGTCACTGCTTCATGCACAGCGTGTTCTGAACGGCAGGGGATACCTCAGACAGACTGCGTTTAGTGAAGGGTTGGAGCTAGACAAGGTTTACGGGCAGCTATACCACCACTCACTTCCTCCATAGCTGTCCTTACAGTTCCAAATATCACCGCACACATTTCTACGGTTTCCATATCCAGTTATCCCCAAGGTTAAATTTAGTCACTAAATCTGACTGGACTAGGTTGCAATTTTTCCAAACTAAAAAAAAATAAATATATATATATATATTTTTAAGGACTACACCTAGAAAAGCCTGCTTTTCAGCTAGTATGTTGCAGCTAGTGAGAGCATACCTTTAGAAGTAAGACGACTGAATCGCAGTGCTCCTGACCTCGGCCCCTCCAGCGAGGTCCCCTGCCAGTTGAGGCGGCCCATCCCAAAGGAGCACCACACACGGTCCTGCCACCCCCAGGCAGCCCGCTTCACGGGGCCCCCGCGCTGGGCTGGTCAGCTGAGCGTTTAAGAGAGCAGCCAGTTATTTCTTCCTCAAGCTAGTATAATAGCCTGGCTGCACGATTAAAAAAAATAACCGAAAAGCTCCCTTTTACGCAGTGCCTCTTCTGTTAACTGGATTTTGCTTGTGTCCCCCCTCCCCCTGGCATTGACCCACCGTGAGCTGTAGGTGCACGTGCAGGAGAAGGTCTGCAGATACAGCGTGGCAGCAATGCTAACTGGGAAACTGCACAAAGTTAGGGATAGTTGTTTATGCGAGGGTAAAACTTGCAATGCTACCGCCAGCACAACTGCTGATCACACTGTGACGATGCAGAAACATGAAACCCAGCCAGTTAAACTGCTCTCCTTTTAATCAGTTTTTACAGAATAATACATTAATAATCACGTTAGAGACAAGATGGGTTTCCTGTATACAAGATTGTGCAAGCTCTTTAATTTAGATTTATAAAGGCTTTACCAGTTTCAAAGAGGAGAGGCAGTACAAAGCTTTTAAACAGAGGTAAAGCACAATTAAAAGGTACAGAACACACTACTAACTCAGCAGAGATTAATTCTCAAGTAGTACAGGCTCAACCAAGTTATCAGCTGTTATCCAAATAAGAGTATTTTCCCCCTCCTTGTCGACTGCTTTCTGCTGTTCCCGACCTCCCATCACGCTGGCAGCCTAAGGCTGCACAGTGTGTACCGCAGCACAGCCACGTCTGGTACACCAGATTTCAGACAAACGCACTTCACTTGCTCGAAACCTTGCTAAACAGGTCTGCCTTCTACTGCTGCTCCTTTTTCGGCCTACCAAACTTCCTCTATGCGCTACTCAGCATTAACATGGCAGTGAGTTCTCAAACTTCCGCGAGAATTTGGCTTAACAGAACATTAACAATCCCAAGTAAAACGAACCAACACTGTGCTCACCAGAAACTCACTCACAGGAAACACGATCATGTTCGTGGCTTTCTTCCTGAAAATTATGGCAGTTACATTCAGCATTTGGTAGTATAAATTCTTCAAAAACAAAAACCTTTAGATTTAAATAATTAATAGGCCATATATATTCCAGTTCTCCTTGAAGAGGATTTAAAAAAAGGAAAAGAAAATGTTTAAAGAGAAATCTCACTTAGGTTTAGGAGCAAAATGGAAACTCCTAGGGATGAGAGAACCAATGCTTTTCTTTCACTTTTCTACCCAAAAGAGGAAAATACCACCTCTGTAAAATTAACAGGCCCAGTGATGCCAAAGCTTAATCTGGCAGTTTCTCTAGACTGGTGCTGACTAGCACTGAAGTCAGTGGCCGAGCCTCAAGTCTATCAGTCTATTACTACTAACCTCCCCTCCCTCGCCACACCCTGCCCCAAAACATTCAATTCACCCTTCAGTGGTTGAAGTAATTTTAACAGAAAGCATCAAGTATATAGCAACAGGTGTACACTGTCAGCTGGCACCTTTTGGCAACAGTTCTGTTACTGTTTGGTCCTTTATGCACTGTCTTTTCACATTTACTATAGCACAACAAAACCTAACAACATCACTTCCTATACAGGTAATTTATCATTTTAAAACAAAATGTTATGGGACACCAGGGAGAAAAATATGGATGATGTTACAGTAAGGTATCTAATTCTTTGGAAAGCCTAACTATATCGATGCTATATAGAAAACTTTTAGGTTAAAAAATAAGCAGCAAAGGACCATCTTGCTGTTAAGACTCTCAGCTAATCTGGGGCTCACAGAAATACTTATTTTTTAAATAATTTCTGGAAATTACTCCAATTGCGTTAAGTATTTTTCTACACAAAAAAAAGTGATACAAACTGTGAAGAAAATGAGTCTTGCCCTTTTCATAAAGGAGAGCAAATCTGAAAGACCTAATGATGCTGATGAAATCCTTTGTGCCAAGTTTGCAAACAAAAGTAATGCACAGGGTAATCGTCAACTTATGTGTCTTCATACCAGGTTTTAAACTTTGAAGACTTAGAATAAGACTGATTTAAGGTCAAATATTCTCCTCAACTAAAACCCAAACTACAGGATTAAAGGAACTTTAGTACATTGATCTTAACATCTCATATCTTCAAGTAATAATTAAATATTACAGCACACTTCAATATAAATAAATTTATATTGCTTTTAGATATGATCTGGACATATCTTCAAGGGCATATTTGTGCTTTGCTGCTGAGTGTTATTGGCCAGGGCTGTGCTTGCAATATTAAGTTACACGTTCAGCACCAAAAACCCACCAAGGCTAAATAACTAGAATATTGCAATGCTACGCAGACTGAGTCACCACAGTAAGGCAGATCAGAGGAATTCCGTTTCTACTGAGTATTGCTCTTCTGCACAATCAAGCCTCTAATAGAGGAGAAAGACTATAAATAAAAGAGAAAAGTTACCATCCCACCCTCTTACCTGTGATTACCTTGGCAAAAATGCTATACTGAATATATTAAAGTCCTAGAAAGTAAGTTTCTTTAACTATGCCTAGACAAGTAGCATAGGCAAACTTCAAGCACTTGATACTTTACATGAATTGTTCTAATTTCATTTAGCCAAATGATTTTCATAAGTATCAGTCACTTACAGGTTTTAATCATCAAATGCACATACAAAAATCCTTAATCATATTTTGAAGAGAATGTGAGAGAAAGAACCTGTTCTGCTTAAAGATTTTGCTTCCTTTACCACTCACAGGCACAAAGTGTAACACACCCCTCTGTCAGAAGTGCAATAAACACTCCGCGAAGAGCGAGGAATAATACTGACATGAAAAAGTTAAATGCTTGCTGTCCTTTTTCACAACGGCTCTAGCCAAAAAAGGACAGCGACACTGCTTATATACAGGTGACAACCACTGGCCATCACTCAGACTATTTCATTCATGAAAAATCCATGGTGTGCATAAAAACGTCTTTAAATTCAGAATTGTCAGTTTAAGGGAAAGGTGGAGTGAGAAATCTATAAAACACCCTGAACTGATGTCATGATATGTTTCATAAAGAACAGTGTTATATTTTAAAATATTTTATATGAACAATAAAATTTGCACCGCTGCATAGCAGACAACACGAAGAACATTTAGTAAAAACATTCACTGAAACCCCTGGCATATGTATTTAATGTCACTAATCAAAATATATATTACAGTCCAAGGTTCTGTTAAGGATCTCTGTTTGGGGTTTGTACAGTATACACAATATTTCAGAAAAAATATTACAGTAAGGTATTTTATATTAGACTTATCTATTGTAACTTACAGTCCCTCTCCTCTATAAATCCAAACCTTTATAACACCCTAATGCCCTAGCCAAAAAGTGTTTAGCTATCTAATGAGCCCTGTCTATTATAAATTCCAGTTTCAGAAATTTCAGTCATCTTAATTACATTTTAATAAATAGTTCAGCTTGCCCTTTTTAATCCTAGCCTTTTGAAGAAGTCCTTCCGTTTACCAAAACATACTATGTCACAATCTGCTGGAGGTCAGAGAGGCTTTTGCTTGTTTATTCAAAGGATAATGAGTCCAAAGATAATTGCAATGCATTAAATATAGTTATATAATATTTACATTGTCCTCTCAGACTTTAAAGTGAAATACAATTGATAACTGATGTCAGCTACTACAAACTTTAAGTGTGGCTGGTGTTTTATTAATAAAAGGTGTATTAAGCTAGAAAGTATACTAAGTGGTTGCCCTGATTTTTCTTTTTTCGGTTTTCAATTAGAAATGAAGTGAATTATTCACGTGAGTAACAATTCAAGAAGAGGGGTGGTGGGAAGAGCATGAAGACTTTTTTACATGTTTTGAGATTCCAAAATACCTGAAATTTGTGGTCCCTTTCGCAGTGCCAGTGTCTATAGGGGGAAAAAAATGCAACCAAAAGAGAAGAGGAAAAACCTGTTAAATTAATTTGATTAGTAAAGGTGGGTTTTAAAATGTCTCAGTTCTGTACAATATTATACAACGAAAGTCCTGTCTTCAGCTTTTGCAGCTGTTGTACATTCTTACAGATGCTTCTTCTGCTACCAGTCTGCCCATATATGTGCTGTTTTCAGTTACTTGCGATCATCAATAGTTTTAATGAATTCAACTGCTGCTGTGAACTGCATCCACCAGTATGATTCTTCTCCAGATAGACAGTTAGCATAGAAACTACTAATGTACTGAACAGTGGACAGCAAGCAAGGTGGATTTGCCTAAGGGTTAAAGAAGGAAAAAAAAGTACTTACAATTTATTTGTAAACCTAAACATAAAACATTACAAGTTACAGCACAGAAATAAAATTCTTTGTGAAGATCACTGCACAAAAAGTGTAATACATGATTCTATAATGTGTAAGTAGGGGAGTGACTGCTTACACAGACCACTCCCAATTCACACACCAGAAGGCATGAGACTTGAAAGAAGCATTTTTCCAACAAGGAAAAATGACTAGCAGGCCAAGCCTAAAAAAATGATAACACTGGTAGAAGCTATAAAATGGTTATCAAGGATGTCAGCACATAGAAAACCCTACTATTTTAACATCTTAGAAATGAGACACCATTCTCCAAACCCTCACATTTCAAAAAAGTTCAGCAACAGTGCAAGTCAGTCCTAGTGTGGGGCTTGGTCCTGAAAGAGGACAATATTAAACAGGCACAGACGACAGATGCTGGTGGACATATCCCAAATAAAAAACCCCTCACCTCAACAGCCTCCTGAGTTCCAACTGCAAAGTTTGCTTGGATTCAAAAAGCTTAACCATGACCACATTTTTGAAGTTTAAACTTGCTGAATTAGATCTCCTTTAAGTCCAGCACGCTCTCAGGTATCTCAAATGCATGATTTTTCTTCCAGAAACATGCTTATTACAAGAATTAAAGGAAATGTTTTATTGCTGGAGTTTGTGATCTTTGCAAGACAACTCACCTTTATGAGAACAAAGACCAGAACAGGAACAAAATCGTCTGCCCCAGGCACTGAATCTTCATTTGCCAGACTAAGCAGGTTCATGATGGTTGAACACATTCTCAGAATACACTGTACTTTGTCTCGGGGGGTTTTGTAAGCGCTTATTGTGCGGATTTCAGACTGTGCAGATGGCCATGGTGCCTCCCGGAGATATACCTAGGAAAAAGAAACATGCTGCCAGTTGTAGTTTGTGCAAGCTACTACCGTGCACTACAGAGGATCTGAAGTGCCAGAGACTTACAGACAGGAGGCAAGGCTCAGGAGAAATGGGAAACTCTAAGACAAACGGTTATGTTACATGATGAAGGTGGCTTCTGGCTGTGATAAAATGAAAAACTACAAGGAGACAACACTAGGTGCGCAGCTAACATAGTTAGCTTGTACTTTTCCCCCCCCTCAACTTCTCCAGTACACTGTTTCAAAGAAAGATAGAGCCATGTCTGTTTTTTATATAAGCAGCTTTACGAAAGCTCACCATTTTGAGTTGTACAGTCTAAGTACTGAAATGAAAACTCTGAAGGCTGCAAACATCCAGCCCCTGACAAACTTACGGCTACCAACCTGCTTTAAGTTATCCTCTTAACGATGAGAAAAGTGGAAAACAGGGCAAATGCAGAGACGCTGAGGTTGCATAAATTCTAGCTACTTCTGAAAGTTAACTTAATGACTGTAAACTACAGCCATGACATGAATCACGTTACAAGCATAGAGGGTTTGAATCTTGTCTATTTAAAGAAATTATCAGAAAGTTATTGCATCTTAGTGTAGTTTGCTATTACTTCCTCAACCTTACTATCAGGACACATGTGACACAAAGCAGAAAGAATAAAATGGATTTGGATGGATCAATGGAAGATAAAGTACCAGTACAGTGTGTATGGGTATTTCAGATGTCACAGATACAAAAGTAATGCTTTCACATGTAAAGAAAACAAACTAACCCTCCCCACACCACAAAGCCCCCCAACATTCATATGAAAGTCAAGAGAAGGAGAAGTTGTTACCTCAGGTATCTGAAGTGCTTTGTGGTTTGCTGTCACTACTTTGGATAACCTCTGTATGTGCTCGTGAAGGACCCTGAAAACACACGCACACACACAAGAGTGAGAAGAAAGAAGCAGCCAGCCATCCCAACAGCCCAAATGCAGTTTTGTAAGTATAGCAGTCATCCTATGGAATTTCCCACCAGTCTTCAGGTTGGTGTATTATAACAGAGATCTTCATGAATGCATATAGTCATGATGGTCTTACAGCTAATGGACACTAGATCAGTAACAGATGCAGAGGATTTTGGCATACAATCAAAATAAAACTACACTCCCAGTAGAGCATTCAAACAGCAGGTGATCTTTAAAAAAGAAGATAGAAAATACAGTATCAAAAATAGAAAGTGGAATGAATGAGTCATGAGGCAGATTTTAATCTCTTGGCAAACATTTGCAGAGCTGAAAGTTGAATCAAAACTCACTACATTTAGAGTTTTATTGTTTTAGCAGTTTGTTGCAAACACAGACTTTTGCACGATGCTAAAGTACTTCTTTGTTTTGTAAAAGAACAAGAAATGACACGAGTTTGTAGGGCATCATTGCCTTAGACAATGAAGTCTGTCACAAAGACAGTATAGCTTCCATCTGCACCAACAGCAGAAGAGGAATCAAACTTCAATTCCATTAACTTACTGGTCACGCAGAATATCTCCATCCTGATTAGGGTAGAATGCAAGTTTGAAAATACGATTCATCACGCTGCGTTCTATAGCTAATTGTGCATCCTGAAGCTGTTCTTCGCTGGCATTCTGCCATATGGCATCCTGAGCCATAGCCCCATATAAGAACTGAAGAAAATCTTCAACTTGGGCTGTTTTATCATCTGCTGCCGTGAGTTTCTGGAAATCTGACAAAAAGCAAAAAGAGAAAAGGCTCATTTAAAGTAAAAAAAAAAAAAAAAAAAAAAAAAAAAAAAATTCTGATAGGTGTTTCTGGAAAGGAGAACTCAGAATCCATTTCAGACTTCTTGCCAAGTAGCATGGAGGTTTTGTTTTGCCCCTGCCCTGGTGAGGGAAATAAAAGCAGAAGCACTTGAATTAAATGGAAGAATTAAAGGGTATAGAACACATTTAGTAAAGCATATGGTCAAAATACTCTACGTGATATTGTGTCAATCTATTCCTCTGCAGCACCAATTTTCACGCCTTCTTTCCAGCCACCCACAGAGATAGACACTACATCCCCGCAAAACACTCAGAACAATCATTAGAATGGTTACTGGCAGGAGCCGATACAAAGTTGTATCCAGGAGAAAGAGAGAAAAGAGAGTGAGATTTAAAAAAAAAAAAAAAAAAAAAAAATCAGCATGTACCATTATCTAGCCCTACCTTTATTAAGTAGGCACAGTTGCAAAATTCATATTTATCTACAAAATACAGAATGTGATATAGCCAAGTTGATGCAGCGTGATCAAATCACTGGCCACTCATCGGCTTCATATTTATAGCATTCTGTACCAAGAGACAACTGCCACTCATCTGCCAGCAGCCTAAACATCACAGTTGCCAATTTCTCTTTTAGATCATCCAGGAATAGCTGCCTTCTTTCTATCCAAGGAAACTTTAACTCCTTCCTGGGTCACTGATTCTCATTACCAGAACTTTAATCCAAGTAGATACGAAGTTGTCATACTAATTTCAGCCTATTCAGACACATTTAATATGCAGCAGTATATACTCCAGGACCAAGGACTGACTCCAAATTTCTTATGTGCTTCATTAGGTCAGATGTGTGTCAAACAGAACAGAGAAATAATTCATTTTAAGTGGGCCTGATTTGAGAGTTGTCTTTCTGGTGAAAAGACCCTTTATGCTATGACTTTATCTTTCATTCATTTGATTCAAACTACCGCCATTCCCTATATCTACCAAGGTACAAGCATAGTGCCCCTACTCACAACTGAATGCTGCAACTTAATTTATCATTTATCAGTTACTCTAATTTAAACTACCAGTATTCATGCTTTTTTCCTGTGGCAGATGTTAGATAGTATGATTTAGCATGACTCTACTTAGGCCAAGTGAGGTCAAATTACATTCATTCTCTTGGCCTATGAAAAAATGCAGACGGTTAACATGGCTTAGCTGATAAAGCAATTTGTTACATCACAGTAATCTGTACATTTGAGCTGTTAGTACACTAGCTAAAACAAAGACTGTTTTAGGAGTCTGCTCCTCCAATCAGAAGTTGTATTTTAAAACATTAACCAAAGAGCCAGCACCTAAATATGGAGTTAAGGAATATAAACAAACCACAGACTACATTGTTACCTTGAATAAACTCCCTTATTTTCTTTTCTTTGCTTTCTAGCAGTAACCTCACACATACTGTAGTGAAGTATCTATTGGCCACTTCTTTATCTCGCAGAACTCTTTGCAAAAGCCTTTCCAGGTGCGCTTGTGTTGTTTGCAGGCCTTGGCGACATCGAGTTAAATAAGCAATATACGGAGCTCTTTTCCTAAAAAAAGAGAAGTGCTCTTCATTAAACTCCATTCAGATAGAATATAATAAGCTCTGTAAACTGTCACATTGTAGCTGCAAGAGCAGCTTTTTTCAATTTTTTGTTTTCAACTTTTTGTTTTTAAAATAAAGATAACTCCTGAATTAGGAAGTTCAGTCTTTATATTAGACTTTTCTCCCTGAATTCGCTGCTCTTGTAGCGCTCCACGATGCAAGACTAAAGCAAATTCTAAACAGCCTCTCGTGTCAGAGCTGAGCATTAGCCACAGTAATGAACTCAGATTAGATCAGTCTATCTGGACTGACTTAAGTTCCAAGCTTTTTTAATCCATTCCCAGAAGCAAAAGACAATTTCATCACATTGCAGGAAAGTGGAGTTGTAATAATCTGACTTGGTAAAGTGCCATTTAAATGAAAAGGGATCTTTCCGATCTATTAGTGGATAAATATATGCATTTGGAAACCCATTAATAAGAAGATACAGAACGAGTTACCTGTAATCCTCTGCAATAGATGCCAGCAGCTTTCGACAGGTCCTGTTATCAAAGCGGCTTACGCATCGCATTGTCTCTTGCAGCTGGGCCATCAAATTCTTGTCTTGGAGGTTAATAGCTTCAGCTAGCTGAACTTTTAAGAAGCACACAATTTCATTATCTAATTAAGAAAATAGAAAAATTATTAAGAAAGAAATGTAGGCACAGTGAAGATAAAACAAAGCGTTCAGATACGGGAAACATGCATTTTTTAAAACCATTGCACTTAAAATAACATTTATTGCCTAACGTACATATGAACAACTTTACAGATATCAAGGTGTAAGTCTTCGTACCATTAGCTTATTTAATATTTATAACCATTCTGAAACATGAAGTGGACCAGACAAGCTGACACATTCACCTGTCTTTAAATAAACTTAAAATAGATGGATTGGAAGTATGCAAACACGTGACGCATACCAAATCAATGTGAAGACTTTTTAAATCATTTAAGCCCCTATCTTACTACTGCACGCTAATTCCCAACGGTACACACATTTCAGGAGACTATTCTACAGCCTCAGGCTCTGCTTGCACTATATCTGAAATACTTCATTAAAAAAACAAAAACAAACCACCACACACAGATTTAGTAGGCAGGCTTGTTTTCGGAGTAAGAAAAAAAACTTTAGGGACAAAAGAAGGCCTATGCCTTCTATGCCTATGCCAGACAGACGTTTCCATAAAGATTGCAGTACAGATGCCACTAGACAGGAGGGAACAGACACATACAATACAAATCACCTGTGTGTATATATAAATTAAAGTTTACCTTCAGGGTCTGTGTGATCTGGTAGACCATTCCTTGTTGAATGTGTCAGCATTGGGAAGGCAACAGAATCTGCTGAACAAAGAGCCAGTCTCAATTTCTTCTTTGCATCCCTTAAAGAGGAAAAAATTTTCTTAATAAAATTGCTGCAAAGGCTGTTTCTTCAATAAGCAGTCTTTACTATTTTTTTTTAAATACTGCCTGGAAGTTATTCAACATAATTTTAATACATCAAGGCTGCCAAGATCAGTTTCAAAGGAATTTTCTTAGAGGAGAGAGCAGTTCAGTGTCTAAGGAAGAAATATCCCTTCCTTCATCAGTGGGAATGTGACTGTTTGAGACACTTAGAACTACATCAGATAAAGGCACATAAAAGTTTACAATTAAGGAAGACAGCACTAGCCATGTTAAGATTTTTGTGGAAATCACACAACTTCTGCTTTTAATTCTACTTTGTATGTAAGATTAAGCATGCAAATATATTTACCTATAGGAGAAAGCAGAACTTTGTGGCTGTGCTACTTGACTTGCAGAGTCTGGGAGATCATCTGCAGACATGTTTTGCAAAGCCTCATCACGGGGAGAGTCATGCATACTCTCACCATCCCCAATTGTCTCTGTGGAAATAAATACATAAAAAAACCCCCACAAACCAATGTTACACTTGTTTAGCTTCTTCTATTGATTCCTCTATTCTAGTATTCATCTATTTTCTTCTTGTTATTATAAGAAAAAAAGCCCTCTGAGACTGCAAATAAGACAACTGTTCTGAAAAACAGAAATAAGTATGTAAAAATATACAATCTGCAAATCACTAAAAAGAAACTGCATCAGTTTGAGAGCAGTATACTTTGTTCAGTTTCCATTAAAAACAAACAAGCAGCAAACCAAACACACCAATCTGTCCTGACATGAGATGTGCTAACTGTTAATAAACAACCATCTCAATGGCAACATGAAAGAGTTGTCCTTGAGAATACTGATTTAGTTACCAATCTCAGAGGGGCTATCCTACAGGTTAATGAATAAATATTTCTATTGTAGCACCAGTTTATTCAGCTGTTATTACTAACATTTGTGTAGAATACTGAAGTGGGTTTTTTTAATCTTTAAGGAGAAGAACTACATTGATTATTACTATAAAGCCAGGTTCTCACCTGCACTTTCATAATTTACTATAGCTCCTTCACTGGGACTGGTTCGCTTAATTGCATTCCTGTATTTGTCCAGAATATCCTCTGCAGCCTGTGCCTGTGCACTGAGCCTTGGACTGGGATCATCTGAAAATGCAACCAAACCAACAGGAGTTACCCTTGTATTGTACTAACAGAAAGCCAAATACGAAAAGTTAGACCCATGACTTTGGACTTTGTTTCCAGCCACAACAAAACAAATACCTGCTTGTGTTCATAAAACCACAATTCAAATATATTTATAAAGTCTGAAGTGAGGCAGAAAAAAACCCACAAGTACAATGAAAGTGAAGAAATAAAGCCAGATCCATGGCATATTTATACTGTATACACAAATGGTTATTGTACATTTGAAGTCTTCTAGAAATTATTAGGTAAACAAAAATATATACCCCAGGTCCAAACCATACTTAACTCGGCACTTAAGTAACTATCACAGACATGTCTGCAACTATTCTGACAGCTCAGCTATGATGAGGACACGAGCATTATAAAGCAAAACCAAAGTGAAAACTTGACTGAAGATTCCAGTGCTACATGTATTGAGAGAATTATGACTATCTAAAAGCAGTCCTTCAAGGCAGGAAGCTATCTACTCTCTCATTCAAGAAGCCAGTTCTGAACATTAACTGCAATAGCATATACATTGCTGTAAATAGATACCTGCTGAGCATTCCAGGACTCCAGAGGACATTTTATGAGAGAAATAATTAAGAAGATATTCACATACCTTGAAGTGTTGAATATCTGTCAGGCACCATGTCATCTTTGTCTTTTTCTTGTTTTTCTTTTTTTCTAAATGGAATAGGAGCTGGAAGTACAAGGTACCTTATTAAAGACTACGCTGAGGTTGAAGAAACTATAAGAAACTAGATAATCAAGATGTTTGTCATCAAGTAAACATCAGCAAAAGAATAAGCCTGTCTGTGAGGCGGAACAGAACTGTACTGTCATCATATGTAGCAAGCACTACCTTTAACAGATGTACTACCATGAGCTAAGTAGAAAGCTCCTTCTTGAACAGCTTTGCCTTCCAGGTACTGTATGCTCTGCAGTTACTAGGAAAGGGAGACAGGTACCTTCCACTTTTATTTACATATTTCTTCATACCTTAATTTAGCTAATAATTCAAACTCAGGTATTGGCCATAATGATGTGAACCTGTTCTGGCAACTCCTTCCCATTACTAAGTGCAGGGAGAAGACTGCACAATGTTAAATGGAAAAGCAAATGAAGTGGTATTAAAATACTTCTATCTACACTCATACAGAGGCTGCAAGGATTACACTGGCTCTTTTCTAAATGATAGCCTGTGTTTAAAAAAAGGCAAGAATATCTAATATTCCGTACATAGTTCTATCACTCATTGTCATTATTCACAGCACGAAAGCCAAATGTTGTCTAGAAAAAGCTTCGCTTCATAAATAAACCAAAATCTAATTTCCATTCATTCTCTGCTCCAAGAGACATCCTAAATTATCAATATTCTTCAATTGGCAAGCTACCATCCCTGAAGAATTAAGACTAGTCCTCAGTGAAACTGCAATGAAGTTGATACCATACAACTACAATGACTGGCCTCACTAAGGATTCTGAGGTCACCAAATGATTAAGGTTAACACAATGTCTGACCAAATTGCTTCAGCTTACACACCTCTATAGTTACCCCATACTTTGTATTTCAGAATTTCTCTCTTTACTGTACTGCTTGCAATTTTATAAATAAGAATGCTTTATTTCTCAAAATGAAACAGGACAGTTACTCTGTACAAAGTCTGGGTCACAGCTATTGAAAATGATGATTTAATATGCGAAGAAGTAGTAACAAGTTTCCATACGAGTGAATAAAGATTTAATAAAGTATGTACTATTACTAAGACTCTTACTAAGACACATTTTACCTTTGGGCATGGCAGACACAAAACGTTTCCGCCACCAGGGCTTGTTTCTGTCAGACTTCTCATCATCGCTATCTTTTCGTTCTTCAATCTGTAGAAGGGCAGAGTCTACATTTCAGCATATACCATTCTTAAATAGTTTAGTTATTTTTCAAGCGTAAAGACAGAATCTCTCCTTGAGATCTACCAGCTTATGCTACATCAACTGTAAAAACAAAACTACATCAGAACATACAAAGCCATAGCAGATTAAGTTAGAAATATCTGTCCCAAAGAAGTGAAGGAGCTTAAATTTTTAAGAAAGTTACTTTTCAAGATGCTGCAGCATTTTAAGCTCAAACACTAATACAGAGCTATTTCTGAAGTCCTGCCTAGTCAAATAAAGCTTATAAAATAAATTTAAGAACCACCAGGTTCATTTAAGTCATTCTGAACATCTGTAGCCTTAGCTTGTACAACATTACTGTCCAACTTTAAAAGATGACAAAAGTACATTGTAATTCCTTGGCTAAACGCATTTAATATCAGCTTTTGCTGGAATATGGTACATAAAGTGGGCCTGCTAGGAAGAGAAAGGAAAAAGAAAGAGGAGGGAAAAAAAGAAAAAAAAAAAAGGAGGCAGTAAACAGAAGCCTTACCTCTCCTCTAGAGGAGTCCTTACTGGGAGATGAAGATGATGACTGAGATGCAGCAACCAGAACAGCTGCTCCAGTGTTGGCTGTTGGCATAGGAAGATCCCTCTCCTCATTACCAGCACGCCTGTTCCACCCAGGATCGCTCATAGGTCTTCGAACTGACGATACTATATCTGAGCTCCTACTGCGAACTAGCCTTTCTGGATAAGAATGCCTCTGCTTGAATGCTTCTAAATCGGTTGGAATTAAAGTGTGAGACCCGAAGTTTGGTAATCGGGCCTCGTTACCTCCCATAGCTCCTTCCAAGATTGGTGGATCTGGTGGTGGGTGAGATGGTCTTGCATAGTGTACTTTAGGCCTCACTACAGCTGATACTCCTAGGATGATAAATATAAAAAGCTGCATATGTTTCTTGTAAGATCTTTTCAAATTAGCCAATACATAGAATCACTGAAAACGCCAGTCTTTAGAGAAAAGCTTATCCTTTACAACTTACCCTCATTTGATGACAAAGGGTCAAACAACGCAAGCAAAGAATCTGTCTGAGAAGGGGGAGATGTCAACTGACTGGCTCCTGAAATACAGGAGGAAAAGGAAATCAAAAAAAAGTCAGCACTGTGCTAAGAACTACCTACAACATACAGAACAAAAACAGCTGTCAATAAGTTTACAAAACTTGTATTTTTAATATATTCTGATATGCAAGGATCTTGTGAACTGAAACCAAAGAATTAAATCCCAAAAGCTGGGGAAATCTCAAAGAGTAGACCAAATTCCAAGTGCAAGAGGACAGTCAATGTAATCAAACAGAATTACCCAGAGAAGACCTTAGATCAATGGGTAAAGCTGTAATGCTATAAAATACTGCAGCCTCTCTGTCAAGCAAATACGGTACCAGCAAATAGGAAAAATGTTAAGCTTCTCAGCCACCAGAACTTTGAAATTTTAAGCTAGGAGAAAAAGTTTTATTTCACTCTCAGCTTCTGTTCCACTCCTATTAGGATGCAAAATTTATGGACTTTTACAAGTGTCTAAAATGATTAATGGTTAAAATACCACTGTTAAAAGCCCTCAGTTATCACAGAATCCAATTCTCATTTATAGAAAAGTACCTTACTTACCATGGGCTGTTTCATCCATGTCAGGACTTGTCACAGAATCTTTTCCCCCAAAGTCAGAGCTACATTCAGACCTGAGATCCTCAATCTTATTAGGAATGTCTTCAGATGTTGCACTAATACCTTACACACAACAAAAGAAGCATCGGTAATAGTCTTCAGAGAAAAAGGAGGCAAAATCCTGACGATGTTAAAATATTCTGTGAATGCTGCAATGATGAAGTCCTAACTTACAGTAGCACCCAGACATTCTGAAATTCTATACTTCTAAAATAAGATTTTAGGATTTTTGGTTTACATCTCCAACTATTTTAGCACAGCCATGATTACACATTATGATGCACATTAGAAAGATGTTTCACTCTGCTAAATAGTTTGCAGAAAACTAAAAACTGAAGTACCAATAAGCCAATATTAAAAAAAAAAAAAAAAAAAAACACCACACAAAGAAACACCACAGTAAAATTATGATAAGTAAAAACAAGAAAGTTAAGAACCTCTTCCCAATCAACACTCCATTGCTAACCATCAGTCCTATAGGACAGGACATTTGATGCTCTGCTGCCTTTCTTCCCCCTTGCCACCACATGCAGCTTTTAAGATGAGCAGAAAAACCAAGTATGAATAGCAAAAGTTATTTCATGAGTGAAATCATGTATAATTAAAGTAAGTGCAGCAAAGTAGATGCTGATCATGTTTTAATACAGCAATGTGTTTTCAGAAACAAATAAACACACCTGATACAACGCTGAGGCCTGGTGTACTGGGTCGAGAACTGACCTCCCTTACATCTGTGTCATCAGATGTGCTACCCAGCCCAGAACAGCTTTCCAGTTCTTGTAGCCTTTCCTCCTGCTTTAAGTCTGGGGCCTCTACAAAACGCAGACAGGGGAAAGAAGAGAGGAAAAGTACTGTTGTGAATGCCACATTCCCTTAAAATTCACATACAGAAGAAGGGGTAAGGGGTTTCATTTAATATATTAAGTTAACTCAACTATTGCAACAACAGCTTTCTCCCTACATAGGGGGCAGGACTATACACAGGTAGCAATGTCCTAGCTTCACAAGCATTTTGGTAAGCTTTTATTCTTAAGCATTGTATTTCTTAGCCAGAGACAACAGTATACAGTCAACTCTTCGTTAACTGAAGGAAACTAATACGACAGATACCGCTAACCAACATTACAAGAAAGGGAAAAAAAAACCCAAACAAACAGAAGTTGGCTTTACAGTCTCTTCTTTCCTTTCTAGGCCATTAAGAAGTTCTTACATAACACTAAGTATTTTGCAATCCTTTCCACCTTCTCTCTGCCGAGGAAGAGTCTGTCATCTTACTTTTAATACCAGGAGTAGTCACAAATTCTAACTTAACCTCAGGACACCAGTTTCTCAGGGAAATGCAGAGACAGATTCTCGCTTTAAATTATATGCCTAGGGAAGAGTTTTGGTTCACAATGAAGGCATAAACAAACTGCAAGATTCTGACCTGAATCACTTGGTAATACTTCCACACTCCAAGCCTCACTTGTTGTTTCTGATATCGTCGAACCTGTGCAGGGATCAAGCAGCACAGATCCTGAACCTGGTAAACACAGCAAGCTGCCTAGCATGTTCTCTGCAGCTGCACCTGCAAAAGTAAAGGGAAACCATGTAGTTAAATAAATGCTTTCAGAAGACAGCGCTAGTATTAAAGAGCACATTAGAAATGTCCTTAATAAAGTAATTATGAAAGTCAATGTTGGGAGAAAAAAAAAATAGAAGTGAGCAACCAAATAAAGTACAGGACATACGCACAAAATCCTCCTACAGAAAAGCTCCAGTTTAACCAGTGAAAACATACTTGTTTAGAAGGAGGGCAGCTCTGTAGCTTTACTGTTTTACAGCAAGCGAAGTATTTTAACATACCAGATGCACCATCAAGTTACCTGCAATTTCTTGCAAACGATCTTCATCAATATTTGGATCAAAGTCACTACCCAAGACATCGGTACTCCATGTTTCACTCACGGTTTCTGATATATCTCTGTCATCGGTCAACCCCATCATATCACGGATTTCAAATTTACGGAGCTTGTCATCAAGGTTATCCTGAGTTGTGGCTACGCAAAAACAAAAAGTTCTCAATTTTTCAAAAGGCTTCTCCAATTACTTCTAATAGAAAATCTGTAAGAGTACATTATAGGAAAAAAACAAAACAAAACTAATTCTGTCAGGCAAGATACTGTTTTAAAGTAAGGTCCATAAAGCACTATTATATAATTCAAGAGATGTTGCCTGAAAAGATTTTTAAAACCACATTTGAGATGTAAGAGGAAAATCTCTTAAATTACAGATGGTGACCTATCAAACTGATAGGCAAAAGGTAATGGATAAAAGCCTACTATCAAAAAACTTATGTATAAGAACTTATTCTAGCTTTTAGAATTACCTTTCTCAGACTGAACTCTTATCAACTGAAAGGACTATATATATATCCTTTATATATATATATATATATATGTATGTATATATATAGGACTAGATGTATTTTATATATATATATATACATACACACACACACACATATACACACACATATATATACATATATATATATACACACATATATATATACATATATATATATACATACATATATATACATACATATATATATATACATATATATATATACATATATCACAGAATCATTAACACTGGAAGGGACCTCTGGAGATTGCCCAAATTTAACCTCCCTGCTCAAAGTCAGATCAATTAGAACAGATTGCTCAGGACTGTGTTGAGTCATGTTTTGAGCATCTCCAAGAACGGAGGCTCCATAATCTCTGGGCAACCTGTTCCAGTGTTTGACTAAAATATATTAAAAAGAAGCTATCTAGATACTTTTTACCAGTTCTCCAATCCAGATCACCCTTTTCTCTTCAATGGAAAGCTGGTATCAGGCGAAATTTTGCAATTTCCTATAAACAACTTAAGTCTCAAAATCTCATGCAATCTCATTTTCCTAACTATGGACTACAAGAAATATTTCTATAGAAGAGGAAAAACAACAAAAATTAGAAGTGATTGCACAATGGAGAGCATTCATTTATTTTTTTCCCTGAACTAGGCAATTTTTCAAGCTTTTTCCCTAGAACTTTGCATTAACCATCTACAGCACCTCACGCACTTCTAGAGAATTTGCACATGCCTTGTTCGTGTTCTAACAGCTGCAGAGCTTCAACACCATTGCTCCCAGAAGGGCCTGCGCCAAGCTCCGATACAGACTCCCCTTCTAAATCCAAAGATGATACAGAATTGGAGCGATTTGAAGGACCTGTAAAAAACAGATTGTATTGTTAATCTAATTTGAACAACATTTCCCAAACATACAACATTAACAAGTCAGGATACAATTATCTAGAAAGACGACAAGAAAGGAAGTAATTTCAATATAAAATACTGAGCTGATGATCTTGCTGTTCACCATATTTTGAGTAGTTTGTTATATTAAGATGAACATGTATTTTCGCTACTCTTGATCCCTATTCCACAGATACTTAACCTGTACTGTAACTTGCACTTCATGTGTTCAGAGTGCCATGCTAATTATATAAATCTACAAACACTCTACCAAAGATGGCTGGAACCTTACCATTACCATATTTACTTTTAACTAAAGAGTCAATAAAGTCTTTGTCATTCGTCATTCCTTCTCACTCCCCACCCTCCCCTTCTCCACACAATACCTTATCTTGAGAAGAAAGAAAAAGCAAGAACTAAAATTATGGAAGTTTTATAAAATCAGGTATGCCAAGCAATTTGTACAAACCTCTTCAACACCACAAATAAACCTCAGCTTTGTTGCATCTGAGGTGCATGTAAAGGAGTTGTCCAGAGTCTGGAAGCCATTTTGACATATGGAATAGTTTATTAAAACACAATGAAAAATAAGTCCAAGAACTCTAAGTTTAACGATAACTTAGATTAGCTTGATAATCACTAATGCACCTAAAAGTTTAATTCCTTTATGTTTTCTCTCTTTAAATGTACTTTTTCTTCATCATTCTCAGGCTAGGTTATGCCTTTGTAGGTCAAAACTTAACTCCAGACTTTTTCCTTCGAAGGGCTAACAGAAATGACAGGCTCTCAGGGTTAAATAGCACAGCCTTTATAATGGCAGAGATGACACGCTGTATTTAACAGAAGCTCCTTTTATAGTTAAAAAATGCTAATGGACAAAACTTCTTCAAGACTTAAGTAACCCTTCACCTTCAGATATTCCTTCCAGATTATCACTGCAGAGGGAAAAGCGCAAGGTTTTATCAGGTTTACCATGGAGTTTGTTTTCATCAACAGGGACATCTCCTTGCCCGCCATCTGTAAGCTGCATATTTAAGACCTGGAGGGTAGGCCAGGGGGTGGGGAAGGGAGAGAAACACAGCTTCCATAAAAACCTGTTTTTCTGATCAGTTAAACAAAATTTTTGTTAAGCAAACAAAATATGGCACAACTTTTTTTTTTTTTTTTTTTTTTTACCATCTCTAGTTATTAATGACACAATCAAATTTCTAATATTCCATTTGAAAAGAGACAGTCATCTCTGAAGTTAGAGCCTAGAAGGAACGTAAGGTAACCAAGAGAGTCCTGATGATAATGGGACCAGCAGCTCACTCACCACCCCAGCAGTCTAACATGATATGGAAACTGATCATCGCAAGACTGCACAAGGAGCAAATCCAAACTACTGGGC
Organism: Dromaius novaehollandiae; assembly: GCF_036370855.1. NCBI lineage: Eukaryota > Metazoa > Chordata > Aves > Casuariiformes > Dromaiidae > Dromaius > Dromaius novaehollandiae. The sequence goes on along the minus strand of NC_088117.1, from coordinate 13,569,920 downwards.
AAGAGAGTAACAAAGATGAAAGCAGAATGTTGTTCTATGGATAGTGAAAGGAAAGACTGTAAAACCAGCCTTGCACTAACCAACATAGTCAGAAGGTGGCCATGGCAACCTAACAGCTCCACATTCACAAGAAACTGGGCCTGGTGTTTCAAATCTGAGCTGCCAAAAGCCTTGGGAATCAGCGTTCCAGTGCTTTGTCATTCACCTGTGCCACTCGATCCGAAAGACAGAGAATGCAGAGAGCTAACAGAATCCAGCTTCTAAAAACGGGCACTGAAGTGACAGCTCAAGTTTGCTCTTAAGCATGTTGGATGGCAAAGCCTCTGTGTAAATAGGCTAGGTTTGGGTTTTCCCACATTGACACAGTCTTCCACACTCTACAGTTATGTTAAGTGATAAAATAAACTTGTAACCATGGGAAATTTGAAAGCTACATTCCCAAAGTTCAATAAAAGAAGCTGAGGATTTTAATTTCCATTCTGGATTTAATACCTAACTTAAGAGTCACAGCCTCATTGTTCTGCTACTGGCAAACACCTGATATTTGATAATTTTTTGCATACCTCATTTTCTGACATCATTCCTGGAGTAATCTGTGGGCCTGTCCCCAAAGAAATCACGAGCACTTCTTCTGGCTGAACTTCTGGGATGGTCTCCTGGGAGGATCCTTCATGGTCCCCATGCTGATCCATTTGAATATTTGATCTACTTCTGCTACGAGTTGCTAAAGAAAATGTTTTAAAATTTTAATGTTAGAAAGCTGTTCCTTGTTTAAGGAGAAACACAGAACTAATGTTTTGCATTAGTAACATGCATACTAATAAACTTAGAAAACATGAAGTCTTAGTAGACTTCGAGTGTTGGAACTGGTGCTTAAAATTGAATACTAGACTATGAAAAAGCATGTTTTTAACACAGAAATTTAGAGAAGTAAGGTACATTGTGTCCTATTCACCTATACAAATTTCCAAAGATAATCAGGACTTTCAATAATTTTAATGGCTCCAGAGTTTTGACAGTTTAAATCTGCTGTCACTACTTGTTTTTATTTTTCATTTGGTGTTGTGGCTGCAGAGGAACTCCCCAGAGACCTACATTTATTGTCTTTAGAAAGACTACTCCCCCTATGTAACTTGAAAGAATCTCAGATACTTATGCTTTAAACATTAAGAACATTCATCTCTTCCCTCTTAAAAGAGCAGGAATACAGCCCCACACAACCCAGAGAAACCTTCTAGTCTCATAAGAGATTGCCACTGTACTAACAAAAAGCACCAGAGAAGAAACAAAAAGATCTTGTGAAAAGCAGATTTCTGCATTTGTGAAAGTAAGTGTATATGAGTTACAGAAAGACCCTTGCTAAATTAGTTCAGAAAACTATATGCCTGTTATCAACAAAAAAGGTCAAGACTCCTGTGGCTTAAGGCTTTCTAACTTATTTAGAAGGTTTTTTTCTCCCTAAAAAGGAAGAAATTTTATTCTAATGTGTGTTTCAAATCTAGATCCATATAATTTAACATCAAGTGGTTTACTGTGATTATTTTATGATCTTTATTGCACTTTCCTATGTTTGGCACCTTGGAAGGAAAAAAACAGAAACCAAAAAACACACCATAAGAAATCAAGATTCCTAAGCACGGCAGCATGATACCAGTTATTTCCTATTTGATCCAGGGAATACAAGGCAAGTGTGTGGAAGTCAAAGGCAAACTTTGCTTTTAAAATTCTCACACAAAGGGACACAAGGTGTTTTTAAGAACTGCACATACACAGGAAATGAGTTTCATATTGAAATGAATGGAATCCAAAAAAGCAACTGACTGCCAAGTAAACCAAAAGCATGCTTAAGTATCATAGTCATGTGATATAAATAAAAGTTTATACAAAGAATGGAAAGAGGGCATTACCCACCAAAAGGGGTTACTAGAGTTATATGAGCTGAAAGATTGGTAGCAGAAGTATCCCAGGCAGTAATGGCTGCCAATTGCTGTCCTGGATTTCGAAAGCATTAAAATGAAACAAAAGAAATCAAAACTTTGAGCAACAGAACAATTTCATACTATAAAATAAATGCTGTTGTGCCATTACGTTATAGGCATAAGACCAAAACATTAAAAAGTGGAACACAGAGTTAGAACAATATGGGATAGGGTTTTTGGTTGGTTGGTTGTCACTTATCAAGTTATATATATATTTTGGTTATGTGACACACTAATACCAAATGCCTCAGGTGAACGAGAATATCCCATGTGGTCATATTCCCATAAACGCACATTGAAGAAGAGTACCACATTTCTATTTTAAGAGGAAATATTGAAATGCAAAAGTTCAAGACCCAGAAATCCTATTCAAAAAGAAGAAAAAAACCAATAAATATAATATTGCACTACCATATACTAACTACTGGAGTTAGACCAGGGAAGCATGAAGCATGAAGAAAGAGAGCTATTCTTCTCAACACGTTCTAGAAAATGTAAAGTGGTATTGGAAATCTCGTAAGTCATCTGCTTGCTGAAAGAATTCTTCTTACCTATAGGTAATCGATTTTTTTTGTTGGCTGGAGTGGTTGCAGGAGAGAGCTGTGGGGTATTATAAGGAGTCATTTCAAGGCTGCTGCTTTTCCCTGGTTTGTTCTGGGGTAAGTTTGCCAACAGGTTTTCCAGAGCCATCCGATCTTCCTTAAGTTGGTCACTTGACATTACATTCCGCATAAAGCCAACCTACAAATTTAGAATTAGCGTTGGTAAGAATTGCAGCCTAAATTATCAAACCTGTTTATCCTATCTGCAAACACATGGAGAAAAATATGTATGTTATTTCTCTTGAAAAACTAAAATATTACCAGAGTAGTTAGCTGGCTGTATGTCATGTAAACCACTGTTCTACTCAACCCTTCCAGAAGGTTAACTGAAGACATTGGAGGAGTTTCAACTGCACGTCCATCAATAACTACATCCAGGAAAGCAGCAACACAGCTCTGCAAAGAGAAGAAATAGTTCTGCAATGACAGACCATTTAATAGAGGTTGGAAAGAATACAAGTTATGACAAGAGCTAAATAGTTTACATAATGATGTAAGTTTTCCTTACTACTTTTAAGGTCTCAGGATAATACCATGCGTCATTAAAATCACCGAAGACCAAGTAAGGAACACATGCAGTGTTTCAGCATTAGTTTCAGCATTTCCTTCACTGCTTTTCTGCATTCAAAACTTGTCATCAACTTAAATGTTCTTCATAATATTAAAAAAAACCCCAAGTTTCATTTCACAACAGCAGTTTCAGCTGTTAAACTGCCTCTTCCTGAAGAATCTGCTGAGCAGAGTCTAAAAGCAAAACAAGAAAGCAACAAGCAGTATCACTTTCAAACTCGCACCTGACTTAATATTACTTGTATAATGAATGTATAACTTGCAGAATCACAATTAGCAAAAAACTGGAATTTACAAAAACAAGCTAACAGTTTTTTAAATATATGTCAGTACATCCAGAATTATTAGTTTCATTGTTCTGAAGTTAATTTCAGTATTACTATGGATGATTCATACTAACATAGGAAATGCTGAACAAAAAGCAAAACTGTACAAAAAAGGAACACAAATCCCCTGTGCTAACAAGTTATTTTGTTAAAATATATTTCATAAAAATGTTGTCTTTGAAGTGTTTTTTTTTCCCATGTTCAGTAGAAAGACAGTAATTCAGCATTTCAGTATAAAAGATAACATGCTTTGATTTCTTTTTAATACTTTTCTTAAGAGAAAAAACTATGTCAAAGTAGAAATAAGAATCCCTGACCCTTAATTCTAGTAGTCAGTATTTTGTTCCCAGTTCTGTGCAGGATTTTACCTGCTTTTCAGTACATGTAACTCATAAATAAGTTAACTACTTGAAGTCCTTTGATATGACTTGGAAGAAAATAAATAAAAAGAGAGAGAGGGAGGGCACACGTGTGCATAGGACAGCAGAGGGATGGAGGGATGAAGTACGCATGTAAGGCTTCTCCTTTTCTAATCTTGATTCTTACTTTGTCAAATTTAGCAAGGCTGCTCTTCATACGTGGATCTCCCTCTTCAGAGCCTGTCATTGCCAATTGCTGCAGAAGTCTCCCCACCTGAAATCAGAAAGAACTATTAGGAATACAAATTTCAAAGATTCTATTACAGAAATTAGTTAGGAGAACTCTTCCATTCCATTTTTTTTTCATTTAATACTCCTAGAATTACTCCTGGTTGGATGGACAGAGTCTTACATTTGCTTTTAGGACAGAAATAAATGAAAGAAGTTTAAAAACAATAACAAAAAACAAAACCAACCACATGCACAAAAGGCTGTTATTGCATTTAACTAGAAAATCTGCATATAGAATATGCTAGGAGTATCCGTACTTCCTCCCTTCCCAGAAAGGAAGCATGTTTGCTTTTAGAACATAGCAGAACTGAGAGTTCAATCTAGGCCATGTTAAAGACTGTTACTGCCCTGGAAAACTCACTGGAGTGATTATATTATGGGAATCGCTTAACTGTCCCATTTATAGACAACACTAAAAAGTAGGTTTTGTTACTTTTGTAAGGAATACCCTCATTCAAATGAGTATTGTTTAATACCCTCAGGCTACACCTCTGTATACTGTCATTAAGTTCTCCAAGTATTTACTCAGAGACAAAACTTTGTCATCAGGGCTGGGGAGTACTCTAAGGTCTAACCACAGTACCTAGCTACACAGCAGAAACACTGGTCATTTTATCAATATTTAATTTTTGTCTTAAATGTCTGGCATAATGTTTAACATTAGCAAAAAACAGCAAAATACTAGTTTACACGCATTCTAGAATTTGTCTTAGTCACATTTATTCTTAAGCTTCCATTCTTCATAGTAGCTTTTATAAAGTACATTTGCAACTCTTGTAAGACATAAAGGAATATATGCTCTCAAAATTTTTAAAAGTCAATGTTTTATAGCAAATGGGCAGACAAACTTTAGAGCGTGCCTTTCAGCGACTATGACAAATATTGTTGGCATTCATTTCATAGGTAGCAGGAGTACTTTTTACTTTTACTGTAATAACATCAGTTCTAGTGAACAAAAACACCTAGAGGATTTCTAATATACAAAACTGTTTTCTTTAGACTAGCTTAAGATGACTCATACCTGCATCAGATTAAATCGTGCCACCTCGTTTATAGGAGCATCAGAAATTATCCCATACTGTTCAGGGTTAACAATTGCAGGACAGATGAAACATGCTAGAAGAAGATCTGTACACATTGCTCTGACCTCCCCAACCTCCAGTCTGTCTACACATGAGAGTGTTTTGTACATCTGAGACACGATCCATCTCAAGCTGTGTGGAAAACAGTACGTATTTTGTTTGAGATAGCCAATGAATTTGTTCACCAATGTCACCAGCTTGGCCTCATTGGAGTCGACCATCTCTTGGACTCTTTGCTTGAACTTTTCTGTGCCTTTCTCTCCAAATAACTTCTCCTGTTGTACTGGAGAGAATCTCTCAATTAATTTGTTTGGATCAGTTTCCAGGTGGTCTTCATCTTCAACCAGAAGCTGCATGATCGGCTCATGTAAAGTTGCAGTAAGAAAAAGTTTTGCAGAAAAGAGTCCTTCAGAGAAAAGTTTGAACAAGATGCTGAACGCACAGGTGCCTCGTCTCAACAGCCGCCTAGGGTTGTCACTTTCCTTGAGTTCAAATTCAATCAAGTAACGAAGTACCTGTAGGAGGTAGCTCTCATCCTCCTGCATGATGCAATTGCCATAGATGGAGGTAAACACTGTGTGAATAACACTCTGAGTGTTGTCCTGGTTCAGCTTCTCTCCAGCAACCAGACAGGATGCAATAAGCCTAGGGTTCTCTCTCAATCTGTTTAGGAATTCTCCATAAGCAGTTTCCTGAAATCCCAACTGCTTATATCCATCCACAAACTGTGTATCTTCCAGGATTTTAGCATGCTGACAGCATTCAGCCGGAGAAGCTTCAGCACTTGAAAGAAAACCATTGAAACAGTTTAAGTAACTTTTAAGCCAAACAAACTTGCTAAAAGATGCCACATGGTGAATCAACAAGAGTTCTACCAAGGAAAAAACCTTCCCATACAGTTAATACGAATGATTTGCAGATTCAAGAATAAGTAATGTTTGTTCCCATAAATGTCAAACAGCATATATTGAAAAAGATGGTAGTTTAAACAGCCAACAAATAAGTTTCAGGTGAGTCAGATTTCCTAGTTTAGATTTGTTTTAAAACCTTACTTTTTTATGATTAGTACAGCACAGCACTCCAGATACTAAGTGTAAAGTCTGATGGATTTGCTGCAATTCACAGAAGTTTAGCAATCTGTTTTCCTCAGCCCCTCTCTACACACACACCCACAAACAGTCACCTTGTTATGATAAGTCTGTCCAAGTTAATCCTTTGCTGCTTGGAAATCCATGCTGTGCGGTACAGCTTTTCAGCTGTCTTCAGTACATCTGCATTGAGCCTTTGAATAAGTTGCTTTTCTGAGTTTACATAGAGTCGTTCCTGCTTGAGGTGATGAGCCAGCGTGTGAATATCCAGCTTCACCATCTTTGACAATAAGCAGACTACACAGTACTCACTGAAAGAAAGAAGAAAATTAAAATGTGAACCCCATTAGTTAGCAAAATAAGTACTAAAAGCCCCAAAGCAATATGCAGGCTATAAGCTTACAATGAACAGCAGATATTTCTATGCCCCTTCCCTATTAGCCTATTAATATGCTCTCTCAAATCGCAGGCCCACCTCCTAATGACCGAGTCATTCCTTCCCAATGTAAAATTTCATAACCACCAATTTCATTAACCACTTGTCACATCAACACATAAGTGACACTTGCATATTACTGAGTACCCTCAACTCAAACTCCTCAGGTGAAAAAGGAATGTAGTGCAATGCTACAAAACTCTTGCACCACAGCTCCGATACATGAGATGAGAATCTGGCCATTACTCGGAGAGAGGTGGCCATTAGTATAGTTTAAGTGATGCTCAAACTCAGGAAAACGAAAAGTCATCCCATTCTGATAGACTATCTGGTGAACAGGGAAAAAAAATTTTGTAGTTACTATTTTGTTCTAAAGTATGCCCCCATAACACAGCACCATCCAAATATTTGGATGTGGTTATGTCTAGTCCATTCAAACAAAATAAACGTCCTCTCTCATCTATACATAAGAGGTACCAAACTCCCAAAACGCTAACCGACCTTCTTTGCTAAAAAAAAGAGCCAGAAGCATCAATACCCAGACAAGCTCAAAGCTTAAAACAAGTCTGAAGCCTCTGCTCAACTGCAGAATTAATTGAGCAGAAAAATGTTCTCAAATGTTTCAGCTCAGAAGAATGTTTGTGGTCCATGATCCCAAAATGCATTTTTAAAAACAGAAAAATGAAACAACCTTAGGTTTTCCTATCACATCAGAGACAAAAAAACTACACAAACCACTGTTATGTCTCAGTGTAGCATCAGCTAACTACATAATTAGAAAGCATCTTAGTTACCAATTAACTGCTAAATAAACAGAGAGTACCACACCATTCAAAACAAGTTCAAGGAGCTAGTCTGTCTAAAAAGTTACTCTACTGAAGATAAAAACATCAGTTGCACTAATGCTGACAAAAGGAGGGATAGAACCATGTAGATCAGATTATGTTTCTGTGGAATTAATCATTAGTTCCTTTATGGCTTCTTCACCACCAGAAGAAACAGCCATACTAGATAATTCAGGAGGAAAAGGTTTGCCATTTAAATATAATTACATACATGTCAAAGCTGTCAAGTGATCTAGTGATAAACTCTTCAAAGCCACGCTACGGTTAAATGAAAAAACTTACTTCCCACAACCTGTAGTCACTCCAGAGCAGCTTTGCTTCACAAGACCATTTATTCCATGCTTGAGAAACTAAGAATAATTCACCATGCACTGGCCTAATGCTCTTTTTTTTTTTTTTTTTTTCCTCCTTTTTTTTGTTTTGAAGATCTGTGGTTCACTGCTCAGCATAGCAGGAGACAATCCTCTTCAAAGAATACAGATTAGCTCCCTAATTAGGCACAGGCTTTACATTTGTTGGGTTTTTTTCTCCAGTATGTGGAGAAAGCCTGATAACCAGGTGCACTGACAACCATCACTGCTCCTTGAGCATGTAATTAAGTTCTTTCATCTCTAGTTTTAACCTGACAACCAAAACCCCAGCAAAGACGGAAACAGATGCTGTCATAAGTCTTTATGCATGGAAAAAATTTAATCTTACATCTGATGGTTTAAGACCATTCCTACCAAATACGACGACCATGGACATAAAGCTCTCCAAAAAACAAAACAGCACAAAAAACTCATCAAAGGGCTGCTCAAAAAAAGAAAAAAAAATCAAATGTTCATGTCAATCAAATGCTATCTGAAGATGAGATTAGCAAAGAACTTTAAGGATACAGTAATTTAGATTTTTTTTAAACTATCACAGTCTCAGATAAATAAATAGAAAAAGAAACATTAACGTTGCTGCCAAAGTTCTTTCAAAAAGAAACAATGACTACTTGCAACAGATTCTCTTAGTCACAGAATTTTAGAAAACATGACTAGCAAAAAAAACCCTAGTATTAAGCCTATTACTGCGTTTGCATGGTAGTATAAGCTAATTATTAGACTTAGCTATTGATATCAGCAGGATACATTCATACAAATATATGTATTAGTGAAATCTGTAGAACTATCTTCTGTCTATTCATATGCTTTCCACTGTAAGGCTGTACCTAAAATTTGTTCATAGTTTACCAAGTCTTAACAGTTTTAGTTGACATTTCCATGTTAAGGTGTCTGTCTGAAGGCTCCATTTTTCCGGATAAGAAGTTAGCCCAGGTGGTTTTCCCATTTGTGAGCAAATATTGCGAAAGAATGAGGGACCCGCATGGGGTTCCCCTTATGAACAGCCTGGTGACAGCTTGTGTTTCTAAGTTCTGAAAACTGGCAAGATAAAGGCAAGTCTCTAGACCCGCACCACTCATTATAAATACATTTAACAGCAGACATGCTAATTAACCTGCTTCTTAGGTGTCTCATATACTTACAAGGAAAGCTGCTTCTCTTGTACAGAGTTTCACTCAGTGTCATTTTTTAATAGTGAAGATGTTTTCAGCATCAGGATGGGCTTAGAAGTCAGTTAATGCTCAGAAAGCAAATCATATTCCCATGCAGTCTAGCGTCCTCATACACCTGCATATAACCCGTCTAACAAGCAAAGAAAGCTACGAAACAGTAGACTAGATCAGATAACTGCAGAAGAGTACTATATCATTTATGATGCCACCTGAAGAAGAGACGATATGTTTTTTGCACATAAAGTTACCTAATATAAAAACAATTTGGGCATCTCCTGATGATACTGTATCACAGCCACTAAAAAAAAAAAAAAAAAGAAAAAAAAGAAAAAAAAGAAGAAAAACTAAGCACAGAGTAACTGTGAGAAGTTACACACTGTTATGCTTTAAAAAAGAGTTATCATTAACTGTGAACTTCAATTCTAAACAAAATCAGGCACAGAAGACTACTACTTCCTACATCTGTGCTGCTAAATATACTGGTTCCATGACTACTTGATAATATTCTACAAATATGCCACTACGAATGCATCTATCTTATCTGCCTCTACTGCAAAACACTAAATATAACAAAGGTAAGAGGAAATTTGATTTGGAAGTGAAATGTGGGAGGTTAACGAGTACCACTGTATTGTTGAGAACTGAAGTCCACTGGGCAGGAAACTGACTGCATGACAGTAGTTTTTATCCTATCGACAAGAAAAAAGGATCAGTACCTTCCATGATTTTTTTTTTTTTAAGATTATAAAACTAAGCTAATTTGACTGCTAGTGATTGCTACTGAAATCATCCCTCTACAGAAGAGCAGTCCCTCATTATCTCTCATTCACCAGTTAAAAAAAAAATTATTCTGAATTCACAAGAATATACTGAGTAACAGTGCAAACTGAACTTTATCTTCACCTTCAGTTTCTAGAAGACGTTTGAGAACACTAGAGCTGTAAAGGAGGTAGCTTAATACTTATAGCACTTCAGCAGGCTTCAGACTGGCTCTAAAAAACACAAAACAAACAAAAAAATGCAGCGTAGTCAAACTAGTTGAGCAAGATGCACATGCTGTTACTGCTGTTCAGATACTGGTATTATTAACACAGCCTATCCTGAAAGCCCAAGCTACTGTATCATTAACACATCTGTATGACACATGAACCTCTTGCAAAAAGCTCTTCCTTTTATGATCTTTAATACTTTAAGTATTAAGAGACAACAGTTGCACACTAACTTTCCCATACCACACAGCAGTCCACACCAGCACTTAGGACAGGATCTTTTAAAAACAGCCACAGTCACATATTTGGAGACACAATACAGAGGGCAGTATTAGAACAAACAGAACAGCAACAGCTTTAGCTGGTACTAATTCCAAAAAGCTGTTTGGCATACTAGCTTATCAGTTTCTCCTGAATAAAAAGGTGCCCATAATTATCCAATTACCTGGCTTCTGACTACCAAGCATCAAATTTGAAATAGATACCTGTAGGTAATTGTATGAGAGAGACAATTTAGGAAATTTAGATACCCAACAATTTGATGTGGCTGAAGAAACAGATTTTAAATAACTCCTTTTATCTACAAATTATTTATCAATCCTAGTAATTTCATTTTAATACAAAAACATTTGATTTTCTGTAAGTGATTTCAAGACTGCTTAGCAGCTATCAAAAGCTGTGACAAAGCATGGAAAGCTAATCACAACAATTAAAGATTTTTCTCTCCATGATGCTCCAGCACATCAGTAACAAAGACTGTTAGGGTTGTGTGACCCGACAGCACCCAAAACGTCTTTTCCTACTGTCAACGTAACATAAGCTTGTTTAGAAACCCAGACAATCAATGACTTTAAGCAATTTATGTCCAATGTTTATCAAATCCTTGGAAAACACTCCATTTAATCTTCAGACACTGAATTCAAGATTACAAAGCAAGTGGTTTTGTACTGTGGCATACAGAAACAAGCGACATCTCTATTAAATATTTCTGCAATCCACTTGACAGAAAAAGATTAAGCAAAGTAGTAAATACTTTAGTACACCAGATTCTTGTTCCTCCTTCAGTATTTCCTGCTCAGGGTTATTTGCTCCTCCCGAGTCAAGCTACACAAGATTCAACTTCCAAAGCAAGTTTGGGCAGATCTGATGTGGGCAGGGCAAGGCAAGACAAAACTGAAATGATTGCATCTTATTTAAAAAAGAATTCCTAAGCAAGCTTCAATAGCTTCCATGCTAATTCACCCCAGATGAAAGCATCTCTTTCTTCATTAATATTTATAGTAACAACTAACAACCCTTATTTGTTTATATAAGCTACAGCATATCTCCTAAAGGTGAGGTCAAGGAATTTATTTTCAGTAAGATAGTTCACCACGAACCGGGTTTTACCTGCTGAACTCTCCAGTCACAACATCCACCATCTCAAAACATGTGTACAATATGCAAAATGCATTTCAATTAGTTACGATTCAACTACCTAATCAATATTAATATGAAACTCATTCCTCAAATTTGTTTCTGCCCAGTGGCTGCTCTGCAACCAACACTGAAACCACTATCCAGTAAGATTTAACATATATGGGCACAGATTAGCACAGCTATGACTTGGGCAAACAAGGTAGCTAACACAATTAGTATAATATAGTGGGGTTTAATCAACTGCCTACATTAGCATGATGAACCAAAAAAAGCTGTCTTATGTTCTTCTGCATGGATTTCCTACACAAACAAAAACCCATCCTCCTACTTTACAAGCCCGCCCCGAAACAGTGCAGGGAGAAGAGTTGAAAGTTGCTTTATTACAGGAGCTACTTTATAAAAGAGAGACTATAAATATTCCCAGCACAGAGTTCAGAAATCCAGACAGCATTAGGCTTTCTCTGGAAGTCTTCTTCTTTGGGGGGGTGGGGGGGGGGGGGAAGAGAGGGGTGGATGAGGGAAACATTTGTATTCTCTTCCAAAATGAGCATCCTTTAAATCACAGAAAGATTAGTTGAAAATTATATACTTCTCACCATTTGGCAGATCCCCAACATCTACATCAATAATGACATTTAGTGATATCAAGATTTTTGCGGGAGGAACACCTTACTTCTCATGGCTTTTACAGGGCTTGCCAGTAATGCACAGGATCAGTTGGCCACTAAATTTCCTCTTATGGTATTCCTATGTTGCATAAAATTAACAAGCATATGACTACGTTAAAGTCTACTCCAGTTGCTTGTGATGTTAAAAAGAAGGGATCCCTTTGCATGAGTCATGCTAATAAAACTTCAGTTAAAAGAGGTGCAGAAATTGAGATCTCTCAAACTGATAAACACAGCCTGCTCTCTTATGCTTATCACTGAAGCTAGCTCTCTTCCTCATCCTGCAACATCTCAAATCCGCGGTCCACCATAAAAAACAACTGCTATATAGGGACAGTGTATACCCTTCAGGACCTGACACACCAAGATCTTCACGTGGCCAAAGGCCACAAGACCTCAGAGAGTTAAGGGGAAGGAAAAAGTATGCAAAGGTGACAGCAGCTCTTACTGCAGACGGGGTTGTACTGGCTCTCCACTGAGACCCAAAGCAATACAGAGGCACCGGCATCACCAGTCCCAGCTAGCTTGCTTCCTCGTACAGTTTAGAATTTAGACCGAGTCTGAAACACAAGAGATTTAATGCAAATGTAGCCCTGTATCTATTAAAGTGATTAGAGCGTAACTTCAGCAGTTCCACATCACAAATCACCATCTAGATATTAACCATCTCTTTATAACTTCTTCTTTCTTTTTCCTACTTCATCTGCACAAACCTACCATAATGTCTTGCAGCAAAAACTTCTGGAGTAAATTTTTAAACAAGTATTGGAATATCTCAAATATTTTGAAACCCTCACACAGCAGCAGCGGTCTAGAAGCCTGCTTCCTAAAAGCCACCATCCCATTTGTTGCCGCTTTTATAGAAGCGCAGTATTTAAGACCTCGTATGTTGTCCTTGCCCTTCCCCTCCATCATCTTCAGATTGTAGCTTCTACTTGTGAGACAACTGGATCTTCCACAAAAAGACATTCCACCTAACAGCAAACACAGCATCACAGGCCCAGTCTGAGAACTTAATTTTAATGTCACGAGAAGCCCTCTTCCTTCAAAGAGCACAGTATCATGACTTTGCAAGAAAGAAGACAGTCATTTGATCAAGTTCTTCAGCATTAAGGGTCTACCAGCAACAAAAAAAGGAAGTCACGGTACTCTCCAAGTTACAAGTTTTAACCTTTAGTCAGACAAAAGCAATAAATAAGAGAAGACACTGACATTCGCGCCAAGCCACTCGGAGCTACGCGACGCGCTGTCCCGTCCGCAGCGGCTCAGAGCGGGAAGGGCCACAGCCGCCGAGCGCCTCAGCCCTCCGCACCCGCCAGGGCCTCGGGAGCTCCGGACACGGGACGGGAGGCGCCGGGGAGGCCGGCGCAGCCCGCGGCAGCCCGCGCGCTCCGCTGAGCCCCGCGCCCGCCCCGCGGCCCCGGCCCCCGCGGCGAAGAGGCACCTACGCGTCCGCTCGGTCCCCGCAGCGCTGCCCCCGCGGCGCCGCAAGCCTCCCCGCTCCGGGCCCTGAAAGGCAGAGAGGGTTTCGTCAGGCCGCGCCGGCCCCGGCCCCGCCGCCCGCCGCTCCCGGCCGCCGACGCGGCCCGGCCCGGCCCCCGGGCCTCCTCCTTCCCCCGCTCCCGGGCCGCGCCGCCGCCGGGCCCACGGGCAGGGCAGGGGGGGCCGGGCCCGGCCCCGCGGGGTGCGAGCGCGCCCCTACCCGGCCAGCGCCCCGGCTCCGGCTCCGGCTCCACCACCGCCGCCGCTGCTCCCGCTGCGGCCCCGAGCCAACCCGCGGCGCGGCACTGCGCAGGCGGCGGGCGGCGGCGCCGCGCTCCTGGGACATGTAGTCCCGCCGCCGCCCGCGCCCGGGGCCGGGGCCGCCCCCGCCGAGGCCGAGGCCCCCCACCGAGGCGGCGGCTCCGCGAAGGCGTACCCGGGCCGCGCAGCACCGCCGAGGACGACCGCCAGGGTCGAGGAGGACGAGGGGAGGGGGCGGCGGCCTTGAAGCAGCCCCGTCTTTATCATTTCCAGCTGCGGTGGCCGCTAAGGGCCGCGCGCGACGCAGATACCGCGGCCGAGGCTCGCGGGAGGGAGAGGAGCAGCCCCTGACCTCGCTCAGCTGCCTGGCACGGGCGGTTTGCCGAGACGCAGCGGCATCTTAACCGCGCTGAAGGTTTGAAACTTAAAAAAGATTTTAAACCTACATTCCTAAAGTTTTAGGATTTTAATCTAGAGCTTTAGACGTAAAATGATCGAATCACATAGCTTCTGGCACACTGAGTTACTGCTCGTGTGCTTCTCAGCGCTGTGCCCCATGGCCTCGTTCCTCTTCTCTATCAACATCCAGACTGCTAGCACGCAGATAAACTGTAACTGCTGAAGCTCCAAAGCCTGCTAAAAACTAGTGACTTCTCTAACTGGAATGACTGAGGGCATATAATTTCATTCCATAGAGGAAATTGCGACTTTCTGTCCCATTGTGTGCAGTCGGGAGCACAGTATTTTCAAATGAACAAGTTACATACTGCTGCTGTAGTAGTAATACCACATGTTAGTAGTACCGCCGTATTACTTTCTTGACTGCATTTTGCACCAATCCCTAGTCAGCCCCTCCCCCAGCCGTGGTCCTTCCCAAATGACACCGGGAACACGGTCTTTATTTAGCACTTGCTAACCTGCCCATTCTGCACATTTTCTTCCCAGCTCCTATCTATTTTTGGAGGCATCTGGTTTGGAGGAGGAACTAGAACGATGAAAGGCAGCTCATCTCTGAACTGAGGAACAGTTCAGAGAAGACATATTTGTGACTGGAAATGACTAGCTGAGGGGAAGAGCAAGTGAAACCCTCTGTGTTTATTGTGAAGCATCTTTGATGTGGGCCTATTCAGTTGTGTGAAAAAAATCACCCATTATGTAATCTGTGCCTGCTACTATAGAATTCGTCTCTGTTGAAGAGGCAATTTAGGTAACCAGCATTTATCTCTGGGACATCTCTAGATATATCGTGCCTTTCATCTCCAGCTGCTTTACTAACAGGTAAGATCCATAAGTGTCAACCATAAAAGTGGATCAAAAAGCACAGAGCAAGGTTGTTAATAGATGGATATACTAAATGTGAAAAGACTGCTCTGTATAGAGCAATCTAGGATGGATAATAGCAATTGCTAAATAATAGAAAGCAACATCTATAACTTTAGACTGAGATATGACTAATGCATTACAGCATCTGAATGATTGTTACTTTGCCCTTCTTTTTCACCTCTCACACAAGATTCTCAAAAACGTATGAATGTTTTTGACTGCTCATGTGACAGATGAGTCTTACGCAATTTTACAGCTGAAAAAGAGGCACAGTGATTGAATACTATGCTAAGGTTACAGTGTGATTTATTTGCAGAATCAGGGTAGTGTACAAAACCATGACTCCCAACCTAACCCTTAAGTAATTTCTCCTCACAACACACACAAGTCAAATCTTCTACCCAGTAGAAATACCAGGGAAAATTCTCAATAGCAGAACATAATACATTATATAAAAATTTGTTAGCACTGAAGATTTAAAAAGTCTGTTCTCTCAAAATAAAATGATGGTCAGAGATGCTTAAGTACAATTTGTAGTCTAAGTCTGTGCTTCATTGCTCACTTGCAAATGGAATGCTTTGTAATAGTATAGAATATGAGTAATAATCCTAAATGCCTAATGTTACCCAATCATTGGGAACCCTCCACAGTTCAAGGATTCCCAGACACTCTGTGATTATGGACGTGGTATGCAGACCTAAGGACTGGGTTATAGAGATTTAAGTAAGAAAGTAACACTTCCTGAGTCACCAGGGCTACTTTCTTTTTCTGTCTGGAGCATCTCCGCAGCTCTCTGCAACAACCAACTCAACACAAGAGACAAACATTGATATTTTGTATCTGTCAGTCTCCAAAATTTTATCTACACAACTTTTTCTTAACTGGCACGGTTACTACCTTGAATTTTCTTCTCTGAAAAGAGGATGTCTTATGTACCAGAACACTATTTTACAAACAACTCTAGCAAAATGAAATACAAGAAAAACGTTCATTGAACCCAAATACACCATGCATCAGCACACTGGTTTGGCACAATACAGCCAACTGCTACACTGTATCCTTCCAAACAGTAATGCAGAATAGCTACTACATTTATGGCATTGTGCCCCCTACAGAACTAAGGAAAATGAGTAGAATTATGAAACTACCTCCTTATCTGCACAAGGTTTCCAAAGGAGAAATAAAATACTTACATTATGTATGGTTCCCAGGACTCAGAGCTATACAGGAAATAAATCTCTTCCAATGACTAAGCTCAATAATTTGCTTCAGTCACCTCAGGATTCTTAAATGGAGAAAATCAAATAAATCTGAATGCAATACAGAAGTAATTCAGTAAAAAGTATAATCCACAAACATATATAAAGGATACAAAAATATATTTCAAAACAGGGCTAACAGTAGCAAGATCAAAATGGCATTTACAGACTTATGTTGGGCCTCTCATCAAGTCTTTTCACAATGCCTCACTTCATGTTATTAAGAAATCCATGCAGCTAGGCCAGATACAACTTATACAAGAGGGCATTTTTTAGTGTTCCACATGTAAAGAAAGACATCTAAACACGGTACTGCCTCTCTCTCACAATTTGTAATTATATATGTACACTGCAATTACCTGAAATTATTTTAACTTAGATTTCAGATCTGGTATCACCCAAAGGTTATTAACAGCTTTTAATTTAATTTCTCATTTTACATCACTCTTAATTTCTCCAGAACTTTTTCATTTGGAGTTTTGCAGTTGGAATTTTTGATGGAAAATACAAAGATGAGCAGGCAGGTATCATCTGTGCACGCTCAACAGAGGCGTACGTTAACGGGCAGCACAGAGGCAGCTGGCTGTCACCTACGCGATACGGGGACCATCGGGGTGGAGGTACGTAATGACTGTGCCTGCTCCGCCTGTAGCGTCCCTACCCCATCGGCGTCGGCTGATGTAACGCCGGGCAGCAAGTTACACCGGGGCCTGGGGACGGCGACCCTGTGCCGGGACATCCCGACTCCACGCGCTTCCAATGCCGGAGGTTGGACGCGCCGCTCCCCGGCTGGAGCCAGCACGGGGGCAGCCTACGCCTCGCCGGGGCAGCTGCCCCGCCGTCGCCTGGCCCTGCCGGCGACGGCCGCCCAGGCGTAGGCCAGGCTCCGGCCTCGCTGCGGCCTCGGCCTCGGGCCGCGCCTCGCCTCGCCCCACGGCGCGGGCCCGGCCGAGGGGGTGCTGCCGGGGCCGAGCGCACCGCCACCCGTAATGGCGGACTCCCTGCCCCCGGCGGTAACCATAGAAACTTCCAGAACGGCCCAACCGCCCCTTGCCCTGGCCGTCGTAACGACGGCCGCCCCCAGCCAATGAGCTCCTTCCGCCTGGCTCATGCTTCTCTGTTGATAGGTCCGCGACACTGCCGGGACGAGCCAATCAGACGACGGAAGGGGGGCGCGCCAGCCGAGTCATTGCGACCGCCCAATTCTCGCCAATCAGGGAAGGCCAGCTTAGTAGCAGCCAGCCAATAGAGACGTTCCACCGAGGGCGCTGCAGCCAATGGCGAGCCTCCACGAAGGAATAACGCAAGGCATATAAGGGCGGGCGGCGTGGCCTGAGCGTTCAGCGGCAGTTGAGCGTGTGGCGGTTGCGGTAAGCGGCGGCGGGGGAGGGGGGCTGCCGGGCGCCGGCCCGAGCACGTGGCGCCTCCATTTTGTGCCGGCGGCGCCGCCTGACTGTGGCTTCTCCCCAGGGTGGCGGTGGTGACGAGCGAGCGGGCGACATGCGGCATCTCCTGCTGGCGCTGCTGGTGCTGGGCGGCGCGCGCGCGGACGACGAGGAGAAGAAGGAGGATGTGGGCACGGTGGTGGGCATCGACCTCGGCACCACTTACTCTTGGTGCGTGGCGGCGGGGAGCGGCCTTGGCGGGGGGGGGGGGGACGGCGGCCTGGGGGGCCGCGGGGGGGGGGCGGCTGGGCTATGGGAGCGGAGCGGAGGGAAAGAGAGAGACTAGGCCCCGCGGGGGGGGGGAGGGGGGGAAGGGAAGGAAGGGCGGCACCTAGTGTGTGTGTGTGTGTGGGGGGGGGGTTGTAGGGTCCCCGGAAGGGGGGGAGCAGGCCCCGGCGCCGCCTGACGGCCCCCGTTGTCGCTGCAGCGTGGGCGTTTTCAAGAATGGCCGGGTGGAAATCATTGCCAACGACCAGGGCAATCGCATCACGCCGTCCTACGTGGCGTTCACGCCTGAGGGGGAGCGCCTGATCGGCGATGCGGCCAAGAACCAGCTCACCTCCAACCCCGAGAACACCGTGTTCGACGCCAAACGGCTCATCGGCCGCACCTGGAACGACCCCTCGGTGCAGCAGGATATCAAGTACTTGCCGTTCAAGGTATGCCCTGGGCCGGAAGGGAGGCAGGCCTCTTACAGCAAGAGGAGTTGCAAATGCTTTTTTGTGTGTCACTTGCCAGGGAAGCAATTGAATCATAGAGTGCTCTCGAGTTACCCTGTGGTTTTGTAGCTCTCCTGAGAGGTGCTGTGGTGCAGTGGCTGAGGGGTGTAGATTTCCTATTCTGAGGGTTGCAGAAGGCTGCCATTCAAATTAATGTCAGTCATAGAGGACCCGCAGTTGTTCATAAGTACAAAAGCAAATATTCTGACACTAGGAATAATTTCATGAACTGTTGAAATGTGATAGTACACTTTGTATTTCTCAGGTTATTGAAAAGAAAGCCAAGCCCCATATTCAAGTTGATGTTGGTGGTGGACAGACAAAAACATTTGCTCCTGAAGAAATTTCTGCTATGGTTTTGACAAAGATGAAGGAAACTGCAGAGGCTTACTTAGGGAAGAAAGTAAGTAAATGAGTGCTACTTGCAAAGCAGCAGCTTTACAAAACTAAAGATAGCTGAATCTGTGGACTAAGTTTGCACTTGTAAACTCCTGTTCTCATTCTCTTGTGCAACATTATTGCATGGGCTTGTGGGGTTTTTACTTCTATTTGGAGAGCATTGAACTACTTGCATCAACATTACCAAGGTCACCTCTAAGCTATGTTTTTCCTTTACTTTTATTCCTTGTTCAGGTTACCCATGCTGTTGTTACAGTGCCAGCCTACTTCAATGATGCTCAGCGTCAGGCTACAAAAGATGCTGGTACTATTGCTGGATTGAATGTGATGAGAATTATTAATGAGCCGTAAGTAGCCTTAACTATTTGGGGGGTGGGGGTGGAGGAAGGAGTATAAGCAAAGCTTCCTAACTTGGTTATTCTCCATACAGAACAGCTGCTGCCATTGCTTACGGATTGGACAAGAGAGAGGGTGAGAAGAATATCCTTGTATTTGACTTAGGCGGTGGAACTTTTGATGTCTCCCTCCTCACAATTGACAATGGAGTCTTTGAAGTTGTGGCTACTAATGGAGATACTCACCTGGGTGGAGAAGACTTTGACCAGCGTGTTATGGAACACTTCATCAAACTCTACAAAAAGAAAACTGGAAAAGATGTCAGGAAGGATAACAGAGCTGTGCAGAAATTAAGACGGGAAGTGGAGAAGGCAAAGCGAGCCTTGTCATCTCAGCACCAGGCCAGAATTGAAATAGAATCCTTTTTTGAAGGAGAGGATTTCTCTGAGACACTTACTAGGGCCAAGTTTGAGGAACTCAACATGGTAAGTATACAAAGGTAGTTGCGCTAGCTTGGTTCTAAATTGGTAGCTTGTCACTACTTGGGAATGTATAGCATTTCATTCTGCAATTAAGTTTTTGAGCAGAGTATAAATCTGCTACTTGCACTAAGAAGCAAGAAGTTACCCCTTCCCAGGGTGACCATGAAGACTGGGGGGGGGGGGGGAGGGGGGTTTACCATAAGCCAGCCAAGATGCTCTTGTTCTGTAGTGGTGGTTCTTTGTACCTTAAGGCTGCGTAATTAGAGACTAAATGTGGGGAATACAGTCTTACTGTCCCACTTTGTGTCCTCCTAGGATTTGTTCCGTTCTACTATGAAGCCTGTTCAGAAAGTTCTGGAAGATTCTGACCTAAAGAAATCTGATATTGATGAGATAGTTCTTGTTGGTGGCTCTACTCGCATTCCAAAAATACAGCAACTTGTTAAGGAATTCTTCAATGGCAAGGAGCCTTCTCGTGGCATTAACCCAGATGAAGCTGTAGCTTATGGTGCAGCTGTTCAGGCTGGTGTTCTCTCTGGGGACCAAGATACAGGTAAGTAACAGCTTCACTGTGACTCCAAGGGAGACTATTGGCTCTGAATAGTCAGTTCTGGCTGCTGACACACAAATGCAGCATGAGAACAGTTATGTTTCCTTTTACAGTCCTTAAGATTTTAAGACTCCTTAAGGGCTTAGTTTATAGTGATAGGATATTGTGCCTGTCTAAAGAGGAGCTGAGGCCATATCACATTCTTAACCTTGATCCATTTTAGGTGACTTGGTGTTGCTTGATGTGTGTCCTTTGACACTTGGCATTGAGACAGTTGGAGGTGTAATGACTAAATTGATCCCAAGAAATACTGTTGTTCCCACAAAGAAGTCTCAGATCTTCTCCACAGCTTCTGATAATCAGCCAACTGTGACAATCAAGGTTTATGAAGGTAAGTGCCACCTGTGACAGACCATGTGAACAGCTGGAAAATGTCTTAAGACTTTCATGCTGGCTATGGCCTCCATTAAAAGGCTGTAGTACATATGCTAAACTTGCTAATCTGTATGTCCTTATGGAGGAGGAGCATAGTAACAGCACTGCTTCTGGCTGTTTAACAGCTGACTGAAGCTACTCTGAAGTTTCTTGAGCTGCATCAAAAGCTGCTAGAATACTTTCAAATATGGCTGTTTCTCTGGGGTCAGTTTGGAAACTCATCAAGTAAGAGATAATGTAGGTGTGTAAAAAGATTGGAGTCAGTTTCAAACTTCGACTCTGAAATACCTGTAGCTTAGAGCTAGCGCTTCAGGGAAAAGTGCAAAACAACTAGGTAAGAAACAACTAATTCTCTCTTCTAGGTGAGCGTCCTCTTACCAAAGATAATCATCTTCTGGGAACTTTTGATCTGACTGGAATTCCTCCTGCTCCTCGTGGTGTCCCGCAGATTGAAGTTACCTTTGAAATAGATGTGAATGGGATCCTCCGTGTCACAGCTGAAGATAAGGGCACTGGAAACAAAAACAAGATCACAATTACAAATGATCAGAATCGGCTGACACCAGAAGAGATTGAGAGAATGGTTAATGATGCTGAGAAGTTTGCTGAGGAAGACAAGAAGCTTAAAGAACGGATTGATTCCAGGAACGAGTTGGAAAGCTATGCCTATTCTCTGAAGAATCAGATTGGGGACAAAGAGAAGCTGGGTGGTAAGCTGTCTTCTGAAGACAAAGAAACAATAGAGAAAGCAGTAGAAGAAAAGATTGAGTGGCTCGAAAGCCATCAAGATGCTGACATAGAAGACTTCAAAGCAAAAAAGAAGGAGCTGGAGGAAGTTGTTCAGCCAATTGTTAGCAAGCTCTATGGAAGTGCAGGCCCTCCCCCTGGTGAAGAAGAAGCAGGAGAGAAAGATGAATTGTAGATACTGGCATCTCTGAATGTAGTGTGTGTATATATTGGACTCAGGAACACTTGTTTAAAATATTGAACTCCTACTTTGGAATGTAACTTTGAATCTTCACTCATGAGTGGAGCTGGAAATGCTAGCCCAAAGTGGCTGTTTACTGCTTTTCATTAGCAGTTGCTTGATGTCTGGGGAGGGCAGGGTAGCAGGGGTGGGAGTGTACATGAGAAGTGGGTTTGGAAGTATTCACAGTGGAAGTATTCTATTTAACAACTGGGTCATGTGCATTTGGTGTAGAATTTTTCTACCTGAAGTGACCACAATAAATTTGTTATTTACACTGGATTTTGTTCTAGCTTGTATTTTCTATTACATAGCAGCACCAGCTAGTTTTAACAATGTGAATGGTAGTTCAGCTCATCTATTGTTGTAGTACCTCTTCAAGGTGAGTGTCCCCCCCCCCCCCAGTACTGTCTTAATTAACTCTGTCCTGTGGGGGAGGTCTTTTAACTATGATACAGGTCAGCTTTATGCCTGCTGAATGTCTTTGAAGTCTCTTTGGCTTTGATACTTGGCCCCCCAGTCTCCTGGGCGAGAGGTGATAACAGTAGGCATGTAAAGAGTGTAACTTTAACTTTGAAATACCTACAGCTTAAAACTAGTGCTTGTTACTATACAATACAAAATAAAAGTAGAAGAAAAGACTTGCTTTAAAGCAAGACTTCTAAGCTGTCATTGACTAGTCTGTATTTGAGTTTCCCTAGCTTTAGCTGATAACTGAATACAGTCCTCTAATACTGCAGTTCTGTATTTGGACATTAATTCTGCTCACTAGGCCTAAGAGCACTTCATCTAAACCTGTTCTATGGTAAAGGACAGTTTTAGCTGTTCTGCTGGTGTACAAGTTTTGGGGGTGAGGAAGGGATGTTCTCCCAGAGCAGGAAGATCTGTATTTACCACCCTTTGGTGAAGGAAAACTGATCACACACATAGTGCAGTGCTTAAAACTGCCATACAAGATCTTTCTACAAAAGCAGGGGGGGAATATAGTAGTATTCACCTAGTAATGGGGGGGTCTCTCCTTAGTTGTGCAGCCTCCCTGGAGCCTGGAAACTACTTGTTTCCTCCCCATGGAAAGTAGGTTAGCCCTTTGAGCAACAGCAGAATTGAACTCTTCAGTTTGAGTAAGAGGCTTTTATTCTCCTGATGTGACTGTAAGTGTAAAGAATGCCCTGTAGGGGGGGGAAATAAGCTTATTTACAAATCCACAATTTTAACTGGCTATTAAAATCCTAGAGCTTTTAAAATAAGAGCTTTAGGGTCCTGGTCACAAATTACCACTCACTTGTTTTCAAGTATTAGATCAACTACATGTTCTAAAAAGTTTGCTCCTTCAAAAGCAGGTCTTTTATCAGAGGACACTGATCCTGTAGCAAGTGGTAACATGAACTTGCCGACAAAGAGCTGTAAGAAATAACTGAAGAAATAACTAAAATACCTTGATGAGTTTATTTCTTACAGTTATGCAGGGAGCTTTTGGGGTACCTGCCCCAACCACCACCAGCTGGTATGGCTTTTCATACTTCCCTTGGTGTAGGAGGAAAAACTTCTCTGGAGTTCTCATTTACCTGTTTTCAAAACAGGGAAAGCTATACTCCCTCTCACCCCAGTGTGTGGTTTTTATTTTTTTTTTAACCAGATCATGTTATGCAAAATAAATGGTGCTGTAATTGAACAGGAGTGCTTGAAATTCAGGCGGAAAGCTGCCCCAAAACATGAATGCAGCCTGTCCCTGGCTGTCAAGCTCTCAGAGCAGTACTCTTTCACAGGGAGCTATGGCTTAAATAGGGCTGCTTACAGGCAGAGAAAGGAGGCACAGCCAAGGCACTTCAAGGGTGGTTAGCGCAGCACCAGCCATTTGATGGCAGGAACTTGTTTATTGGAGAGAGTGAGCTTCAGTTACAGCCACTGCTATAGAAGTGGCTGATGCTGCACAGGACTGCAGACACTACTCGATCAGACTTACAACGCAGTCCCCGTGTATCTCCCCTTGGGTGTTCATCCCACCAAATACTAACAGCAGATGCATCACTGGGTCTTCAGCACCTGCCTTCTCCCTCTGGCTCTTCTGGAGGGAGGCAGCTGTCTCACTCACTGACACAGTTGCTCCCTTCCCTGTTTTGTCTTCACAAGCGACAGCTCCTGCATCACTGTTCTCGCTGTCAGCGCAGGCCTGCCAGGGAATGACGCACATGGAGTGGTCCAGCCTCCCAGGGGGCAGCGGGGAATCAAACCGCAGGAGTGTCCACTGCTGCTGCTCTGCAGTGCAACAAACACAGGCATATCTCTTTTAACTAGCTTCACAGACTTAAAAAGAATGGGGGAACAGTGACATTGCTAGTTGTAGACTGGTTTGCAGTTATGTATCTTTAAAAAAAGCAGTAGAGCTAATTCAATTTCAGCATTACTTCAGCATTACACTGGTGTAATTCCAGTGCAAAGAAACTATGATGAAACCTAAGATTTGCAGAGGTCCTATACCTTCAAACAGACTAGTATTTCCCACTGCACAGATGAGAAAAGTCCCCCTACCTATATGATACTTGTATGTAGTATCTAGTGCCCCGCCTGGGTCTATTCCACCAAAAATGTATAAGTGGTCTCTAAACACAACTGATGAATGAGCTGCCCGTCCTCCTGGGACGTCACCAGTGGCTGATATCTTAACCCATTTCATGTCATCTGTTGGAGAAAAGCAATACATATCAGTGGTTATGCTTTAAAAATATATGCTGTATTACAAAAAAAGTTTTTTTAATGTAAATGGGATAATAGTACAACATCTCTGAAATATTTCAGGGAAACTACCCTAATATACGGATTTCTTTTTTTTTTTAAAAAGTGTTCACTGTAGGGTTTTGCTTTCCAGAGTTCAGACCATAAACTGTTTCTTTTAGAGCCAAACATCCAAACTCAGCTGCAGGTTTTTGGATAGTATTCTTCAAAAGTAGGAGGATCATGTGGTTTTCAGTAAAGCTGAACAAGAGGTGGCAATATAAAAAGACTTTTCCTTCTGAGGCGTATAACGTGTTTCCCTTCCATGAAACAGGGGAGCCTACCATTAATTAAATCAGTGCTTCTTGCATTAATGTTCTTATTTCTCACATCAAGGAAAGCCAGTGCTATTAGAGGCTTTCACGCACTGTTTCACAGGCAAATGCCCCCCTGGCAATGAGGGAGATTTCCTCCTGCTTGAGAAGGAAGGGATAAGCCTGCGCAGCTCTCTTCCCGCGTGCTTACCTTGGTGGAGAGAGCAAAAGTAGAGTACCTCATCCTGCATCCAACCTCCTGAAGCATATCTACTGCATTTAAGAACTGATCTTTTAGAAAAAAGGTCTCCCTGAAAGCAAAATACATCATGCAATAGCTATTGCTCTAAAGGTACCTATAGCCATACTCACTTATATCAATGCAGAACAGATCATTGTAAAAAATATCACCAGCTAAACCTCCATGTACGAAAAGTTTGGTCCCAACTGCAACCACCACATGTCCATGCCGAGGAGAAGGGGGATCACCACGAACATCTGGCTGGGACCAAGTCAAGGTGGCTAAAAACGGGAGGACCCATGCATTAGGAAGAGACCTCCGGAGGCTCCGCAGAGCAGCGACCCAAGCCCCCCGCTGAGGCTCCAGAGGCAGCGTTCCCAGCGGGGCCAGAGCAGCGTCCGTGCTGTACAACGAGGCACGAGCGAGCCCTCCGACGGAGCCCTGCGTACAGCCTGGATCACCAGAGGCAGGCAAGACCGGTTCAGTCTGGGAGGTGAACTCCTCCTGCTGCGTAAAGGCCCCACGAGAAGGGATGGGCCAGCGCCAACAGAGCCCGGGACGAGCGGCGCAGCGTGATGCCACAGGGAAAGGAAACAGCTGTGGGGCGAACATGTCAACCCCCTCTGATCTCCCTCTGCATCTCCACCCCAGATCTGTACGTTTCCACGTCACCCGAATTCCCGGTGCCTATGTAGAGCTGCGCACGCATCAATCGCGCGTAACGTCCACCAACCTATTTAAACTTGCAGCCAAAGCAAGGGCCCGGTATTTCCATCTCTGATTAAACCTGCAACGCAAACCTCCCCTCCAACAGATGATGAACTCGGCGGCTTGGCGTAACGGCCTCCACGCGCGCAGAGGTACCTGTGTCGAACACGTGGAGCTGCCGGTCCTGCACGGGCTCAGCTCCCCTCTCGCCCCCCCCAAACACGTACAGGCGGTCCCCGATGACCGCCGAGGACGTGTGAAAGGTCCGAGGCAGCGGCTGGACGCCGGTCACTTCGGGGCTCTCCCAGGTCCCTATTTCTGCCGGAGAGAGGCCGTTAAGGACTAAGGCGGACGCCTCGCACGGAAGCGCCGAGAGCGCCGGTGGCGAGGGCGGCGGGCGCGGCACTCACCGGGGTCCAGCACCTGGACGCAGCCGCGGTTGCCGGCGCGGTCGGCGCCGCCGAAGACCCAGAGGCGCGGCGGGCGGGCGGCGGGCAGCGCCGTGGCGTGCTCGTAGCGCGGCCGCAGCCCGCGCCAGCCGGCCGCGGCCCAGCGGAGCGCGCCTGCGGGCAGCGACAGCGCGGTTGGCGGCGGCCCCGAGCCCCGCCGCCCCCGGAGCCCCGCCGCCCCCCGCCGCCTCACCCAGCTCCATGAAGTGGGCGTCGGCGAAGGCGCCGGCGGCGTCGGCGCCGCCCAGCAGCAGGACGCGGCCCGGCCCGCCCGGCACGAAGAGGCAGCCGTGGCCCACGCGCCCGCGGGGCTGCTCGCCGCGCGGCGACAGCCGGTACCTGCGGGGCACAGAGGGAAGCGCTCAGCGGCGGCCGCGGCCCCCGCCCCGGCCCCCCCCGCCCTCCCAGCGCTCACCACGTCGCCGGCCGCGGGGGCCGCCCCGGCGGCAGCACCGGCAGCGCCCGCGGCGCCATGGCGACGGCCGGGCCGCGCGGCGCTGGCGAGCGAGTAGGCGAGACGGCCCCGCTTCCGGCGCCGGGCGGAAGTTGCTCCGGCTGGCGGGGGCGGGCGCCGCTCCCTCGGCGCTCCCCGGAAGTGGCGGGCCCCGCTTCCGGCCGCTGTCCTAAGATGGCGCCGCTTGACCTGGACAAGTACGTGGAGATCGCGCGGCTCTGCAAGTACCTGCCCGAGAACGACCTCAAGGTGCGGCCGCGGCCGGGCGGGGCGGGGCGGGCGGCAGCGGGGCTGGGGCGGCGCGGCGGCAGTGGCAGGCGGCGAGGCCCGGCGCTGACCCGCTCTGCTCCCGCAGCGCCTCTGCGACTACGTGTGCGACCTGCTGCTGGAGGAGTCCAACGTGCAGCCGGTGTCCACGCCCGTCACCGTCTGCGGCGACATCCACGGGCAGGTAACGCGCTGCCGCCCGCGCCCCCGGGGCCGCCCGCGGCTGCTGCCCTGCGCGGCGATGGGGCTCGGGCCGCAAACGCCGCGGTGCCCTGCGCGGCCGTGCCCTGCCCGGCGCCGGTGCTCGGTGCCAACACGCTGCCGGTGCCGTGCAGCGCAGTGCCTGGTGCCGTACGGTGTCTGGTGCCCACTGCTGCGCCGTGCAGGGCCCGGTGCCGGTACGGTGCCCGGTGCCGGTACAGTGCCTGGTGCCCAGTACGGTGCCCGGTGCCGGTGCAGCACACAGCACGGGGCACCCCTGCAGCTGCAGCACAGCCCTTCACGCCTCTGCTCCTCTTTGCAGTTCTATGACCTGTGCGAGCTGTTCAGAACTGGCGGTCAGGTCCCTGACACAAACTACATCTTCATGGTATGTGCACATCGCGCCTTCACCTGCGTCTCGGCGGGTGTTTAAAAAAAAGAGTTTAAAGCTGAAATCCTGAAACGCTTGTTCACTTTTACGTCTTGCTTGTAAGTGCTGTGTTTGCTGTTTGGCTGCTGCGTAGGGGCTTTACTTTGTTCAGTAAAGCATGAATTACGTGCTGCAGCGCGTCGCAGAAAGAGAGGAGCATAGCGCGTGTCAAAGAGAAAGTTGCACTTGGTGGTGTAGGCAAATGCTGCCTCAACAAAAGGCGACCTGAGCATTCATCCGGTTATGTGTCAGGGTAGCTTTGGATGAATGTGATGACATAAAGATTGTTTCAGTTTAAAACTGAAACTCCAAATGACTACAGAACTTGTTTTCGTAGAGTACAGACGCCAGGCTCTTGTCAGCATTAGATCTCTTTATGCACTGAGAAATTAAGGGTGGATCTATCACTTTGCATTTTAATGTGACTTTTTCTCCATTTATGAATTTTTTTTGACTTGCAGGGTGACTTTGTAGATAGAGGTTATTATAGTCTTGAGACTTTCACTTACCTTCTTGCACTAAAAGCTAAATGGCCTGATCGTATCACACTGTTACGAGGCAATCATGAAAGCAGGCAGATAACTCAAGTGTATGGATTTTATGGTAAGTCTTTATCTAAATGATTTCTGAATGATGGCTAATGTAATAAACAACTACCTTATTTTTTCCCTTGGACATCTGATTTTGAATGCAGCGCTACCTGCGGCTCTCGTAGAACTGAGTCCGAAATGGGTATAGTAAAGCTTTAACTTTAGTGGAATGTGTTTTAGTCCAGTGGTTCTTGTGCCCAAAGTCAGAGCCTAATCTGACAAAGTCTTAGCTCTTTTCCTCCAGCATTCAGGTTTTTTGTTTATTTGTTTTTTAGTACCATATTTGATTTTAGAGATGGAGGAAGAGAATATATTTGTACAGAAAGTGCTTTGGTATCTTTTAATGAAATGTTTCAGAAGAAATCACAATGTTACTGTAATTCTCTTTAGGTTTCACTATAGCTAAAAATCAATCTATACAATGTGTAGAATTTGCTATGGAAGCTATTTACTGTCAACAACAGGCATGTGGGAGAATGCCACTGCCTAGAAATAAGCAGTAGAGCAACTGTTCTAAAAACTGACAAAATTAAATTGCTTGGAAACTTCTCTGTTGTGTGAGGCTTTGATAAAATCTCAGGAAATCCTGCAGAATACCTGCAACACCTGCCACAAAGAACATGCAGTCTGTAACATGCATTTTTGGGGGCAATGTGGGAACAAGAGCAAATATAAGTGTTGACAAATGGTTTCAGGCTCCAAAGAAATACTTTTTTGCCAAGGCTGTATGGCCAGGAATGCTTACGTCTGGTTTATTGCCACATTCGTGGCATTCTTTCTTTTTATGTTTTCTTTCTGGTTTTACAAAGCTTGGGAATACTTGGGTCTTATTTTGCTTTCTAACTAAACAAAACTACTGTAAATCTTAGTTAGGAAAACTTTAAATAGCCCAGATAGTTTCACTATTTCTGCCTTAGATCTTCAGTGTAAAATTCTGTAATGTAAACATTTGGCTGGTCTAGTCACAGGTTTGTTCCCAGCCAGCTGCTCCCAGGAAGCAGAGAAAGCATCGTAAGTCATGTTGTGTGAGATCCTGTTTTCTCTGCACCACCCCCAATGTTGCTCGAGTGAAAAATGTTAGATACCTGGGTGTGCTTCCTACTAGTGCGCCTAGGGAGCAGTAAGACAGACAGCTTCCCGCCGAGCACTTACTGGTGCTTCTGATAGTATTTTTTATTACACACTTGACTTTTCAAGTTCTGCTGTAACTATTTGCCTCTGTTCTTATTACCTGAATTTATTCTGATCCATTAAGAAGAAAAAAATTCTCTGTTTAACAGATGAGTGCCAAACCAAATATGGAAATGCTAATGCTTGGAGATACTGTACCAAAGTCTTTGACATGCTCACAATAGCAGCTGTAAGTGTAAACGCTACATTTAAAAAGTAGATTGTCTAAATATGACCTCTTGAATTAGTGGCCTGTAATGGTCACGCTGGTAGTGTTCTGAGTTGGATTAAAGTGCTGCGTGTTTGACACGTCTCCTTTTTCTCCAGTTAATAGATGAGCAGATTCTCTGTGTGCATGGTGGCTTGTCTCCAGACATCAAGACACTCGATCAAATTCGAACCATTGAACGTAATCAAGAAATTCCGCATAAAGGAGCCTTTTGTGACCTTGTCTGGTCTGATCCAGAAGATGTAGATACTTGGGCGATTAGTCCGCGAGGAGCAGGCTGGCTGTTCGGTGCAAAGGTGACAAATGAGGTAACGATGCTATTGCATGCAACAGAAAGTAATTGTAGTTACGAGATAAATTAAGGTGTTTAGCTGCCAGTTCAGTGTTTGCCCTAGTGGTGAATGGATGAAGGGTTGTGTGAGATGACTAACTTTCCCGGTTAGATAGCTGTGAGTAAGCTGTGTGGTTGTGAAGAAGGTGCCCGGGCTTTATTGTTGCTAATTGAAAGCAACTTGAAAAAATGAGCCATTTGAACTTAAAAAACCTGCCAGATAAGATGATACTGATGCTGCATTTTAAAAGTATAATGCAGTGAGCAGGAGGGTTGGACTTAACATGGTCTTTAAAGGTCCCTTCCAACCTCAACCCTTCTGTGAGACTAATTTTACTAGGCTTTGTGAAGAAATACCTCCCTAAAGATTTAGGAGAAAAAAAACACTGGTACATTTTTCCTGAAACTTCCTGACTTAATTTTTGTTACTTTTAGTGAAACAGTGAACAGACTTCTCTGGCCTAAAACTTGGTGACCTTCTGAGGTTTCTGAACTAGCTGCGTTAGGAAAGGCTGCCTCGTGGTCTATGTTGTCCTTTGTGGTCTTACTGCAGCATATTCAGAAAACGATTGAACACTGTGGCCACAGCGCAGACTTAGACATCTCAGACGGTGACTGAACAGGTGCTTTCCAGCGTATTTTGAAAAGACAGGTCCATTCATGGCACCGCTAGCTTTAATAACGCCGCTAGCTGACAGTTTGGTGCCTAGGTCAGCGTGACTGTTTGGTCACTCCGTGAAAACAAGGGGCTACTGCAGTTTGGTTCCTCCAGAGATGCTGAAGCAGGAGCCTCGAAGTATCTTCTGTGCAGCCAAAAGTTGGCAGGATTCGGGAAAGGAAGCTTTTGGGGCAGGTTTAGGAGCAAACCTCGTAACCAGGTGCAATAGGGGGTCCTGGGAGGGTGTTCTGAACGGGGAAGGGCTTTGTGCGGGTGATTGTGTGACAGCTCTTCACAGATGGTATTTACATGCTTCCCCCCCTTTAAATTACAGTTTGTTCATATCAACAACTTAAAACTCATCTGCAGAGCACATCAGCTAGTGCACGAAGGCTATAAATTCATGTTCGATGAGAAATTGGTAACGGTATGGTCTGCTCCAAACTACTGCTACCGTTGTGGAAATATTGCATCAATCATGGTCTTTAAAGATGTAAATACAAGAGAACCAAAGCTATTCCGTGCAGTTCCAGATTCAGAACGCGTAATTCCTCCTAGAACAACTACGCCGTACTTCCTTTGAGACCTCTCCCAGCCTGCTGTTTCCCTGCTCCCTTGTACTGTCCCTTTACAATATACTTTTTACTGAGCACTTTGCTGCTGAAATGCTGCCTCTTGCTTTTTTTATTTTTAAATTATCTAAATTTATTGTGTATTATGGTGTCTGTAGCAAGTTCCTTTTTTTCCTACCCTAGATTGATTTCAGAATATTTGTAATATGTCCTTGACATTTATACTACTGCATGTAGTTCTTACATATTTCTGGGTTTAGATGAAATGTTTTCCTTTTAAATTCATAATACATTGAACCATGTCGATCCCGTTGTATATATCAGCTTTTTGTTTTGTAAGTTTTAAGAAGTTTCAGCAGCAAAGTTACTGTCCAGCGTGCACGATGGGGCTGTGAACGCGTTGTGTTGTGTACACGTCCAAGATGTAGAACTGAATCGTCCTCGTTATATCTCATTTTAAGTGGATAAAGAATAAAGTGGTCGAAAGGGCTGCCCTCCCCTCCCCCCTTTTTTAGGACTTCTGTTAAAAATACGCAAAGACCTGCTACAGCTCTTGAATTTGTACATTAAAATAATTGTTCTGATTTTTTCAGATACCTTGTATTTTTAATAAAGTCGTATCTTAAATGAAAGCCACCTCTAGGTTAAATAATGCCAATAAAAACCTGCGTTGTTGCCGTGAACGCGCGTCTCCTCCTTTCCGGCGCGACCCTGCCCGCCGGGCGCCCAGAGCAGCGGCGAGTGCGGGGTGCTGCCGCCGCCGGCCGCTCCCGGGTTCCGCTTCCGGTTCCGGAGGCGGGTTCCGGTTCCGGCGGGGCGGGTTCCGCTTCCGGCGGCGGCGGGGCGGCATGGCGCGGAGCACGCTCTCCTCCCGCTTCCGCCGCCTGGACATCGACGCGTACGACGAGAACCGCTTCGTGGAGGAGCCCGAGGAGGCGGCGGCGGCCGAGCCCGACGCGGGCCCCGAGGTGGAGGCGCTGCTGCGGCAATATCCTTGCGGGGCCGCGGCCCGGCCCGGCGGCGGCCTGGGCGACGCTCGGGGCGACGCGCCGGGTGCCGGAGCGCGGTGGGGGCGCCGCGGCGGGCGGGTCGGTGCCGCCGCTTCCCGGGAACCGAAGCGCCCCGCTCGGCCCGCGCCCTTCCCCCGCGGCCGGCGCTGCCGGGAGCCGCCGCTCTGACCTTGGCGCCTCTGCGGCCCGGCCGGCGGGAGGGGCCGGCGGCGCCCGCGCCCGGGGGGTCCCGCGGGTCTGCGCCTGCCCTGCCCCGCTGGGCCCGCGCGTGCGGCCGCCTCTGTCGCAGGAGCGAGCTGTGGCTGCGGTAGCACGAGCGAGCGCTCTGCTCACCGCGTCGTGGTGCCTCGGGCCCCTCCCGTGCCGGTCGGTCGCAGTGAGGTACCGTAGCGCTGATAACCGAGCGGTTCGAGTCCTTGACCCGCTGCGCCGCACAGGCGATGCGCTCCAGGCTTTCCACGCGGCCATTAGGAACTCGCCCGTTAACACCAAGAACCAGGCGATGAAGGTAAGCGGCACCTCGGGGTGTCCTGGAGCCGGTTGGGTCACTGCCCTGCAGCAGCGATGCGCCGACCCCTCGAGTCAGCAGCGGATCACTGGGGCACTTTGAAATGCTACAGCGTTACACAGAAATCCAATTAATACCTTAGTGCTGTTGATTAGTGATACAATACAGCAGTACGCTGTATTTTCTACGTAGGCAATACCGTTGTGTCCAGCTGCACTGCACATCCATATGCAGGGGGGTCTTGAAGAGCAGTACTATAACTGCTGCCGCTTTTTGGTGCAAACAGCCTGTTAGGCAGCCTGCGACAGCAGACTCATAAATGCACACATCTGTGCTGCTCTTCTGCCTGGCTCTAACTGCCATGGGGGGGGGACAGTGGAGCAGACGATGCTTGCGAGGAAGGGGACAGCGTTCTTTGGATAAACCAAACTGTCCTTACTCGGAAAAGCAATGGAGGGAGTTAGTGAGAATACACCATGTTTGCGTGTGGATTTTGCAGTATGCTTTGAAACAAGAGATTTGGCCTTGCACTATCGAATTTGTTGCAGCTCCGCACACCATTCTGCAGCCCCTTTCAGTTAGCCCTTCTGAGAAAGAAGCATGAAAAAATCCACTTTTACAAAGGTGTACCCACCCTTCTCGCTACTGAAGCTTAAAGTGAAAAATGTTAACCTACTTAGTTACAACAAATAGACCAACTCTTTAATGTAGTGGTCTTCTGAGCATGTTTTGTCATAGGTCTTCAACACAGTTCCAGCTTTCCTCGTTCTGATGTTGTTTTTTTTTCTTGTCTTTGCAGGAACAGGCCCAGGGAACCATGCTTAAAGTCCTCACATCTTTTAAAAGCAGTGAAATAGAACAAGCAGTGAACTCCTTAGACAGAAATGGTATTGACTTGTTAATGAAGTACATTTATAAAGGATTTGAAAAGCCAACAGAAAATAGCAGTGCAATATTACTTCAATGGCACGAAAAGGTAAGTTTCTTCTGGTGCTGTCCAGGCTCAGCCACCGTTCAGCCTGGTCGTCGTTATCGCGTTCGCTGGAGCCCTCTCGTTTCTGATGGCAGGGGATTCGTCCCAGAGCAGCACAGTACTTGGTAATTCCTTTCAGCTTTGCTCTCTTAGAACTTGAGTTTGTTAAGCCCTTGCCTGAATTTCAAAGTTCGCCCTCAGCCAGGAGAGGTGAGGCTTGTGCTGGGAGGGCTCAGTGTCTGCTGGAGAAGCTCTGCCACCCTGTCCTGCGTGTGATGAGTGCAGTGGTTTCCCACCAAGGAGAAAGAGCTGGGAGTGCAGATGTGATTGTTTGAACCCTGGAGCTGGCAGTGGTTCTTTGTAGTAGAGCATTTAGTTAATGGGATGCCCGGGATGCCTAAGTCTGGCAGAGTTTTCACCAGTTGAGTGCCTTTAGCAGCATACGTGTCCCAACTTAAAAGTAGGATTGAGCAAACCTGCTTAGTTTGCACAATGAAGGCTTTTGAGATCTCTGAAGAGATTCCGCTTGGACCTCGGGCAGTCCTCCCTAGTTTCTAGTTTGAGATATGAGAGGGTATGATGTGTTTAGCAGCTCTTGAATTCTTTGTCAGGGGATGAGGCACATGAAACAACTGTTCCGTGCCCCTCCTCCCAGGCAGAAATCTGTGTAGAATGACTGACACATTCCCCAGCCGCACAGGTTTTAAGTGCAGCACAGCCAGCTATTAATGGCTGTGTCATTTGCAAAAACTGCTCTTTCTGAGATATGTAAAGACAGAAGTTGTGTTTTTAATAGTGACTCTAGCTATTAGGAACTGTCACTTGCTTTGCAGAATGTTTAGCAGAGGAGGAGGAGAAAATATGTTCTCAGGACAGCAAGGAACATGTTTCTGCTTGATTTTTTTTTTTGTTGGTTGGTTTGTTTCCAGTGGAGACTTTTCTGCTAACTGTGGGCTGGTGCTCCACAGAATGTGAAATTACTCAACATTCTGCCCTGACCAGGAAGAAGTTAGTGCCTAGAGCATGTAGGCACACGCAGAGCGTGTCTTCCTCATCGTTTTGGAAGGAACAAGGCAGGTCTGAAGTAGGCTGGGCAGTGTTTTAAAATGAAAGCTTTCCTTGTATTCTGCTTTCTGCCACTACTGGTAAGAAATGAGACTTGCTCAGGGAGGAGCCTGTGGCTCAGGAGCTCTGCCTTTGGGAAGGGCCTGTCTGTCACCCCCATGTAAAGCAGGTCTCGTAACTCAGGAATGTTTGCGTGCACGCATCGTCTGCAAGCTCTCACTCTGCGTGGATGCTTTACATTCATCTACACCCTAATGATGGCAGGATGTCTGATACTGTCAATCCTTGTTCTCCTTTCATACCTTGCAATAGCCACTTGGCTGCATTTAAATTATGCCTGCAAAGTAAACACACTGTTTTAAGCAGCTTTAGTATTACTCATTTTTGTCATAATTAAGTCCATCTTCTAGACTTTAGAAGGATACACACTGCTTACGCTGAGGGATGCAAACCAAACTGAAACGAGCCTTTCCTCCGCTCCTCATTCGGGGACGTGGGAGGGGAGACAGATTCTGTATTTTCAGTAACACGTGTGACATGAGTATCCTTCACTAGAACTGAAAGATGGTTTGCTAGATTTTGGGGAATGTATGTTTCCCTTCAGAGTTAGTGCTGTATGGGCTACTAAATTTCTGTAATTGGTTTTGTCTGCCCTTCAGTTCCTCGGTTCTTGTGTCACTGAGTACATTTACAGAATGTCACTATATAGGAACTGCAGTAACATGAGTCGAAGATCACTCGTGTGTGTATTTACAGAGGGGAAGTGAGGCACGCACTTCCCAGGATCATGTGAGGAGACAGGAGCAAGCAAGGATCTAAATTCAACACTGATCTCCTCGAGTAGCCTTTTTAACTGTCATCCCAAGTCATCTAGAGCACACGCAACAAAGAGGAATCGGTGTGTGAACACAGAACTTGTTACCACAGGAAGTTAAAGGTGGCAGCAATGTAAAAGGCACCTGCACAGGCATGAAGAGGTGGAACAGCTTGTAAGCTGTGTTTCCTGTTCTGTTGGTAGCAAATAGCATGAAGAATGGCTTTGTGGTCTTGGGCTGGTGTAAGTTAACTGATACAGACTAATGCTTTGTGTGATGGAGCAGTTGCACCATGAGAACAACCAATGTCAGGCCTTGCAGGCTGCTGAGGGTTTTATCATGGAAACCTGACACTGGAAGATATGGTTTAGTGCCTAAGTGAGACTGCTTAAAATGTCTTTAACATCAGTATGTGCTAGAGAAAATGAATAGATTTTTCCTAATGAACTGTTTTCAAGATTCGACAGCAAAAAAGGGTAGAGTGAGAAGAAAAGCCCAAGATACCTATGTGTGAAAAACAAGTTTTTGGAGAAGAGCCATATACCGTTATGTTAGTCTCTGTTACTAAGCACAAAGCTGTTTGTTTTTCTAAGATGCCTTTTGTGTGCACTGCAGCGACTGTGTGTAACACCTCTCTCCTTTTCCCATCCCCACAGGCATTAGCAGTAGGTGGACTAGGTTCCATAGTAAGAGTTCTTACTGCAAGAAAGACTGTTTAAAAGACTATTAACTTGACCCAAGACGACGATCAGTTTTGGACCCAGAAGAAGGAATTAGCTGAAATGACACTGGTCCATCTTTACAGAGATTGCAATCTGCTGAAATACTATGGAAACCTCTTCTTGGAATGCTTTTAACTTTAAAGGTGGGGGAAGAGTAAACATTATTCCTGTATGCTCTGACTATCAAATACAGGAGCCAAGACATTATCCTGATCCCTTCTTCTTTAAAAGGCAGAGAAAAGGTGAACTCCTGCCTATTACTGTAAGTGAACAGGTATTTTCAGATGCTGCTTTATCAAAGCGCAGTGATGTAAGATCCTGTGTGTACTGCTTATTTAAGAGGTAGCTGTGTCTTTGGCAGATGCAAGATTTTGACAGCTTAAAGGTGGGAGAAGGGTTTATTAGAAAGAGGATATTGTGCATATGGTCAAAGGACGAGCTGGACTGTGGGGTTGGTTTCATTGTAAAGTGCCTGCTGCATTAATAAAGTTCTTGGATCACATGAGTTAAGTAATTTATTTTTAGCTAAATTGTAAGTTTGCCATAGACTTGGTATATTGCTGGTCTGCTTTTGAATCAAAGTATCCATCTCTGCAAGAGTGCTCTTTAAATCCTTACAGAAACTGTCCTCAAATGTAAATACGCTTGCTGTTGGAAGTGAAATCAAGCTCAACTGTTCACTGTACTTTAGAAGCCTTTGGATATAGTGCATAATTACCCATGACTTGATTTTATGCTCTTGCCCATGCTGAGAAGTCAAGAAAGTATTTCAAAACTTATTAACCTATTTATGTATTAGTTTATCCTCATCTCTAAAGGACCATTTGACAGCATAATAAGCAGCTTCCTTTGAATGAGTGCAGGTGCTCTATCCTTGATTTGCCCAGACAGAAGAACACAACTACTCAAATCGTCATTGTTTCCAACTCAAGTTACAGCACCTAGGTAAGAGTCTTCAGTTTCTACAGCGTCTCTCGAGAGGCTCATTTTGCACTGTGCACATGGCATCTGACAGGGTAGCTGTTAGGAAAGAGACTGCGCCTCGCTTCCTCTTGTCACAAACAAGTGTGCTCCAAGTGAAGCAGCTGGTAAGGGAGGCTGTATTCCACTCAGTCTTTGTTTTTATCAGCTGCTAAAAGTGCAGCAACAACTGTCCCTGGTGAGAGATGACTTTAGGAGTCATTCCTGGCCTAATCCCCTATGAGAAACAGGGGCCTTAATTATATGTCTGACACACCCATTCTTAGCATAAACAGGAAGATGGTTTTTGTTTCATTCTTTAAAATTCTCTCCATTTTACATAGCTATAGCATCCCCGTGGAGATAACCAGAACTATAAAAGAGAAAGAAATCAAGATTAGCGTTTTAATCAAAAATGTATTGCACCACAAATTTCATAGTGTTTCATAATACAATCCGTATTTACAGCATAGAAGGAAAGAAATCCAATGGCCATAGAAAGGATTATGTATACCATTGTTTTTATACAAGGAAAAAGTGCATTAGCTTTTTAATATATGTATACACACCATTCTTGCTCTGATATATAAAGAAAATTCAACAGTTAACTAATTTATGGTAAGTTGATCCTGTAAGAACTTTAGGATCTTGAATTGAAATTGTGTTAGTAAATAAATATTCTGAGATTCATGTATTACTGTTTCTTCTAGGTCTGCTGTACTGCTTTCCTTACTGTTCAGCAGTAACCTTTCAAGCCAGGATCAACTTAAACCGATTAGTCATTCAGCAGCGTCAGCAAGAGTAGATGAAGTCCCGTCCCTTGGTCTTGGGTCCCTCAGCTGTAGGGCAGAGCCAAGGGGTCGTTCCAAAGAAAAAGGCCTTAGGGAACAAAATCCGGGCCCTTCCCAGAACCCACAGGGTTATCCTGCCCCACCTGGTTTCCATATAGGAGCACTTGATACAAATCTACTTTTTGATTGTCTATTTTCACGTTAAAGCAGAGCTGTACTCTTCCTGTAACTTTCCTATGCTACGCAGTTAAGTGCTATGAATCAAGTTACTAAAGACTTTGTTTGACAAGCTTCAGTATACTGAAAAATCCTTTTGTTTTTCCTCACTTTAAATAAATATAGCCTAGCTACAAACTGAGGAGTGTCACTTTTGTCATAATAATAGCTACTTTGAGTATCTATGCCTGGCTACTTAATAAAATTTGGTGTGGCCAGCTAGGATATGGATTTGCAGCACATTTACTGCTCTGGTAACTGACCTCATGTGTAAGGATACTTTCGTCTTTACCACAGCATGAGTGCATGCAGGGGCAGGGAGCAGCTCACGTGCTGCGACTAACACTGTATCTTCCTGCCACCACCAAGGTCATTCAGACCTCTGACAGCAAAGCTAAGTTAAAACCCTGAACAGTGACTACATCTCCACCAGAGTACAGGATGAATTTTCTTGAAGACATTTAATAAAAATATTGTAAGAGAATTACCAGCATTGGAGCCTGCTCACTGAATGCCATACATATATAATTTTTTGAAAATATATCCCATTTTTAAGAAGTCAGCTTGATTGCCGCTTCCCATTTTCATCTTTTTTTCTGGTTAGTGAATAAGGGCAAAATTCCACTCTCAGTCCTTGAGGCAAGTCCCAGCTTGGTCCCCTTTTCCTAAGGTGGAAAAAAAGCAGGCTGCTGGAGCTAAGATTCATTGAATAATATTTCAATTTTGCTCTCAAAAAAACCAAAAACTCATAAGCAGTGTTCCTTTTACCATGTAGTTAGGACACGGTTAATAGCCCACTACGTCTGTAACAGCTCTTTTAAGCATCAGTACCTGAAGTACATAAAACCACAACCAAAGAGGCAGATACTGGTTATGAAAAATCTGTTGCTAGCAAACTTGCACAGGGGGTGGAGGGGGGAGGGGGGGAAGTGTTTAGTACCAATATTCTTCACCCTTTGTCACTACAGTTTTTTATTTTAAATAAAAGGTATTTTCAGTGTGCATTTACAATACCTGGAATTCAGCTTTAAAAATTTAAAATGGTTTACTATCCCCTCTTCCCCATGTTAACAACCTATGGTACAGACTAGTAGATTAGTTTTAAAGGCGACTGAGTATTAGGTACTATAATTAAGACCATTTTAAATATTATTTTTCTTTAAGAAAAGTAAAATCAGACAACTCTAAAGTTGTGCTCTCAAATTAAATAATCATCATCAACATGCAGCCTTCAGGACTGCAGGCCAGGATATATGCACCTTAAATTACACAGTGATATGAAAAAATGCAAACTATTAGTTATGTCAGTATAACAAGGCAAGGCAGATTTTTTTTTTTCTTTTTTTGGTTAAAGCTCCTGCTCCTGTTCTTTGAAAGACTTTTCAAACTGTCAGGAATTCAATACAGTACTGCCAACGTTTGTTTTAATTGCTTGCTTTCCACAGCGAGACAAGGAAGCTTTACTGTACCTAGAGTTATTCAACTCTGGCATTTCGTAACAGAAGCTGGAATCACCATCATAACAGATGCAAATGTTAGAAGCTTGAAGTGCCAGCACCAGTGTTAGTGAGGTTAACATTACCCTTTGGTGCCAAGAAACAAGACCGATGAACACAAGGAGCTGACTTCCATTAAGAGACCATCGAGACAACAGTCCCTGGATCCAACCCAAGAGAGGTGTTTCAGTCTCTGGTGAAAATTCTCCTTGCACAGTATTACTTTTGTAAACAGTATCAAAGTTCTTGTACAAAATACTGCAATGACAGTGATTAAGACACACCTGAATTAGTGTGTTGAGTGTTCTTTTCACAGAAAATAAGTGGCTAGATGCTGACTGCCAGTTTTCAGGTTCCCTTAAGACCACGGTGTCCTTGGGCTCGAGATAGATGGCCGGATACTGCCTTTAGGAGATGGCTTTGACCCAAACCACGACATCTGGGATGGGAAAGCACAATACACATTAGGCTAGTTTCCCACTTTTAGAGAAGCTGAAGATTTGAAAAAGGATGTAGTACACATGCACCTCCCCATCATTTGCTGGAAACA
The DNA here is from genome assembly GCF_036370855.1 of Dromaius novaehollandiae. NCBI lineage: Eukaryota > Metazoa > Chordata > Aves > Casuariiformes > Dromaiidae > Dromaius > Dromaius novaehollandiae. The sequence continues at coordinate 13,529,633 of NC_088117.1, read as the reverse complement.
ACTATTTATAAAACATACAACACTGCATAACGTAGACTAAGAAAGTGAACACAGTTTCACACAGTCAGATCTGGAAGAAACAGCATCCTGCTTCTGTAAGTGAAGAACACTGAAGATAACATTTAGGAATATTCCTTCAAAATAGAGTCATTTAATCGCAGTACCTCTAGCCAATCTAGTGTGAGAGTTCCCCGAGCGAGACGGCAAGGAATTCTCCCTCTCTTTCACGTCTGTATACTGAACAATGTTTAACTTACTGAGAGGGCGGAGATAAATGCAGAGCATCTAAGGAACCGAAGCGGCACTCACTGATGAACGTACACTAATAACCACCTATCCAGGGGCACACAGAAGATCTTTTTTTATGCAATGGAAAGTAGAAACAGATCACGTGTCTAAGTCCAATGTCAAATGACAAAACCATGAATTCAGTGTCCTACTCTTAAACATTATACTGGCAGACTGTCCTAGTAGAGAGCTTCTGGCTACACCCTTAGTACTGAGTCCACTGGGCAGTGCTGTGCTGCTTTTCTGATGCACTGTAAAGTTATGCTATATTTACCTTACTGAAATAGACAATTTCCAACATGCATATGTGATTAGTGCACACACTGAACATTAAGTGTTACTGTAGCTAAAGTTTGGAAAAAATACTGTTCATGATCTCCCAGCATCTAAAAATTTTTATTCCTTTTGCTGGGAGTCTACAAGTAGAACAGAACTCTTACCTTGTATTCCAAGGTTTCTTTAAGCATATTTTCTTCCTCTTGTGAAAAATTCAGTAACACAGATACAGCTTTAATTAGATGGAATGCCTGAAAGAAACCACAGTAGTTGGTTGCTTATGATACTCTCGGTCTCTACATTCTGGATTATGGGGCAGCACAGATTTTCTGTGGGTTTGGTCACAGGCTTTTTAGTCACAACTATGAAGAGCAGAGCAGGAGCCTTCCATAAATCCCCAATTCCAATACACGAGGATGGCCCGCATGCAATTTCTTCTGTTTGTGTTTACTGGTTTCCTGTTCTTTAACAGTGGTTTGCATATTTTTGAGGGAAGACAAATTGGGCAGCCTAGTTTATTAGAACAGAGAAGAAGCTTTGCTCCTGTGGCACCGCGTGTAGGCAGGAAAGAATCATGCCATTTTAAATACACACTTCAGTATAGTAACTCTTTAGTACTAATATTCTAAATGGGACACATCATGCTGAGACACTAAAGCAGTCAAGCACTCAGGTACCACAGAACTGCACATCTATTTCTTGATTTTTACCTACTGTCTGATTTGCAATTAAGCAAAGTATACTACTGGCATGATCTTTTTACCTGCAACTTTTTTGATGCTGAATGTGGAGAATGTAAAGGAGCTCAAAAATGCACACGGTATTAGCTCTTAGAGATCAACAGCAATTAGTTTGTGTCTTTTTGTTATTTTTATATTTATTTATTCTAATTTATTCTCTTCTATTTATTTTTATATTTACTCTAATTACACGCTCCATATGCTTTTTGGGGTAGTAGAGAGGGAATGTCTTGCAGTTTTGGGTTTTTAAACTTACAGATATAACTACCTTTTAAAAATTTACATTTCCCTTTTGTTTAGTCCATAATAATCTGTACTTCTAAACATACACTGTCAGCTGTTTTGTTTCACTTTGCTGAAATCAACTTCTTTTTAAGCAGAAGTGTAGAAATCAAACAGAAGTGTCCTACTTAGAACTTGTTATATCTGCATTTAATTACATGTATCTGTTGGGTAGCAGGTGGCAGCAGTTTCTAGAGGAAGGCAGACTAGAAAGAGAAGCTAAGCATACATCTTTACCTCAGATTCCCGGCAGGACATGAATTTTAGTACAACATGTTTAAGGTATTCAAAGTTTATCTCCCTTGAGTCATTTAAATCAGAGTTGTTCGTGACAGTCACAGAAGCATTAGGCACTTCAGAATTTGTTTTTTCACGTACTTCAGGTCCCTCACTGTCAGGCCTTATTTTCTAAGAAAGAAAGAAAAAAAAGAAGGAAAAAGTGCATTGTAGACGTCAGTTTAACACAGGGAGAGGATTCAGGTATGAGATATCTAATACAAAGGGCCTCTACCCACACAGTGGGTACAACCTGGGTATCAAGAGGACAAGCTTCTCCCCATCCTTCATGGGATCAGCAGAGAAGTGTCTTCTCTCCCTAGACTCCAAGACAGAAGCTAGTTGCTGTTAGTGTTACACGTACATTAACCAAACCAGCATGGAACTGGGTCTAGGCTAGAAATTGTCATCTGACAATTCACCACAAACCTGCTTTGTGCTTTTTCAGTGGGGGCTTTCTGCAAAACAGTTCTCAAGCTCAGAACAAAAATCACAGTATCAGAATGTTTTAAAGACTTTAAGATAGTAAATTTTTTTCTTGGAGAGGAAAACTATTGTAAAAGGGATTAAAGAAGAATTTTCCCCAGGGCAGACATCACTCCCATGATAAAACTCAGCTGAGTGGCAGCTAAGCATCAATCAAACCTCAGTTCTTCTCTCTATAGAGATGTATTAAGTGCTCAAGGTTACCAAACACAGGTCCTTCTATACCTATCGATTCCCCAGCTGCAAAACTGGTAATCAGAGTAACAGTTTTGCAACTATTTCATTCTGCGTCCTGTGAGTTGGGTGATGATGGGTACCATCCATTCAGTGAATCATTCTAGATCATTTGTTATTTATTTCCCTATACTAAAGATCCACAGATCTGCCTGCAAACCCAAGGAAACTGCAAACATGCCAGATAAAAAATTTACACTCTAGCTAGCAGTCAAGCTTTCAGAATTAGTAATACAAGTAACTGTGTCAGTAACTGCCATCTGGAGAGACTAAAAAACATAACCCTTACCAACTCTTTCTGGAGCGTTTTTTTGAGTTCTGTCATTCTCTGCTGTAGCTGCTTTATTACCTGTAAGCAGAACAAAAACAGTGTTGTATTTTCATATCTTGTTTAGACCTATCTTTCTGAGGCTCCAGCTTGGGCAGCACCAATTATCAGGCTCTCTAATTACAACGGGAAAGACTAATAGCCGTTTCTGTTGTTTCAGTTTACCTTGTTTTTCTCAGCGATTTGCTGTTCCAGCTCTCTGTTCTCTTTTTGAAGTTGAATGATGTCTGCAGCCGCCACCTCTCCATTCTGTTCCATCACACGGTTCTCTGGAGGATGTAAATGTTTATTATTCAAGGCTCTTGCTGATTCCTCTAGTTCTGAAGCCTACAAAAACAAAAGAGTAAATTGCAAAGGTATTGTGACATTTGCAGCCCATGAACACTCCTCAGTGAGAAGGCTTTGCTGCTTATTTATTACCAGAAAGCATTAGTGGCAATCTAGTTGGCTATAACAATCTCTCACTGGCCTGCCTGGTGCTTTTCAGTCTCTGTCTCATTGGTTTTATAATGGTTCTCTCAAGACATTTTATGATTCAAATAAAATAAGGTGCTGCCTTCTGTAAGCTAGTCACAGATCTGGCAGGAAACAGCTTCCATTAAGAAGATACGCAGCAACAAATAATGATGGCCTACACTGCTGGTGTTTCAGGCATGAGCAAGCTGACAGTGTAAATAATTCCAAGCCCATGTCATTAGGCACAACAGAACTGGAGCCTCTTGCAGAGTTATTTTTTTCCTGAAAAGTCTGAACAGAGCAGATTTGCAACTACACTCACGTTTCTCTCATGTTCTCTGGCCAGCAGGCACTCCTGTATCTGCAATTTCAGTTCATCGATTTCCTTTCTTGCTGTTTCTTCTTTCTCCACTGCTCGGCTATTACTTGCTTCTATATCAGATTGCAACTGGTGCATTTGCAGCAAGACAGCTTCATGGTCTGAGGAAGGAAAGACCTGCTTAGTATCAGTCTATGAGTCAAAAAGGAGTTGCTAATTATTCTTCTTAAACAACGCAAGTTACAGTGACAGTAAATCCTGACCTCTTCACATTGTTCTGTCGTGAAGACAGAAAGACAATGGAGTTGCATGTCATTGCAACAGAGAAGTCTGGTTGTCTGAAACTCAAGTTTTAATACTTCAGAACATAATTATCAACTATGTCTCTTCTAAAAGAACACGGATCCCCATCACAAGTCAGGGTTCTCCAGAGAAGGAGAAGAATGAAGGCTGGGATGTGGTGAACTCATTTGGTCTAACCTTGACTGAGTTGGTTTAGTTCTTCCTTCTTTTTTAGAAGCGTGTCAGATTTTTCATTAATCAGCTGGTCCTTCTCCTCTATTAAGGAAGCCAGATGTGAAACCTTGAAAGCAGTCAAACAAACAAACAGAAGCTGTTACAAGTATAAAACTAGAACAGGCCATGGAAGGATTTCAGCATATCTCAGAGCTTCAGAATTTTTTTTTTTTTAATGGGAGAAGAATTCCCATATCAATAGCAAAGGCAGCGACTGGTACCTACAACTTGTACCTAAAAGAGGCTGCCTGAGCTCTGTGCTCGGAACACACCTCGAAAAAATGGTTTGTGCAGCATTAGTGTTAGATACTACAATGCAGAAATCTGTGATCTATTCAAAGACTCACAGAAGACATCACGTCCACAATGCTGGCCTCATTAAAGAATAGAGATGTCAATATGCTGCCGGAGCTAAAGCATTCTTCTGCTTCTGGCAAGCTCCGTGCCACGGTTACAGATTGCCTTGTAACCAGCAGGTGGCAGCTGTGAAACAGCCACTGTGCAAATTTGCATTATTCACCATTCTACAGCTGGACCAAGCAAGCACAGATCTTCAACAGCTCCAGACAAATAAAGAAACCAAAAGATGGGACTGAATTCAGTAAAACTTGCTTAGCTGACAGTTCCCAGCTTAAACAAACACAAGCTCATATTATCTACAAAGACCATTTTTTATAAAAAAGAATGAAAAGAATGAAACAAGACTATCCAGAATTTACACTTGCTTACTGAATACAAACTCTTCTCTACCTTAGGATGAAATTTGCGATTTTACAGCTGCTGTGCTTCAAAGGGACAAAGACATGATACAAGCACTGAATTGAACAAAACCAACAGAGTATATTGGGTTTTTCCAAAGAACTGCCAACAAGTCAATGGATCAGGATGGCTGGCCTACTGGGACTACGCACCATCTCACAGATTGAAGTGCTCTGAAACATCAGTCACCTTCATTCTGAGCTTATCTGTTATCACCTGGTCTCCCCTTCAATTGTTTAAATCCAACTGCCACAGCTTGCTGTAATTCTTGAGCCTACAAACTTATGAACTTCCCTAACTTTGCAGTCAGCAGCATTCTACATGCTCCCACTGGGATAACTCACAGAAACTGATCACATTTTTGTGTATGCATTTACACAGACACCCTTAACTACTGCTGTCTTGCATGTTGAAGATACAATTTTGATTAATGTTCCTGAGTATTATGATAATTAAGTCCAAATCTAGTCTGATCTGTGCAAAGTTAACGCACCCAGACCTATTTTACACTGTGTCAATATTAACTAACCTGCTGTTGTAATTCCTCTTTTTGTTTTCGTGTTTCTTCCAATGCTTTGGCAATTTCAGTGCTGACAGTTTCTCTGCTGCTTAATTCCTTCTGCAAACCAAAGGTAATTCAGAGGTTACTTAAGAAAACTAAAATCCAGTCAGTCTCTTATCTTTAAGCCCAAATTCATTATCAAGTAGAATGTATGGGTTCACTAACACATCATGATTTAAACTTCCAAATGAGACTTACTGTTAAGCTTTTACCAGTGTTGACTTAGAGCTGACAGATAGCTAGTACTCCTTAGAATTTTCCAGAAACCCAAGCAGTTATATTCAAAACCTTAAAACACCCACTGGGCATCTGCTAAAATAATTGATTTTAATTTCTCTATTATTAAAACTGTTATCATATCATCCCACTCTTGAGGCAGCTGCATTTCAGTGGCAGGCAATGAACCCCCAACATTAATTTTAGAGTAATTCAGTATTTCATTTAGGTCTACATGAATTAAAGGATTACTGCTATCTGCACATGTAAGAGCAGCACAGAAATGGTATAAAAGAAGCTAAACACATCCAACACTTAAAAAAAATCTCTTTTTAGCTTTAAGTCTCTATTGCAAAGTGTCCCCTTCCTACAACTGACCTTTAAATCCAACTATGTATCCAAGAGTAGCTAGAAAAAAGACTTTCAACAGTCTAAAATTATATTCGAAAGAGTGAGCATAAGTGTATATATATTGGTGTGAAAAGGAAAAAGAAAAGAAAAGAAAAGAAAAAAGTGAAAAAAGTATAACTAAAAAGCTGTAAATACCTGACAGAGTTCCATTTAGTTTTAAACCATTTTAGAAGTAATTCTTATGAATAGAATTTCATGAACTCTTATTCTGTTCTCATTACTGCTAACAGGATTCAAAAGCTCTTCATGCCTGACAATATAGGAATATATAATTTCTGACTGATTTAGGTAGATCCAAGCATTCTGTTTCAAGAAAGGATCAGCTATTTGTAATGCTTCTTGAATGCAAATCAAGTGTCAAAGAAGATTTATGGCGCTAAGTATATACAATCTGAGTCCAATGTGATTCTAAGTACTGAGAATAGAATACACTTTGCCACTAACTGTTTCTTAAACTAGACCTCACATTTAACCAGAGTCACTAACCAATTAAGCCCTTACCTTTAGCCTGTCCAGTTCAGACTCTTGGTTTTTTAAAGAACTCTCATACTCTTCTCTGCTTTTACTCAGATCTTCATTTTCCTTTTCCAACTGGCTCTGTAAAATAAAGTTGGCTTAAGTACTATGCACAAGTATTATCATGCTTTGCTTAAACAATTAACACATCCAATGAGTTGCTTTATTCATATTCAGTGTCTCAAAGTATTAGATCTTTTATTATAATGCTAGGAGCTCTGAGCACACTAGGTCTACAAGTTATGTCAAAATCATTTTGCAGACTCAAATGCCCCACTGAATGGTTTCAGTACTTACTAGCTTGCGTTGAGTAGCTGTTTTATCAAATTCCCAAGCTGTTTTAAGAGCAGTTATTTGAGACTCCAGCCCAGCAACTTTCTCTTCGTATTCATGTTTCACACTTAAAATCTGTTGCTGCAGTTTACTTCTTTCATTCTCTAGATCAGTTTGCTGAAGAAAAATAAACAACACCAGGTTAATAAAATGGTATTTTGAAACTCTGATACAAATTGGACACCATTTCATATTACACATGCCCATACTGAAATAACACGGTATTTCTGTGGCAGCAGTGTTGTGTATTCACATATGCAAGCAGCAAGAAAACACTTGAGTAACAAGACCAACACAGAGGGAATTGAGTGTCACTGGAGATGCTGAAAACTGGTTTGGTACTGGTCAGTGAAACATCATGCAGAGTACTCACCAGCATCTGGATCTGTAGATCCTGCTCACCAGCTTCTTCCTTACTCTTCTTTAATGCTTCTGTTGCAATCTGTAGTTTTTGTTCCAGTTCTTTATTCTAAAATACAACCATATATTAACTTCCTTACCCACTGGCATCTACATGCATACAGAATGTGGAATGACTCAATTGGGTAAGTCAAACATTAAAACCCTGAAACTACGTAGTTCAGGAAGACTGCTTACTTGACACATGCAGCTTTTTTCAAAAACTCCACAAATTCTCTCTCCCTCTAAACAATACCTGCACTTCAGCTACTTAGTTCTTAGTACAGGGAAGACAGGCATGAAATACATTACTTCATAATCAGTAGCACCTCTCCACTCCTCAAGGTGAGATCATCACCAGAGAATGATCGAGAGGACTTTCCTTTCCAGACTAAATATGACACGTAGTCTCACCTTTGGTTGAGAGCACAAGTGTAGTGAGGGGAGGAGGTACAGAGCTTAAAGAAGCTGGAAACAGTAGCAATTTGCAGTGAAGTAACAAATACCTGTGTTTCCAATACGTTTGCAGTCTCAGCATGATGAGCTCTGTCTGTTAGTAACTGCTGCCTGGTTTCATCCAGTTTCTGCTCAAGAGTAGTTTTCTGAAGATTGTATTGGAAAGAAGAATGGGGCAAAGCATGGACACAGATTATTTTACTTTATTTTTCTAAGATACTAATTACATATAAGGGTAAGGTCAAACTCAAACAGAGCAGTTACTCTGATGTGTAAGCAAGCTTTGCTCTTGGGAACTAACAAATTTGATGCTACCATATAGGGCCTTCATAGGTCATGTTGCCCTGGTGATGACATCACTAATATTAAAAATCAGAAATTCAGTGACATTCTGTCATGATTTAAATGCAAGTTCTAATCAGCAGCCCAGCCATAATTTTCTATCTGAAGCCAAGTCTCAGGGATTAAAAAAAATTTTTTTGAGTGCTTGAATTCTCCAGCATTTCAGCAAACACACAAAGAAGGTAAAAATATTTGCTAGTCATGGCATTTACTTTCCAAAACCTAATACCACCCTACCTGGATTTCAAATTGGCCTGAGTTTAAAGTCAAGTTTATCTATCACACCAGTATCAGGCTGGCATGCCTCACAGGCAAGCCGTACCAGGAAAGAGCATACCTCCCCTTATCCCCCCAAGAACTGGCTAGAGAAACATTGCTCCAAGCTGATTCTGAACAGGAGCATCATGCTTGAGAAAAAAGTGCTTGAGAAAGATCAGAAGCAGCTGAAAACTGAAGGAACTTGTTTCTGGTCAGTGAACACTTCTGAGGCTCAAGCTTTGAATATACAACATTCTGTTTGTACACTTCTGTACAAAAACTGTTCCCCTTCCTCTCCTCATGCTTTGCAAGTCATGTTAATAGAAGACCAACAACAAGGAAAAGTGTGCACTGTTCTTTATAAGGATTAACCAACAAAACTCTCAAGTTGTTCTACCTCCCGTGGGCAAGTCCCTGGAAAAAGCTGTTCTTTCATTTCTAAGAAAGACCAATGCAGACATCTGTGCAATAGCCACATATATGGGCTCAATGTAGCAACCTGTGCAATTCTGTCTGGCATAGGTAACATGCCAATACACACTGCAGGAACAAATGTGCATGCATTACCTCATCATACATTCCTTCCATGGGTAATAAGCAATGCATGTCCTAAAAGCTCTCCTTAAGATTGCACTTTTAAGCAGTCTATAAAAGTAAAACTACCTCCTTGAGAAGTTCCTGCACGTGTTCATCCCCTGAAAGATTTCTTTCTAGCTTCTTTTCCAAGGCAGACACTTTTTCCTGTAGCTGTTCAATAAGTTTATTTCTCTCATCATATTCAAGAGTCATCTGTCGGAACAAGAAATCACAAGATCTTGTTTGTAGCCAAGCTTTCATCTAACCCATTGTGGTTTGAGCTGAAAAAGTGTCTTTAGAAAGAGAAAAGTCCTATCTGAAAAGACGATATGATTCTGAAACACTTTATAGACAGTAAATTTCAAACCCACTGCACATTATCCAAGTACACACCTTTATACGAGCCAATAGTAGAGGCACCTGAAAACACTCAACCTGCTCATCCCTTCAATACTGGTGTATAAAGAATTTATTAAACCTTCAGTTCTTACAGTTTCGAATAAAGTGTGAAGCACAAGCACATCTTTAATATATTTTTTTTCTAGAGAAAATTCAGTCAAAGTAAAAATACAACTAATACATTCAAAGACAAGGCTCTGGGAATTAAAACTAGATCCAATAAGTACTTCCAGATCACACAAACTGAACAGTGAAGTACCTTTTGCTTGTGTTGTTCATATTCCACCTTCAGAGATTCATGCTCCACCTGTAACATTTCCAGTCTCCTCTCACAACCAGAACTAGCAACTCGAGCCTAAAATTTTAGAAAAATTACTTGCTTTGAAATTTTGAAAGTTTTCCAAAACCATGTAATTAATCCTACTTCTGTGGACAGGGAGGTCTGAATCAAACCTCACTTATCTCAAACTTACATTTTGCAAGTCTACAGAGAGCTGCTGAATGACAGTTTGTAGCTCCTGTTCTCTTAACTCCAGAGCAGTGATCTTATTTTCTGCATTCGTCTCAGCTGTCATCAGTTCATCTCTTCACAGAAAGAGAATATAAAAGTAACGCAGTGTGCCAGAAAAATAATCTTTGGAGATAATTTTGCTTCTTATGAAAATAGACCAAGCAACACCAACAAGACATTTTTGGCCTCAAACCAGCCACTGTCTCAATTATACATTTTACACAAAAGTAAGGGTTAAGCATTAGGTACTACAGAGCTCCAAACCAGGACAAAAACATTATAACAAGCTTATAAAATCCTGAACAAGTTAATACTTTAATTGGCTTGAGAAAAAACAAACAACAATCTGGCATGTACATCCACATACTAGAAGTGATTGTACAGTCAGTTTACTGCATAAATAAACTCTTACAAAATGACAGTTGGGAACTTTATTAAGTAAAAATACATGGGGTATAAATACACTGCTCCTCACAACACACCACATCCATACCTCTGTGCTTCTAGCTCCAAGAACTGTTGCCGCAACTCTTGAAGATCTTTTCTTAGGCCTGATGACACGCTGCTTGTATCCTGAAGCACCTCTTTGGTGTGAGTTAGTTCTCGAGTGCGTGCCTCTAGTTCCTGTTCTGCTTTGCTCAGAGATTCTTCCTTTTTCAAAAGCTGAATATTAGAACATTATCTTTGACAATACAGATGACCCAGTAATACTGATAAGGAATTCTCACTTAGACTTATCTCCTTTATTAAGTTATGAGCTTCAGCTAAATGAAGTAACTCCCAGAAAAGGCAGTGTTGAAATATTCTACGTAACACTGTATGTGTGTTCATACTGGTAGGATTTCGATGCTGAGCAAGTCTGCACATAAGTATCAAAGCTAAAAAAAATTATTACAGTGGTACTACTAACTAGGTATCCTAAGAGAAATTTTAAAAGTCTTGTTTAAAAATAATCTTACCATGTGTTTAACTTTGGCCATCTCCTGCTGTTGAAAGCCCTCCAGTTCATCAATTTCATCTCTCTTTTGAAAAAGGTTTAAACTCTGCTCCCTCATTTCTTGTAACTGTGTTTCAAGCATTCTTTTCTCCTGATAAACCAACAAAAACAAAAGGAATCCATGAACATCGGAACATTAATTTCAAGTCAATGGGAGTTTAGTTACGCTCTCTGGGAAAGGAATCTTCTCTTGCATCCATAAAGGCTCTCTGATGGTACTATACATAGAACTAGGACTTCTTCAGAACTCATGCTGCAGTAGGCAACATGGAATAAATTACTTAACTTCAAAAATCTTTAAAAAATTTTTCTTCATTAAAGTTCAGTCAAGTCTCACTTTAAAAAGCAGTATAAATAGGTAACTCAAGCATGACAATATTACAGGCAATTAATTCTTCAAAAATTAAAAGTTTACAGCCAATAGTAACATGCTTAATGTCTTCAAAATCAAAGATACTTTAAAAGAGACTGAGCTAAACAGCTGCAACAACTATGGCAAAACTGAATTCGTTTTCTAAAAAAATGCCTACAAAATAGGTTGACTTTTTTTATGAAATAGATAACCTACTGCAAGACCTCAGAACAAGTCACCACCACTTTCTGCATCCCAGCTGCTCCTCTGTAAGAAAGTAAACTACTCTTCTGCCTTACAGTATCACAACACCTTTCTCACTGCAACCCATCATTTTTTACTTCTCCACTCAAAACTAATTCCAGAAATATCTTCTGAAATAACAGGGCTGGTAATGAAAGCATATCTCTGGTTTCAGCCATTGAACGAAGATCAAATAACAAAAAGGGCTGAACGGAGCTGAATCCCACTAAGTATATAGATCAGTGTTTAAAAATACAAAAATCAGAGCTTAATTACCTTTTCAACTTGACCCAATTTTTCCATCCACTCCTGAATGAGAAAGAAAGAAGAAAATAAAAGAAAAATCAAAATCCATTTATAGACTTTTGAAGACTGCAATTATAGTAAAAAAGAAAAAATTTTTGTACTGTTAACAGAGATGTTAAACTGTGGCAGTGATTAAAAAAGGAATGACTAAAATAAAAATAACAATAGGATTTAAATATAGAAAAGCTAAGGAATCATTTATGTTACTTGGATACATAAGCTTTATGCAAGTAAAATAAAAATGAGAACAGTTCCCCTGCAAAGGAATCTTACCAAATACAAAGGTGAGCTCAACTTTACTTTAGAAACTTTTGAGAGCTTTTTAAAAATTAGCAAGAATACTCAGAATAATGACAAGTCCTACAACATTTCTTACATTAGGACTTAATGCTCCTTCCTTTCCGTGACTCCAGCAAAATAAGCAAAAGCAATGCAGAGCAACTGTTTTCATTAATGGTGACACCTGCTGACTACACCAAGATGATGCACTCCACAGCTGGTTAAAAGTTCAGTTGTTCAAGCTGTAACTATTACCTGGTCCTTTTTTTCTAAGGCCAAAGCCATTCCTTCAGCCATCTTGGCTCGGTTGGCCTGGTGAGCTTCATTCTGCTCCTGAAACTTCCTCATGGAGGCTGCCAACAAAGAATCACCAGTTTTATTACAAACCCATCTTTTTAAAATCACTTCTCAATTTTCTGTATGTCATTTATAACTTTAAAGAGCTTCTTTCATCTAGCACTGATCCTGTGCCATTTATTACATCACATTACACATCTGCTTGCACATTAGACAATTGCCAGAAACAACAGAAGACATGAGTACTGTTGCTCACTGGATTATAACAAGGCTTAAGGTTTCCAAAAAATAAAATAAATAAATAAATAAAAAAATCTCCCCCACATTAGCCACAAATTTGGCAAAGAGAGATTAATGACAACTTTGTTCAATAGCCAAACTACAGCTGTTTTTTCACACTGTAAATAAGACAAGTGCTTGAGCTCTACTTTTTTGCAACCTAGAGGTGCACAATTTGAAAGGAAAGGTGTTTAAAACAACTGTATAAACTCATTTCTTTCCATCTGCACCTAAATCGTAACAGTTTTCAACTTAAAAAAAAAAAAAAGAAATACGTACAATCCTGATGCTTTTCTAATGCATTTTCAAGCTTCTCTTTTATCTTCTGCAAATTTCGGATCTGATCGGCATAATCTTGTGTGAGGAGGGAGAGGCACAAACCAGGAATGAACAGACATTAGGGAAGGAAATAAAAAAGAAAAAAGAAAAAAAAAAAAGATGAGTGGAAAACGACAATGATTTTCTCAACTAGAAAATCATTCCTGTTGAGGAAAACTTGGGTGACCATAAAAATGAAGACAAGCAAATCCTGTCTGTGCTGTGCACAAGGTATATGGTTGCTACAAACAGGAGGACCTGACCTAGGTGGGCTAGTTACACAAAAAAGGGCAGTAGACCTGGTACCAGAGAACGGAGAACTATTCCCACATTCTACTCCATTCAAGAACAGTGACCTAATTTTACTTCTGTTTGGAAAATGTCCCTCTTCAGAGTGAAATGACAAGACAGGGGAATTCAAAGCAGCTTGTACTTTTTCTTCATAACACACTTCAACCTGGACTCTGATCCACTCATACGACAGGGATGGAAAGCAGTGTCAGAACAGAGTCCTTACAAGACTTATACAGGACGAGGTACGATTGTAGAAAGAAAAACAATCTCCATATTGTTTTATGACAAATCCTTTGCTTTTTCTTTGTTTGACAGTTTATCTTTCTGTGGAGTGTTTCTGTCAACATCAAAAAGCATAGACCTTAACAGAAGGGAACTCTTACATGTTCTGAGTAAGTAAGAAAAAACAGTGGGGAAAGGAAGATTGTATCCAGTGAAGACTCCTTCTGTTTGAAACACAGGGACAGCAAGCTATTGCAACTGTTCAAAAGAATCACAAAAACGTTGCCAAGAAATCAGTAGAAAAGAGTCAGTCAATCAATCTTTATATAGTCAGCTTTACTGGAAGTTACCTAGATGACAATCAACCATGCTGTTACAAATTAAAGTTTTCTAAAAAAAATTAAAACATTTTTTAATAAATTAAAACATTTAAGTTCAAAGGAAAAATATTTCCTATAAAGTAATAAGGTTTTATACAAATCAAGACACATACCGGACAGCTTGACCTCCAGTTTTCTTATCTGTTCATTTCTTCTCAACAACTGGGATGAAAGATCCTCTCTAGAGCTGCTTCCATCAGAAGCCTCAAAAGAAAAACAACACCCGTGTAAATTACAAAATATAGAAAAAATGATCCTGTCATATACTAACTTTAAAGATAATAAACACCATCCCACCTAGGAATGACGCTTTCATTTTTCACGAGGGGAGAGTTGTACTAGCACAGCAGAATGTATAAAAGATGCTGAAGAAGAAAAAGAGTAAAGGCTTAAGTGGTCAGCTCTCCAATGTGGGCCTGTTCCATGAAATAAAAGACTTTTAAATCCTATAGCTGCAAAGTATTAGTTCAGACTGACCACTGAGGAGATGGCATAACAGAATGACTGGAAAAAGGAAAAATCAGGTTATACAATACAGGTTTTGGGATGGGTCCAAGTGAGAGGTGCCATTTTGGAAAACTAAGTAACTAGAAGATGAAAAAGTAATACTTTTCACGTTGAATAAACTCCTTAAGCGCTCATGCAATAGTCATTCCATGCAAAATCCACTGCATGGCCAACATATGATTCTCTACGTGTTTTTTTCTCTCTATAAAGACCAACATTAAGAGCAATTAAATGGGAACTACTAAAACAACTCCTTCTTGAAGGGAGAGGTTTTATACGTGTGTGTGTGTATACACACACACACACACACACACACATATACAGGCAGTGAAACAGAATCATAAAAGGACCTGCTGTGCTAAAGCAATGCAGCATGTATTAACTGTTGGCTCCAACAGTGGTGCTATGCTATGACTTAATCCACGTTTTGAGAAACAGGATAGCCATCACGGGGCAGAAGTGCCAGTGTTACAAGGTTTCATTTAACCTCCACACAGCTGTAATTATGCAGCTTGCTTAACAATGCTTTATAATGAATCAGAGTTTAAACGTGACATCAGAGGAACCAGAAGTTTTACTTGAATGCAACGAAACAGAATACGCTTTCTTGGCAGTTACATAAACAACATGCTCAAGCAGTAAGTGTACCAGGAACCTGAGAGGTAAACATAGGACCAGATCCCTGCTCACCAGTATCCAGCTTCTGCTGGTAGGTATCTTACACGCTGCTACAGATTTATTCAGTATTTTGCATCTGTTTAACAACGTTCTGTATTGAGACAGTTTTGTCATTTGCGTTTACATAAGAACATAACCCTCCTACTAATTACTGTTATTAATACATAAATATTTTCTCTTCAGTAGCTACAGTCACCGAAGCTAGCAATTCATCTACGTGTTAAGCTCTACACCTACATAAACGTCCTATCGCACACCAGAACACATACCCAGCTCGTACACCGGACTTAAAATGGTTGCCTGTCAAGCCGCACTGGAAATGCTGAAACAAAAAGCAAAATTCCAAGCAAAGCCCAACTCACAAAGTCATCTCCCGAGTCTGCTCCCACGGACGTAATCGACTCCTTGCTGACAGACCGCGGTATCCTGGCAGCTCCTCCCGGGCGAGGCGCAACCGCTGCCTCTTCCGCGATCTTCTTCTTCAGTTTCGCAAACATTTTACTGCTCTACAGCCCCGAAGTAGCCAGGGACTTGGCAAAGCCGCTACCTCCGACGCAGCTAGCGCGCTGGTGCTCCGCGTAAAGCTTCCAGGCGTCGGGATTTAATTTCGTGCCTCATCCACTCAGCTTCATTGCATCTCCAGCTCCATTAGAGCCTCCATGGCCTAACAGCACCTGCGAATTACAGAGATAAGGTTTCCGCACCGAGGATTTCCATCAGGACCGAATACCGAGCAGTAACTACGTGCCTCTTAATTCCACACGCGCCACAACGCGCTCGAGGCGCGCAGACGCCTCGCAGAGCTCCCGCCAGCCCGAAGCGCGCCCGGCGCAGGCAGCGGGCCCGGCCGGCGGCTGCCGAGGGGCCTGGCGAAGCGCCGCCGCCGCGCCGCCCCCCGGCCCCCGCCCTCCCCCGTCGCCTCGCGGCGGCCCCCCCCGCCCTCACGCCCCCCCCGCGCCGCCGGAGCCCCGCCCCTCGCCCCGCCGCACCGGCGCCGCCACCGCCGCCGCTGCCCCTGGCGCCGCCGACCCGGAAGCGCCGCGCGGGGCCGGAAGCGCCCTGCACGCGGGCTGCGCACGCGCGGGGCGGGGCGGGGCGGCCGTTGGGAGCCGGCCCACGCACCGCCCCCTTTCCCCTCCCCCCCGCGTAACGGCCGCCTCAGCCGCGCGCGCCCCGTCCCGCCGCCGCGCAACAGCCGTCTCGTCACATACAAGCGTTTGCCACAGTTTATTAATCATAAACTCCTTCCATACCACCAGAAAGGCAAGGCGTTCATGACAACAGCCAAATCATACATGTTAGGAAACAAGAACGTTACGTCTTAAACAATACGAGTCTATAAAAGATGCACACAGTCGGGTCTCCGCGGGAAGGCCGGCGCCGCGCCGCCGCTGCCTCACACCTGCGATACACAGCACAGCGGAACAGCACACAAATAAAACCCACGAACGTAACACGGGACGGGAAACGCGGCGCGGCCAAACTCAGGAAGGCGGAAAGCGAGTGGTTCCAGGGGCAGCGGAGGGAAACAAAAGCACACACGAAAGCTGCTTGCAGAAGTGTCACTGGAAAAGGCCTAAACCTTGGTAATGGCAGCAGTAAGCAGGCCTTGTGTTTCATTTTTAGTTACTAATACAAATCAACGTGGAAACTAAGATCTTTATTTTTGAAATGGAGTAGTAATATCAATTCTCACTTTAGCTTTTACTAATTTTCAGCAGTAATACAAACATACTTCTTTCCTCCCAAAGACACCAAAACCAATGGCAGAATATTCTCTGGTAGTTCATTGCTTTGGTGATTCACAGATCCCTTGCAAAAAAAGTCTATTTCCTCCAAAAAGTTTATTTATATATCTCTATATATTTTAAGTAAAATATCTGTTTTTTTACCAAAATATGATATACAGGCACATGGCTGTAAAATAACTTTAAACCAATTCACTATAAAATTACTTTTGGTAATAAATAATCTGATTCTCAGAGAGGCAAAACACTCCTTTTCCCGTGGTGGATGGACTGTCTGAGACACAGTTCATCTTTCTGTATTTCCAAAATCCCCCCCTCCCTCTCCCATCTGTATGTTTCTTGTACTTCTTGCTGAGCTGAGGGCCAAGGCATAAGCACCTTGTGCTTTTCAAATGTATGAGGTGAAATCCTGCTCCTAAAAATCAGTTACAACTGAGAAGTGGTAATATTGCCAAAAATGCCAAAAAGAAATCTGCAAAGTTAGCGGGCCAGATACTCAACATAGGCTTTTTTTCTTGAAGGAATAATGGCTGATATAAGATCCAATAAGGTCTAGAAATCTCTCAAGGGGCTACTTTGGGCAAGTAAACAGTAATTAAGTCTGCTCTCAATGTGAAAGTAGGATCCTAAAGAGCAAACCATCTATGCATGGATCAGGGCAGCTGGTCCAGTAATAAGGGTAAGTCAATGGGAATGCAGAGTTATTCCTTGGTCTTCTGAAAGATCTTTCAAATTCAGAAATCCTCAACTAGATCTCCTCCTCTGTCTTGGAAGAGCAATGGTTTGGATGAAAAAAGCGATGACAAGGTAGGGTCTTTTTCAGAAGCAGTAGCTTTACGTTCACTCCTAACTATAAATCAGAAGTATTTGTCCGATGCTTCCTCCTCTGCTCTATTTGTAAACATCCAGACTTTCAAAGCCTTGGAAATAGATTTGGTCACACAAGCCAAATTGCTCTAGAAGTCAAAGATACTCGGCAATGTAAGAGAGCCCTGTCAGGAATATGCAAGTCATCTACTCTGGACAGTTTTGCCCTGTCTTCTCCACCAGTATCCTTCACAGAGCGGTTGGTGGTGCAGCTTAGTCTTAACATTACCGAGTTCCACAGAACCGCTTTCAACTGATGTAGTATTTTTCCCTTGCAAGATTACGCTTGCTGTAACTGTGGAGCTTCCTCAGTTACAGGAACAACAGTAGCCATCACACAGATCAGCTACCAACACCAAAGCAACCACTTAATGTGGGATGGGCAGGACTAAACAAGGGCTCTGCCACTGCTATCACTAGTGACC
Source organism: Dromaius novaehollandiae (assembly GCF_036370855.1). Lineage (NCBI taxonomy): Eukaryota > Metazoa > Chordata > Aves > Casuariiformes > Dromaiidae > Dromaius > Dromaius novaehollandiae. The sequence goes on along the minus strand of NC_088117.1, from coordinate 13,511,502 downwards.
TGTAATAAGAATATTTACTGAAGAATCTAACATAGATAAAGCTTTTATGAAAGAAGCCTCAAGACAAAAAAGTTGCTCAGAGAGATCCCAAGCTTTTTAGCTTTTGGGAAAAAGCAGACTTCAAGCATAGCACAGTCATACTATAAGGAAGAAGCAGGGAGGGGAAAGGTAATTCAAAACAGCATGCCTGTGGATGAATCTTGGAGCTGTACTTTCATCCCATCCTTAGACAAGAAGCCTGACCAGAGCTACTGAACTTGTAGCTTTTGCAGATGATTATTTGAAGCCTAATTTCCTGTCCCCATCAACCTTCTGTGATTCTTAGAAAGGCATCTCTACACTTCTCCCTGTAGAATATTCTTGAGGATTTTAGTAAGTCATGACCTGCTGACAAATTTGACAAATTACCCAAACTGTCCTGAAACTTCTCAAGAAAGCACTTCAGGGAGCAACTCCAGTTTGCACAGCTCACAGAAATTAATGCTCCATTTTTGTTGCCACGGAGCAAAATGACAGTGTCCAAAGAGTAAAAACAGAGCTCTAAAACTTCATGGCCCTATTTTCCCCTCTCACTGTTATTTTGAGAAGTCGGGAGGAGCAGGGCGGGGGGGGAGGCAACAGCACTGATTTGGCTAGATGTTCTAAAGCCAATTTGGACAAAGGAGTACAAACAAAGATGCCTCCTGGGGAAGCAGGGTTAATTCAAACATATCACATGCAGTATATAGGGGCCTAGGCAGGAGAAGTCCAGTAAAGAAACATTCAGTCAAGTTCACATTTTCCTCTCTTTAGATATTACGTACAGGATTTACACTTTTAATTCAGTATTGCCTAATGGTAGCAAGTCTTCTCCACTAACATAAGCAATAAGGATATATGGGGAAAAGGAGAGGGATACAAGAGGGATGGCATTAGGCCCGAGAAGAAAAGGATCTGTTCTCTCCTCACTCAAAAAATGGTCTTTGCTCCCCTCTAGTGAGATCTGCTAGATATATAAACCAAATTTTTCTTCAGTACATACAAGCATACATAGAGAAGGTACCTACAACCATAGCACACAGTACACAGTAGCACAAGTTTAGAATGACTTAGTAAGTTCAAACAAGACAAGCTTTTACTTGGAGGGAAACATAAGTATTTTCATCTTGAATGCAGCTGCTTTTTTTTTTTTTTTTTGGGGGGGGGGGGGAGCACAGGGTATAGGATGTCTGGCTCAAAGTCCAAGATCAAATACTCATCTACAGCTAGAGCAGACAGAAGGTATCAGCTTTTTCTTATAAAGTACAATTTCTTACTCCTACTGACACAACAGGAGTGAAATCTTTATCTTCGACTATTCCTATCAGCAGCATACCTTCTGAACCAAAGCTCACTAGGTAAGAAGAGAATGAGGGACCTCAAGAATGAATTTTTGACTTGAACAGACAAAGCTGATAATGTGTTTAGCTTCTGAACTAATTTTCAAAGCTGCATATTCTCCTCCTACATTCTAGCTTCTTTAGTCAGTTTTTTGTTTTGTTTTTTTTTTTAAAGTGCATTCTCCTCTGATTAGATCTACTTAGGTAACAAGCAAACAGAACCTCTTCTTAGGGCTGCAAAGTGGTTTGGAGGCCTCACAGATCGCAAGCAAGGACTCCTCGCCTCAGCCCAGCTAAAACGCAGACTTGCGTGTCTGCCAAGGCCTCCCCAGTCAGCTAGCAGGCAATATTCCACCGAGGTTCAGCAGCCCACACTAAAGGAATCTTCACTCCTATGCTTCAAAATAGCACACTATTTTCTAGATACATGGAACCAAAATGAGAATAGCTTCATCAAAGCAAAAGCTAAAGCAGAACAGAAGCATCTGATTGGAAGGCAGTGAGCTGGGGGAAAAAATTCCCCTCTGCCATGCACATTAAACACTGCTGGTGGAGGAACAGCAGGGAGGGTAACAGAAATGATAATCTGTAACTCTCACCTGCTGCTGCTTTAAAGGCTTTCATTATCTTTAGCTTCCACATATGATCCCAAGTTTTAGTAACTGGGAACCTCCTACCAGAAGGAAAGGCAGATCATCAGCTTCACCATTAAGAATCCATGAATCTAATCACTGTAATATACATAGGAGTACTCATAACCCCTAGCTAAGGCCTCTTGTACCTGATTTCAATTCTGAATTACTTCAAGGACCAAGTGTAAGTCCCTGAAAACAGAATTACAATGGTAGAAGAGCCATAACCTTACTACAGCCACAAATGGTCTGGAACACTTTGTGGAATGCACCCAAAATGGCGTATGTGTGTATATATAAATTTTGTATATAGACATTGTACTGTTTCCATACTTTTTAATACATATACAAGTACCTATACATATATACATATTTACAATTTACACCAGCAAGTAGATGTATGTGTATTGTACATATACACACAAACGCCTAGAATACACATACACACACAAACACACATTCTTTAAAATAAACTCCACATCCCAGGTAACAAAGTCCTGCCATAGTCCAAAGAAGAACAGCACCAAGTGGTGAGGGGCTCAATATACCAGTTTCAAGATTGCTCAGAGAAACAAACACTAATATTCATAGAATTTTTTACACTTCAGAAATTAAAGAATAGAGGGCATAGGCTACAGCCCAAGATACAGAGAACCTTCAAACAAACTTCCCATTTATACTCTAGCAAATCCTGCTGTTCTATACTACACCCTGCTGAATGAGGGTCCATCAGTGCCGATTTCTAGTCCTTCACTATTCCAGCTTTTGAGCTGATCATACCATTGTGTCACAGCTTTGCAAACATGCCTACACCATAGTAGTCTCCACATTTTGCAATTTTTTTTCCACCTGAAATTAGAGGCATGGCTAGGTGTCAACTTTAAAGCACTGATCAGACTTGTCTTTTCACTTCCTTTCCAGCACAGGAACAGTGAAAACAGACTTGTTCATTTAATAGTTTAGAATATTTTTATCCCCCACCCCATGCCTTCACTGTCAGGAGTTGCAAGAGTTCCTCTAGCTCTGCAAGGAAGGACGTACAGTCCAAAAGAGTCAGCAAGCACTTTTTCCCCACAGTCAGAATAGCCTTCTCCAGGAAGCGCCTTTACAAAGGTCACAGTACTCCTTACTACACCTAGACTGAGCGTTATGGGATGAGAGCGCCAAACAGCATTATAGCCCCTCAGTTTTACTGGCTTGAGAAAGGACTGAGATGCAATGATGGGCACTCACAACACTAAGTATGCTGGGGCTTTGTGGCAGCACCCCTTTTTTTTTTTTTTTTTCTTTTTAACCTCCAAGAGGAGCATCAGTGTCTCTTCCAGGGCACAGGGATCCCAAACAGATTGGTTGGAAAAATGGGTGCTAGGAAGGGTTGATATTCAGCACTTTATGTGACACTTTCAACTCTTATCTGGGACTGTTAACACTGTGGGAGCCACACGTTTCATTAACACAAGGAAAGGACGGATTATACCTACTGGAGATTTAAGAATTTGTGTCTATTAGCTCAAAATGAAGAATGCCCTCTCCTCCTGGAAAATTGCAGCAGCAATACAAATGGCAGGATGACCCATGTTATGGTGAGAGAGGGGAGCCAGCTTTCTTGGTTTTCTAATTCATCAGTCTACTAGCCATCCACCCAAGCAAGTGGAGTGGAAATTATCCTTGGCCGGCAGTACAAATTTTGTATATGGAATCGGTGTGACAAATTTATAGGGAGCATTAAATATCTTTACGACTTCATGTCAGACCCACTGCTCCAAATGCAGCTTAATCTACCTCAGTTTTGTCTACTTGCCTAAGACTGAAAAAATATATTTGTTATGAAGGACTCTGTTTTATTGCTATTGTTGGTTTGCACTGTGTGATTCTTTCTTTACCATTTCAAATCCAGAGTCTTTGGGGAAAAAATATTGTTTTTCTATTGATTTTTTTCAACTTTTTAAAATTGTATAAAAATAAAGGATTTCCACGAACGTGGGCTAAAGGTAACCAATAGTACTTCTATGCTTAGGATCAGCTGTTGGAAATGTGGTTGACAGCAGCCACAAGACCAGAAATAAAACTCTCATGATTCTTTAGTTTAACATTTAAAAGACATGAAAAGTTTTGCTTATAAAATTGACCCCATACAGAATGGAACAGCTAAACTAACAGCTGTTTATTATTACGTTTTAAAATAATGGTCCTAAATTTAAAAATAAAATCAAGTACTTCCTTTTATGATTTTCACATTAGAAAACTGCACCATTCAAAATCTGTGACCAGGGAAACCCCTTCGCAGTAAGACAGTTTCTTTTAATAATCGTCGAGTGTGTTTTCCAGGAAAACATTTCTAACATCCAGTATGGAAGCCAGCTCCAAAATGTGCTTTTGGAGGTGAGGGTTCTCCACAGTTTCATCTCTTGGCAGCTGAGGATAAGATTCTGGATAATTTCGAGTTTCCTGCTAGACGACAGTGAAAACAGAGAGAAACAGACATTCATTTATTTTTATAACCTTTTAGAAGAAGATTGCAAAAGGCCAATTTCACCTGAGTAGTATCCTAATCTGTTTAACATGCCACATAGAATGAAAAGATCCTAGCAGGAATAAAGCCATGTTCAGTTTTCTTTTTCCATTGACTCAAAGACAGTCATAGTGGCAATACAAACGTTCACTCATCTAACATGATTAAGTACATTTGTTTTTAATTCTATATTCACAGAAGCCTTACCAAAAAGAAAAAAAAAAGAAAAAAAAAGACTTCACGCATACTTACCTACTACCGATTTAGGCTGGAGTTCATTTCTTGAAATTGTAGACATGTAAGCATCTCCAGTGGGAGATTCATCTCATCCTAAAACAGATACCTAAGACACTGGGGGCAAATCCATCCCCACAAAAGATCTACTTTTTTTTTCCCCCTGCTGTCAAGGAAGCCTGGGTAGCTAATTTAGGCTTGGAAAACTATGAGATGCCTGCAGTTAGGCAAGATTAATTCTACTGCCTCTTTCCGTGCTTCTACCTTCAGTTTTTCTGTAACACTTAAAATGGAGCATGCAACTTATATGCCAACACTCACAAATGTAAAATGATGTAGATCCAGAAGCAGATTTCACCACTGGCACAGTCTTAAGCAACAGGGAGGGGAAATACTGTCTTTCTGTTTAGTTTATTCATTTACACTTGAAAGGCCTTTCAAAATTTACTAATTCTAGAATACCTATCAGTGATAGAGTTTCCCTACTCTCCACTTCCTCTTATATTCTTGTTCTCCCCTTATTTTTAGTTATGCAGAAATAATCTCGAGTTAGCGAGAGGAATATTTCTAGCAGAAGAGACTATTCAGAGTGACATAAATGAAAATGCTCGTGTTAGAATGTGTCTAATACTTGTGTAGTGGAATAAGGCTGAAGCAAGTCAAAGACTTCATGCTCTATAATAACAAGGACATAGACAATACAAGCTGTAGGCATTAGCGTGCGAATATCAGCTATCTTTCGCAAGTCACAGTGATATCCATAGCCATAAACCCTTCCATCCTGAGGCAGCGCAGTTCTGTCTGCACGAGATTGTTCTCACAAAGGGACAGATTTCCCTGCATACCCGGAAAATTTTGTGCATCCTCATAGTAGCCGAACAGAAGATAAATCTTGTTAGAAGCAAGCGAAGAAATTCATCTCCAAAAAACTGAAGAAAGGACTGATCTGCAGAGAGACAAAGAAAACTCAGTTCAGAAAGGCTTCAAAAACAAAAAGGACCCTGGAGGAAACTACCATGCATACTTGTGCATTCACCTTACTCACTATTCTGTCCTTTGGAAAGCCTGAGCAATAACAAACAAAGCGCCTGCTTAAGTAGCGTACTAAGTTTCAGTTGTTACATCTTTAGGTACATACCTATGGAACGCGAGTGGGTCAGCAGCTGGGCAATATCTCGGTTGATTTTTCTAAGGTAATCTTGACACTTCTCCCACAATCCTCTGCGCATGCTTGATAATCCAGAGACAAATAGGAATGCCATTAAAGGATTGTTCAGAAAGAGTGTGAAGAGGCTACCCCGCTGAGACTGATCTAAAAATCAACAGAGAAAGAGATATATTTGGCACATGAAACAGAAATGCTGTCCCTGCTACAGAATGAAGTCCATCACCCACTATATTCTGCAACAGCAATGCCACTAGTTTGTCTTAGCTACATCTTCTTGCCTCCCGTGGTAGATCTGTTCTCAAGGTGATGCACAGGATTAGCAATAAAGGATCAAGCAGTTGGACCTATATAACCCCCTCAAAGTCTACATAGCTGTCCTTTTCTTGCACAGCTTCACCTCAATAAACTTGTAAGCTAAAAGAAAAAAGTAATGCACGTAAGAAGATCATGTACCCAAACAGCAAGGCCACTTCCTCCTCAGCAGGGCTTACTAACTTGACATTGGTATTGCTTTGGCGCCATTCCTCTTCCTTCACAAGCACACAGTCCTGCATGGTACAGTGCCGTCCAGACACAGAGGCTCAGCTAAGAAGTCTCTGCACAGTGCCCCAGGGCGCAGTGTGGCAAACCCTCAGAGCTACAGCAAGACTTTTCTGACTGGTCACTCAGCATGATATAAGCATCCAATATTTTATAAAGAACTAAGCTATTTTTCAAAGTTTCTATTTAAACAGGATTCATTGTAACAATACTTATTTTCTACTTAAGTTTCAATTTCTCACAGAGTCACTCATGATATATGCCTAATATCACTCCCTGTGGCTTAAGCTAGATCTTCATACTTGATTTTGTGATGAGAAAATCGGGAATTATATTTTATGGTCGTCACAAGAACTGAAGAATATAATTTTCATTGCCTGTTTCTACTGTAAACCCAGTTTCTCTGGGAATACAAATTCAACAGCTTTCCTTAGCCTACCCTCCAAAACCAGAACCAGATCATGGGAAGACTTTGCTTTACACCTGGCCTTTAAAAGCTGATACCTTAATTGAGTAGGTAATATAACCATGCTGACCTTCTGGTACTAATAAAGCTACCCAAGGTGCTACTAAGAGAAAAAAATAAATTAGAATCCCACCACTGGGCTGGCAATTTTCTGAGTCTCAATGTGGAAGAGAATTTGCCTTCTAGGACTTGATGAAACTGTACAAATATCATCATTGTTAGAAAGAGTTATTTGCCATAAACTGTAAGTAAAGTTTATCATGCTACTTCAGGAAAAATAAAATAACGATAAAAACCTATCTTTTCCTGAAGTACCCATTATATTTGTTTGGCAAAATGACAGATAAATGATGCAACTGCAAGCTGTTAGGAAATTTAATACTTACATACCTTGTAATGCTTTTGGATATGCTGTTGGAGAAAGCAAGCACACCAATGGCTGTCCAAATAAGTTTGTGAAGTTCTGTAACAGATAAGAATTTTGAAGTATTGATGGTCACTTTGCTTGTTTGTGAAAATTCAACAAGTTAGGGGTACAAACAAAGACTATGCAAGATACAGTACATGCTAATGCTTGTTACGTAGTTAAGCTTAGACAACAAGGCTGATGAGTTGACTTATTCATATATCACAGCCCAGAAGAAGGAACATAACCCATTACATTTTAAAGGAATTTAAATTCTTTCATTTCACAAATCTAACAGCGAGTGATAGCAGACACTAATTTCATGAAAATACAGCTTTCAGTAGTAACACATTGCTAAAAAACAAACAAACAAAAAATCTCCACTCACAAGTTCTGCAAAAAAAATGAAAGCCATTGGCTATCTTGGGAAAATAAATCTAGCTTCTTTCCTTGATACCATCCATCAGAGCTATCCAGTCACAGTGATTTCTTTCCCCTTTTCTTTCTAGCAATACAACTATTTCTGATGAAACAAGAGAGCTCACTGCAGAAAAGCTTTAAAATAGTTTCCTTTTAAAACAAACATGTCATAACATTATCATCTGCTATACTGAGGCCCCATTTTACAATACCTGCTTCATCCACCTTCTACCATCCACCTTAAATATTGCAGAAGTGTTACATTACACAACATTTCCTCCAGAAAACTCAAAAAAAAGCCTTTGTCCAGTTTCACCAACATATACTTGGAATGGTCCTACTGGATATCTAACTAATCCTTACAGTAATAAGGATTGCCATTTTTCATTTAAACAATCTCCCTACACCTGTTACACCTCTTACGAACAACAGCTTTCTTAAAACCAAAGGCTTTCAAAGCCATAGAAAATGTAAATTTATATCTGCATCCTATCATAAAGCACATTCATACCATGCATCCAGAGCCAGGTGAGCGCAACACAAATGTCTGCAAATTACATTCTTAAAATTGGCAGGTTATGAATGTTAGGTATAAATCACGAGAAACTATTTGCTTGTGTAGAAATATCAAAAAAGCCTGTTTTTTAATTCCTCTGGCTTCTGTTTAATTCAAATGGAACTCTCCCTCCTGGGCAATGTGTTTCAATTAAATTAGTCTCACTGAATTAATTTCATCCAAGTCTGCTAATACTAAAGACAGTAGTCTAATCAAAATAAAACATTTCCCATATCTGACAAAGTGCTTGCTACTCCTAAAAAGTCCTGTTTGACAAAAAGCCCAAGGGTGTTTTATAATGCTAGATATTAAGGTTTGGTCTCTAATGAAGAAACAAATACTATTATCATGAATACAGTAACTGCAAGCCAACCCAGTAATTAGTAATACTGAACTTTAAAGAAACATTTAAAACTCCAGGAGTCACTGCAGCCATTGCTAGTTTGCACTGAATGAACTTAGTGCTGTTGACACTGACAGGCTGCACATTCTCAAATCACATTTATGTTCAGTATTCATGAACAGATTCTCAATTTGGATTAAATCTGTTACCAGCCAGTTAGAGACCAAAGCAGATATTCCATACACTTCACTGAACGTAACAATGTTATTAAACACTGACTACTATAAAGGAAAAGCAAAGATCATTCATATATTTCATGAAAGATTTATCAATGGACAGTATCTGAGATCATTTTGGACCCTAAATGTCCCAGCAGAGATGAAGCCAACATAGCCAGCAAGTCCTGCAAAGGGGAGAAACTACATGGTTTACCATAGCTAACACAGAACTTGCACTTTGGAAGAGAGCTGCTGGTGCCAGTGTTACATCTAAACTACAGATCCAAGAGTACAAGACGCTCAGCTTCCAGGTCTCTGTGTCAGCTCTGCGCCTGACAAAACTCGCTACCAAAGCCCAAGGAAGCACCAGAATCCACTCACCACCACTTCATTTCCTGATTTCCATAGAAAAGAATTGTAGGCACACGTGCAACAAAGGAACAAGAGCATATCGCAGCCAGGTTTGCAGTACAAATGATTTGGAGAGGAGGACCACAAGGTGCTCCAGAAAAACCTGCCCTGCACTCCAGATGCTGCTGACAGCTCCTGATAAGGAAGATGCTGCCCTTCAGTGTATGGACAATTCCAAAAATGGTAAAGAAATATTTCTTGTTCAAAAAGAACTCATTTGTGACTCAACTTTTCTAACACAAGCACTGCTGCTTTTTTACAATATGACCCACATACATCTCTTTCTAAAAAAGAGCTACCCATCGTCTCCAAGAGAGGTCAATTCACAGGTAAGTTTTACTAAGCTGAGCATTTATACCATGTCACAGACAAAGGCCTTGCACTCTTAGTTGCTAGAACAGTACTTTCAAGACTTTGACCATAATCTTTGACAGCTACAGCCATTAGAAGATACTGATTTAAAACATTATTTCATTTATATATACAGTGGTAATGTTCACAAACACAGCCATCTCCATTTAAGCTGAGGTTTGCCCAAAAATTCAAGGCTTAAGTAGATATACTCAATTTGCAGTTATCTTCCAGTTTTAGCTAAAAATACAGGGGAGGAAGCTGTTCATGTAAGTGCAGCTGATTTGACAAACCGGCAAGTCACTTCCTGGCAGGACTCTCTCTCAGTCATCACCGTTTAAACCCTCCAGAAAGAGAGAGGACGAGAATGCGTGCAGGAGAGTGAAACAGCTTTCAGAAAAGGACGTGTGAAGAGCTGCTGTTACTGCTAGCATTGCTAGCAGTGACATTTAAATGTCAGGATAGCTGCTGGCCTACCAGGAAAGCTCAGAGCAGCCATGTGGAAAAAAGTCAGCAGGCTGGCTTCAACTTTTCACAAAATTGCACAGAACCTCTTTGTCCCAGTGCTTGAGTCTGCAAAGCATCTCATAACAGACCCAGAGGATACTTGCAGGACAGAGCTATCAGCATATCTGGCTACAAGGAACCAAGCACATACGAAACAATGACAGACAGGAATCTATAATGGCTAGAAAATCCTGAGATTGAGAATTCTGTCATTTGCCTTCAGTTGAAAGAAAAAAACAAAACAAAACAAAAAACCCAACTACCATATATCTATTTGCCTACGTGCAATGGTAATAGATTGTGAAGGCAAAGGTGAGTTCTCAAAACCCGAATGTATTTTATTTTTTAAACAGGGGTCCATGCTTGCATTTTTTTGCATCCTCTCCCTAGATTCCCCACAACTGTGCCCATACAATTCCTATCTGCGTTAGGATTCTTAGCAACCATCTCCTTAATCCTGCCCTAAAACACTTTGAAAACCCACATTTCTACATTCCTTACATGCAGGCGGAGATTGGACTTTTCTTGTGACAGCTGCTCTGTGTGCTTAACAGACAGTGCACTGGAATATTTGACACTACTGATGATCACTTCACTGCAGAACACGGAAAAGAAACTAAATGGAGCTTAGAGTTTTTGCTTACTGCATAAAAAGTTATTTTGCAATCTAAAGAGAATACAATTATCACATTTAAATGTAATACAAAAAGCACAATTCTACTGAAAACACTGACAGTTATTCTCACAGGAACTAAAAATCTACATGTCGGAAACCATTAGAGACCCTTTGCTCTAAGCTGCCCAGAGAACGCTGCTATGTCCAAGCTGTGTATGAATTAAGGGTCTCCAAGAATCCCTTAGTCTCTTTTCCAGAGCAGATCTACTTTACATCTTTTTGCAATTCTACTAAAGAGGAAGGTGGGAGGACCAAACCCAAGATCCGCTGCCTGCCCAAAACAAAATCAAAAACCCCTCTTGTTGCACTGGAATCCACATCAAGAAAGCGCAGAGGAAAATAAATCCCTGTCAAATTCTCATTTTCTTAGAAAGACAAGTAAACTATTCTGATTGCATATCCCTCTCTTTAAATGAGAGAGAGAATTTATATGTAATAAAAGAAAAAGTAGGTTTGTACTGTAATCTGGTGTGGTGAAGTTAAATTCAGTAGCATTTAAAAAGCCTTTGAAGTGCATTACAAAACAATAAACAAAAACCCTACGGAAATGCCATATCATTTTAAAGGCTGTTAGGTCCCTGGCTCAGTACAGGAATCACTCTGATCCCTGATATCCTAACTCTTGTTAGCCAACATATGCCTTTAAAATGAATAACACAGACTACGGATACTGAACAAAGAGCAAGTTCATCTGGCCACTAGACGTCCCTATTCCTCCTCAGAAATGCAGCTGTGAGTGTTCACTTTCCTCACTGCAAATAATGGAGCTATTAAAAGGAAGACATAAGGAAGTGACAGTTTCCCCAGATATAGTACATTCTTAATATCCCATTCACCAATGAAATCATGTCATAATGCCATCCAGATGCAACTGGCGACTGAAATTAAAAACGCCTGCTTCTGTATTACCGAAATGCAGATTCCCAATGGTGATCTGGTGATTTGGCATGGAATAATTCTACTTTAAGTTCATTGCACCCCAGAAGGAGGCTCATTGTCCCAGCACACACCATTCTACAGTAACACTGGGTGCTAACTTCTGTGTCTTGTTATTTCCTTGGTTCAGACATTTTTTCAGACACAGACACCCCTTATTTAAAAGATCAGGCTCAGTGCTTTGACTCCTTCCTGTTGCTTAAAAGCAACTGAGTGCTGGATGACTGGAGGAAAAAAGAAGAGCAGATTAGATTATCTCCCTCCCCCATGCACACACACCAAGATTTGTCTTTGGTATATAACAAAAATAAACCTCCCACCAGAGATCTTGGAAATCTTGAACCTTTTTTCCCTCCAGGAGGATTTATTACTTTCCAATGAGCGGCTGTTCATGTGCTTCTCCTTCTTGTTCCTATTCATAGGATCAGATCCTGACTAGCATGCACAACCTCAAAAGAAAAGAAAGACTGAATACAAACTGTTTAAAAAAATAACCTGTTAAAAGTGTAAACTAACTAGGGGTTGGCACTGTATCCTATCATAGATGCAGTTGCATTCAAGAGTCTTACCTTATAGGCAACGCTATTTGAAGAATCCACAATGATAAACAGAGGCTTTCTTGTGAAAGGGTAGAGATCACCAGGGTGAAGACTGAAAAGAGAAAGAGACGCTTCGAAGAGCACTAGAATTTCTGTGAAGTTGTGAAAAGGCACAAGTTTCCTAGACACACAGGTGCCCATATCTAGATAAAAAGAAAGCAGATTTCCCTTGCCCCAATTCTCAGATTCATCTTCAGAGAATAACTGCAAACCCAAGTAGATATTGCCTATACTATAGACTATTTGACTTCCTATTAGTTCTTTCTCCAAAAGAGATCGTTGATCTTATCGAAGGGTCATCCACCACTAATTTGAAGTTTTCCAGTAACAGAGAAATTACCTTAAAATATAGTAATTTTTTTCTAGTGTTTAAATTGTGACTTAGAGAGTTGCACATTCATTTATAGTTCTTCAAATTCAAGCCAACCTACATTTATGTCCTACACTGTAAATTCAAGAGGCTTTGATGCATTTCTCTCCATGAAAGAAAAATTCTTCTGAATTGTGGTTGTCAAGCTCATGGAACTTACCAGTGCATTTCCTTGTAAGATTGGTTTCGCTTGTGGATAGCATCCCCATTTATAATGTCCCGGTTACTATTTGTCAGAACACCGCCAAAGTCATACGGACCTATACATCGCAAAAGGAAAGCGAAAATTAGCAGAGTCAACTCAGCTCAGCGATGGATTTAATGCTGATATGAAAGGGAGGAAGCAACCAAAAACACTCCAAAATAAAGCGAGTCTGAACTACTGCAGTTCTGGCGAGGGGAAGAAAGAATAAGGAGACCTTCCAGTTTACTAACAGTCTATTTAATTTTATGCATTTTTAGTAGTTTCAGCATCTACCAGACAGTAGAAGAAAACCCTACAACTTCATAACTTCTAATTTATTTATTCACTATTCAAAAGTGCAAAAATATAAATCAAAAGACCCAAACATTGGCTCTCATCACACTATATAGCAAAAAGAAAAAACTCACTACATATTTCATACAGCAAAATCAATACCTTTCTTAGATTACTACATGAGCCAGTATATTCTAGAAACAGAATCTGTTCATCAAAAAATGTAAGGCTAAATCAATTAAAAACCCCTAAAGCCTCTCAGAATAAATATAATACTATCATCTGCAGTAAGAATACTGCAAAGAGTAGTTGAATACTGTAAAGAGGAGAAGAGATAGCTCAGAGCAAGAATATGCTTTCAGTACTCCTAGAAAGAATAAAACGTTCCTAACCATGTTTCAGATCTCCAGTAAAGGTTAATTTTTAAATTTTCAGATACAGAATTCACATTTTTTAATGCACACAGCCTTCATGTGTGTTCCTAAGGTAAGCTCAAGACATATTCTACTAAGTTTGCACAACTGAACTGCCTGCTTAACTGTTCGATGGACAAAGATGAAAGTAATGGCTATAAAAATATCAAAACCTACACACAAAAAAAAGAGTGCTAGAAATACCAGGAAATAGTAGAGATACCAGGAAACCTCACTAACACTAATAAAAGACAGTATTAGGATTTCCTAATTCTGTTATGCATTTGCAGATTTGGTTGAATCATATTTTGCCATCAAATATGATTTTTTTCAGGCTCAGATACATAACACACTTTTCCATTTTAAGGGAAGCTTTGGGAATACAGAATTAGGAACAGGACATACATTAATTTGGCACTGATGTCTCATATGTGACCTGTCAAACACAAATGGCTTATAAGAGCTCAACAATGCAGCCTGTAGCTGCTCTCCCATTTAATAAGGCAGAACATTTTGCTCTTTGCAGACAACGCTACCTTATTAAAAGAAAGCAGTTGTAATGGTATTCATTTAGTGAAAACCGAAGGTTGACTATGCAGCTCGTCAGAAGATGGAGACTGGATGCCTCTACAGTAAGGTATTAAACTGAAAGAAGACATGCAGTGAAAGTGGGTACAACGCAAGCTTTAAAGAACACAGTTTAGTTAAAACATATCACCAAGCTGCAGCACAAAGTAAAATATTAAAAGCATTAAAAAAAAAAAATCACTGCCATAATCAAAGGTGGCAGCTTTTTTTTTTTTTTTCCTTTAACATTTTAAGAGCTCTATAAATCATGCATGGAGATGGACCAGGCATGCATCTTATAAAGGAATGCAAGTCTCAAACAGATGAGGTATGTACAATATTTAGGATGTTAAAAATATTTTTTCCTTTAATTATTTAAATGTAAATAGATCTTTTGACTGCTTTTGCTTCAGCCAACCAGTTTTCAGCTTTTAGATCACAGCTGCATCCAAATATTCTGCTAGGTTGCAAAGAACAGAAGGATGAGGTGAGAGGAGTTGTTAAAAATCATGATAAGGGCTTGAATTGTCACGTCAACATGCGTGCAAAAAGAACAATCTCTGCAGACATTTCTTCAGCCCTTTTTCCACCCTTCTCCTGACAATATATTCTCCTAGTATTGGAGAGTGAGCCATGTAGTCTTCAAAATTGGTGAAACTTTTAATACTTCCTATGCATCAAAAACTGGACGTGTCCTTTGAAAAGCTTTCAAGTTAATGCACAATGATCAAAACACAGAGAATTAACTATTGTTTGTGTGAAGAAAAGGCTATCTTACTAAGTAGACAGGAGAATAAAATTGACTTGTCTTTTAAAAGGAGCTTTGTGACATCTTTCTTGGTCACTTGTCCTGGAACATAAAGAGAATTCAAGCCCTGTTCATGACAGGGAGCATTCCTTTATTGTACCTTCACTATCCGAACGACCTGAGGGAAACACGCCCGTGGCAGACAAGTAAATCAGCAGTACACTGTTCGCAGGCAGCTCCTGAAATTCAAGTAAAGAGAAAAGTAGCAAGGGAAGAAATGTGTATATTTATTTTTATAGTCTATCATCAACCTGATAGAAGCATTGTCATTTAAGCTTGTGCTGTTCCTGCTTCTGACTTCATTTCTTTGCATACATACCCCTCCCCACCACATACCCCTTCGAATAGGGGAGCACATAGACAAAAATGCAAACCGATGATACACTAATACATGTTTTCATACAGATCTTTAAAAGGATAATATTAGAGGTTCAAGCAGTAGTAGAAAAGCAATGTTTGTTTCCACAGACCTTAAGCCAGATCTTAAGGCTTCCCAATAAGCGGAAACCAAGAGCTGCCAAGATCCATGCAGACCATAACTCCCAAATGATTCAGGCTCCTAGAGTAAGTCCTTTCTTTCTAAATACACCATGGCCTGCAACACCCACCTCTTCCCTCTGCCTCTTCAAGCTTCTCAGCTGGAAAAAAAGCACAACATGTCCAACTTCCTATATAGACCTATAAAAGCAATCTATTTTCCATCTTTCTTTTGGCTGTCTTCATGAGGAAGCACACACTTTTAATCTCTGCAGAAAGCTGAGCATACAGGCACTCAAAATTAAAAGTGGTAAGGAAGCATTATCTTCATCTTATCACCGGTGAAGCTTATTTCTTTATAGGAATCATATTTTGCTACTAAATCTTAAGTTGTTGATTTGTACGGTCACAATTAAGCATAATGACCCCTGCAACTTTATTAAATGAAACTGAGGTCAGCAGATGTACTGAAGTCTACAAACATATAGACTGTTTACATGGAACAGAGGTGGTTAACAAAGTAAGACAGGCAGACAAAAAATAGCACATCCAGGAGACAGATGTGCAATTCAGAGGAGATCAAGAATTAGAGACATAGAAGGTATATGAAATGCTTAAGAACAATAGTTTCTTGACGTAGCGCCTTGATTTTGGATTGTGTTTGGCACAATATGCAGTAGAGAAACACTAAGATTTTTCTGTTCTCCAAGTCTCTCATCTCAAGAAGTATTTCCAGCGTATATACATGTGTGTGTGCGTACGTGCGCACATGTGTGCATATATACACACACAAGCACACAAAAATAAAATTACTTGATAAGATAAATCGCATACAACTGTTACATAAGGCCTCCTATATTATTACCATGTTCTACTCTTGATACTGGACAGTTAGTACTAACATTGCTTCCACAGGACTAGTTCAGTCTTCAATTTGAAGATGGCTATAATTTAGCAATGATATAATAGCTTCTGTATAAACAGAAAGCCAGGTTTCTGTCTTAAAAAGAAGTTTTTCTTTCCATTAACAGCAGTCAACAAATTTACCTTTATTATACAAATTACACATATCTATAATATCTCCATCCTCTCTGGTGATTATTTTATGTTTTAAAAAAAGCCAAAGCTTTCATTACCGTGATATAGAAAAGACTACCTCAACCACACTTTATTCAGTGTCATGTTCCATTCTGGATATTTTTCTATCATAAATAAATTCACCAATATCACAAACCTTAAACGATGCTGCTAAAAAAGTATATAGCTGGCTAAAAGTTGGTTTATAAAGTAGGTATTTATGAGGGTTTTCCCGCCTGGCTGGTTTCTCTGTTGACTCCTGTTAAAAACAAACAAAAACACCCTAATATCACCAAGGCAGCTTCCACTTATTAGAATGTTCATCTTCAATATACTTCCCCCATATAGTGGTCTCCCCATGCAGCATTCCCTACTACATAGCAAACCAAGATAAACAGCATTTGCACCAGAACTTTATATTATCCCTCAATTTAATGTTACCCAAATATTTCTTACTCTCTAAATTATAAGTTAAGGAAAGAGCAAAAAAATCCACTCCCCTATTCAATTAAGCAGATGAAAATCTAGCCATCTCCTTTTGCCTACGGATTAAAACTATGCATTTTCTGTGTTTTCTCTGAATTGGGTATTTAATTTTCAGATGTATTGGCAAGCTGATGAACTTATCTGGCTGCATGACTGCTGGGGTCAACATAAAGGAAAGGGTGGGTATATATGGCCAAGGAGAGACCTGGCACCCCTTCAGAAGTACCCAGGCTAGACTGATCTAAACCATTTGTGAAAACATGCCCAAATAATCATTTCTGCTAATTTTTTGCTAGTGAAGGTTCCAACTAAAATGGAAAAAGTCATTACTTGGGTCAAACTGTACAGGTCTGAACCACCCTTCACTAACTTCTAGTAAGAGTTATACCAGCCTTCCTAACTTGCTCTGCACAGCGACAGTACAGAAAGATCACACCATAAATCAACACAGGCCTCTTGCCAGGTTGGTCGCTGAAATGGAACTCACCTGCATTCCAGGTTTGTTCATTTGTGAAGCTAAATTCATTGGTTCCCTTTCAAGTGCTTGTAGCATTCGGAACATATCAATTGTTAATTCGCTGAACTTGACCTGCAAAAGAGTCAAACTATTTATTCTGCCCGATACACATTAAACAGTTTATTTCTCAGGAATTATCCAGGTAAGAGATTCAACTACATCCCAGAGAGACTGTTTTCTCTCTCTCTAGGATCTGTCAATGTCATCTTTGAATCTCTAAAGACCTGTAAACGACTTCTGGAAGAGCTCATAGAAGACAAAGTCTATTTATTACTCATCTGTCTAGCCAGTTTACTGCCGTGTAGACCACTGCTTAGCAAATGAGAAGCTTCTCTGAGGTGTCTACAAGTCAAGTGCTGAAACCCACCAAGTACTATGAATTTAGACAAATTATGAAAGATACACAAGCTGTAGTTTAGATACAGTGCCATTGCTTACCTGAAAAAAGACTCAGAAAGAAGTCATGAAATCCATATGACTTCAGTATCATCACCATCATCTAAAAAACCAAGACCTTGAAACCTCTTGAAAACCCTTGCTCATGCAACAAGCTGAAGTACATGTCATAAGAAAGCCTAAGTTAGGCTTTTTCTAGACACACCCCAGAGGCCACTCATGCTTGAAGACTGTTAAGAATAATCTCTTACATGAAAATCAATTGCACCTGTTTAATTGACATGATGGATATATGTGATAAGAAATGAGTGCCATAGGTCCAGTAGCATAACTTTTTTTTTAAGCAGTCTCTTATTTCTGATAAACTCTCTGCTACCACTGCAAGCACCAATACTGAAATAATTGAATACTCATCTCTATTGGAATCTCTAGTTCCTGTCACAGAGAGATGGACTGTGAACTCCAAGGATACAAATTCAAGTCCCTGCAATCTCCTTTACCTGGTTATTGCAGTTCCCAATAATCAGTGCATCTGCAAGAGCAAGCTGTCCCACTATCATTCCCTGCTCTAGCAATGGAGCTCCTGTTTCAGAAAGCCTGTTAGAGGTGATTACAATGGTGTTGTCATCATTTAAAACCATTACAGGGTCTGCCTAGAAAGACAACCAAAATAAATCATGAATTCAAGGAAAATGTACAGATTTGCCATTAGAAGAAAGAAGTATTGTCACTTACAACAAGCATTGCATAACTGAGGCAGATTTTTAAAATTAATTTGCCATATGTATATTTCTATATTTGTATGCAGGCCACAGAGAAATGCCTTTCCACTTGCAGAAGCAGCAGCTCTTAGGGACTACGAGGAAATACATGGTACAAGCACTTGAATGTACAGCTGATAGAAAAACATTCTCCCTCAAATGATGTAACTCTGCTTTATCTTTTCTAGACCCGAGGAACCAAGTATCTTCAATGATCTTACCGTTCACACAGAATAAACTAAACATTCCTACATTACAGAATAATGCTGCATTACTTCAGTTTGCCTTCCCTTCCCAGAAATAAATAGTAAAGGAGATGAGCCAATGATAATGCTGCCATCCAGTCTAGCAATATTTAAATAAATACTCTTGTTACACAGTGACATCCTGTACAAAAGGAGGACAGCAGAACACTGTCTGCTGTTGCGCAGAATAAATACATTTATTTTCCTTTTAACAAGCTTTAGAAGCCAGCCATGTTACAACTATGCTAAGAGACACTATCAGTTAATTGTCATGATTAAACTGTACTTTCCATTACATACTGCTCAGGCATTGCCAGTGTAATAGGCCAGTACTCCAACAGTCAAAGTACACTCTGAAACACAATCAAAATGTCAGCAAATTGGATTGGCTTCCACAACAACAGGACTACAGTGGGTAGTCTTTCCAAAATACTGACCATGATAACTGCTGTGCTTTCAAATCCACCATTTTCTGAACACCAAGATCAAAAACAAAAAGGCAACCACGTGGGTCTCTGCTTCATGCTTCTGTCTTCACTATGTTACATGACCAGATCTGACTCTTCAGGCAGTTTAACAGCTGTCACTGCTACACTACTGTAAACACATTTCAATGATTAAGTTGGACAGGAATACTGTCCCCGCATACGGGACACCTGCTTACCACACAGAGGTGGTGGTACAGGAACACTTTGGTGAAGAAGTTGGAAAATTTTACTTTTAAATTGACAATTAAAAGGAGATTATAGTCTCACCTCAATAAAAGCTGCCACTTCCTGAAGAACCAGGTTCCATTCTACCTGATCCTCAGTATTAAAGCGATGAGTGTAATCTTCAATTTCGTCTGACAGCTCCTGATGTAAAAAGTTCAAAGAAAAACACAGTTACCTCTTAAACTGAGAGCATAATAGTCAGTCAGTAAGTTTACTGTTTGGTTAGCTGTGCTGGCCTTAAAACACAGCTTATTTAAGAAGGAAAAAGATCATTTTATTTGAGAACATGTACAGTGCACTTACAGCTAACATGACAGCCAAAACATGCTCTTTCAGGAGACAGAATGCCAGGGTTACAATGAGTTTTTACAATACAAAATGTCTTTTAAGTAAGTCCAAATGCAAAGAATATCTGGAATTAAGTTCAACTATCACACTTGCATACAGCTACATCACTGGTTATTATTGTACGCAACAGATAACAGGGACTCAAATGTAAGGTTACAGGTAACTTTACATACCTTCAGAAAGTGAATGGTATGCCTTTTATAGCTGCTGCTTCTGCTAGTTCAAGTAAGCTTAGATACAAAGACAGTAATGCAACTTACGCAAAACTGTCAATACCAGAAGCTGCTTACAGGAAAGTTGTTAGGGATTTGGGAAGCATATGTTGTCATGAGAAGCGTGCTGTTGCTTTTGTTGCGCGTAAAGGTATCTCCCATTCTAGGCTGTAACTACTGGAATACTTTTAATCGGCGTTCAAACAACACTATTGAGTCATTTGGGCTTAAAGTTTCATTATTACATGTCTGATTCACAGAAGATATTCTCCAAGTCGTATGTCAGATATACTAGAAAGGCAATGATGAACATTGGTCTATACTCTATTTGTTGTACCTAAAGAGTTGTGTTTATATACATTCAGTACTTTACTCCCACAGCAGAGGCATATGCAGATCCAACCTCTCCAATTTCATAATATTATCTACATCCTTTAGCATTTTCATGGGTCTCTGGAAGGGGCAAAATGTATTCAGGATGTGTCCTAGAAGTGGGACAAAGTGAAACAGGTTGGAAAGGAAGAGAAATAAGCTCAATATCAAACTAGGAGACATTGGCTTTCACAGCAATGAAGTGTCATGAAGACTTGGACAAGATTGCACTGATCTCTTAAAGCCACTATGGGAATGAGGATCTTCCAAAGGTAACTGGATGATCCTCACTCACACTTTCAGATGAAAAACATCCATCTTACAGTTTATTCTCAGCTAACTATATAAATTTGTAAATTTTCTCTCTAGCCAAATGTTCACATCTTACTGGCATGTCTCCACAGCTATTCATGTTATTCCTTCTTCTGCGATCTCCAAGAGCACGGTCAAAGGAATCAAGAAAAGAATGAAAAGCTATGCAGCAGCAGCTATACTACAGGTTTAACAAGTGAGATTTCAAATGAAATAGGCTATAACCAGTAGCCCCCCATCTATTAATCCTCATTTTAACATACCTTTACGAGGTCCTTTACAACATCCATTTTGTTGAGCAAGAGACAAACTACTATAAACCTTGCATAATAACGCAGCTTCTTAACCACCAGTTCAGGCCTAAACACAGCAATGAAAACAACACAACCAAATTTGAGATTAAAACAGAACATCAACAGGCAATTGGGGAACTGGAATGGAGGAGGGGAGCAGTTAAAGACCAGAATGATGCTGGAGAGACTGCAGATTAGGAGTTCTAGCTACATTCATGTGGAGATCAAACAATAGCTATCTGGCTACTTAGAGTTTTATTTAAAATAGAGTCCAGCAGGGCATATTTGGCATACAGGGCCATAAAATACCGACCAGGAGAGCCCCCACCTTCCCCACAGGCTCCTTAGTTGAGAAGAGGCATGGGAGTCAGATATAATAGCTGGCTCTTCAAACCTTTTGACAGTTCATGGGCTGTATCCGACTCCACTGCATCACATGATAATCACAGCTGGCTCAGAGTCCAAACACCTGAGACAACTTAAACATCTGCAAGTCAGCACATCCTGTAATTACTCATCCATTTCTAAAATTTTTTGACAGCATCTCAAAACATGTGTAGTCAATCCTACCTTGTCTGAAAAAGCTCAAGTGCTCAGACTGAAAATGAAAATTTTTTTAAGAGACAAGATCATAGAATTAACAGATACCAGAAGAGAGCAGGGAAACTTTCATCTGTTTGTAGAGCACAGATGCATTTAGACAACAGAACATCTGCAGAAGTGCAACTAACGAAGTCCGCAGATCCTTGAATGCTTGGCAGGAAATTCCTTACCTTCTGCATTTATGTTGATGACAGCTAATGATTTCTTCTGTAACTTTAACTTGATGAGGGGACCAAGGTTTACTGGGTAGAATCAGATCAGGATCCAAAACTGAGTTCTCTACCTGTTCTTATTTCTTGTTCTATGTTCTTGGCAGGCAGCACCTGCTCTGCACTGCCACAGCACAGCACTGTTCCAAGTATTCCTTTCTCAGTATGGTGTCTTATGGGAAGATGCTATTCCTCCTGCATTGGCCTCCTGAGGCTCCTGGATTTTGCCCCAGTCAGTTAGAGGGCTGTTGTACTGCAGTACTGACTGCCCTTCCTCTGAAAAGCCTCATTAGAAGAAAAACAGGTTCCTCTGCTTCATCCCAACTGACTTATCTTCCAGCTGCAGAATACTAGTTCCCAGCACTACTACTACTCAGGACAAAGCTGTGGGCCTAGCAGCTTTCTAGCCAGGGCCAGACAATAGGATATCCCTCCAGTCTTCCAGCAAAGCTCTTGTTTGTACTGAGGTTTCTAATCATGGTTGAAAGATTAGAGGAAACTTCCTCCAGCAACATTGATTTTATCCCAGCTCTGTTCCTATAAACATAGTTTATAATTATTTGTTATTTTCATACACAGTTCTAGTCCTGAAAAAAAGGAGAACATCAGTTCAGTCATACCTGTCTTCTTTGTTGACTTGGGAGTAGTATGACCTCTGCCTAATTGCTGAATAGAAGGAGAAAGCTTCATTCAGATAGCTGGTTTCAGAAGTGCGCAGGCTGTAGAAGAAGATGCAGATTAGCTCACTGCTCCAGAGGGAAATCCATGCCCAACCCTCCCTTCCTGCCCCCTCAGCCACCTTGTGCATCAATGGCAAAACTCCCTCCTCAAGTAACATCATATGAAAGCCAGACTCTCATTCTTTGTGCATGCAGGGAAGACAGATTTCAGAGCTTGGATTCTATTTCAAGTAACAGTCAGATCTGCCCATCTTGTGCCCATATGTACAGGTGACAGGTTAATTCAAAAGTTTAAAGGAACATTAAGCCCCCAGACTTGTAAATCACACTTTTGCACAAGAGTCAAATGCAGCACACATGGAAGACTTGCAGATACTTTTGAGGTAGGAGACAAGTCCTTAGGCAGTATCAATGCGACTCTAGTAATGTGGTATCAGGCTCACAGGTGCCTTTCTCTGCAGCACCCCCATGCAGTCCCAAGTGCCTCCTCATTCAGAAACAGGCATCACGGCTCAACTGACACATTCATTTCTACCTCAGCAGCCTCCTGACTGAGTATCCATACATTTGGCATGGAACTGCCACTAACACTGCATTTCCCTACTGAATCCTTTTCTGTGCTTACTTACTAATAATGGTAATAGAGCTGCCCAATCTTGGAAGCAATTTCCCCAATTTGCCACCGCTTCAACCCATACCGATTGTCCAATATTTGTCTATTTCGCAAGAGAGAAAACAAAGATTAAAAGGCATTCCAGAATTTCTCAGAACATCACACCAGACAAGACAAAGAGCCACTGTAAGGCCAAATTCTGCTTTCATTACTGGTGTGGCATTCCCAGTGGCAGTCCCTCACAGAGCCAAGAGCACTGCATACACACACCAGACCAAGGACCATTATATGTTGCAAAAACTTGCCAGAGCTATATATGTTGTACAAAATACACAGAACAAAAGGTCACAACTTCCCATGAGAACACTCTGACTACACAGCCAGCGTAAGGTGTGAAAGATCAGAGCCCACACTGCAGCAAGACACTTCACACCATTCCAGATGGGTTTTTGCACTGCAGAAGCCATCATCCCAGCTTCTCCTTGATAATACATTAAAGCTACATGTATTTGAGTAGAACAAAAGGTTTTGTTAAAAAAAAAAAAAAAAAATCAGAGTGAAAACTCTGCAACATTTTAATTTTAGACTATGAGCATTACAGTAAGCGACTATTCCCTCCCTTCATGCCTGAATAACACAGTGAAATCTCAGTCTTAACTGGGGCCTCTAGGTGCACCATAATACCAGACATTCAAGTTGCGCTTAAATCCATAGAATACAGCTGCCTACAACAGTTTCTTACCGATGTTGCTGTTGAAATTTCCACAGCTTGGTGTAAACATCAAATGTTCGCCCAAAATAAGATTGCCACTGCTTTTGCCCATACTGAGGTAAATCCCTGCAACAGACAAGTGACAAATGCAGAGTTACTGAGCAGATTTCAGTCTTCTCAGCACGTCAGCAGCAGATTTGCATCAATGACAGGATAGCTTTGTTCAGAACTTACTTGAAATGTTTTAAAATTCAGCCTATACCTATATTCTCGCTAAGAAAGAAATAATTTTATGGTTACATGCACATAAAGTTAAACTGGATCCTTAAAATATCATAGTCAAAAAACCACCATGAACAACAACAAAAACTGCAACCCAGGAACAAGCAGAATAATCTAATGGAAATTAATTCATTTAGACTCATTTAGATTGATAATATTTCTTGCTACTCATTAAGGAAACCATCTTTTAAAAACAGATGAGGCTGCTCAGTGTGTTTCAGAACTGGACCCTATAACATGATACATAAACCAGCTGTCCAAGTCACCAGGTCAAGCAAGCATATAGATGGCCCACAGCTAACATTCACTGGGTCAGGTCACATCATCATAGGAACATTTGTCACCCTCTAACTCTTGTTCAGTGATATGCTGGTCAGAATCTGAGTTCTTCCGCCTTTTTCACATGGTCGCCAGTGCTTTAGAACAAGTTAGTCAAGCTACTTGATTTCTGTCCCTACACATTCACTTGATTTCGATGTTGTGATATATTTCCTCCACCCCCACCCGTGATGTAGCGCTAAGGATTTTAGCTTTATTTGTCCTCGATCTTAACAAAAGGCCTTCGTTTATGAGCTGCTAGAATCTTGGAACAAATGCAATAGAAGAAGCCAAAATCCCTCAGTCTCACTGAATGAATGTTGCTTTCAAATCTATGCAGGTGATTCAAATCAGGTATACACCTCTACATGGAAGTGGAGTAGCTTTTTCAAGATGTCATAATTTTTTGTTTAATTCAAGAATGATTTCTTCAGGGAATGCTCTATCAAATCACTGTGCTGGTTAACCTGCTTGACCCATTTAACGCCTCAGTCTTCAGCAGACTGGCATAGAAAAGCAGCATATTCCACTTCCAAGCCTGGGAGGGCCAGACTGCAGGGAAACACCACCTTTTGGTGACCATGCCATGTTATCTGGAGGAATAAGACAAGCAAAGCAGTAGACCAGGATTTCCAGAGCAATGTACTGGCTCATTTCTGCTAACTGTAATTGCTTTAACAGCACCCTAGGTAGAAAGGAAATTAATATTCCTTTGCTCATCAGCCAACTGTACTTCCCACACAGCTTGAGGGGACCTAGCTGAGTTACTAGATGTAAAATGAATCTGTTATCAGCCATGTTTCCTACCACTCTGGAAAGCCATTCTGGTACCTGCTGCTGCTATTCTATGAATATGCCAAGGAGTCTTGGCAGGATTTTACCAAAAAATAAGGTCCTTCCAAACTTGCAATTGCCTGCGCAGAATCTTGGAAGACACTTTGATGCAGTAAGGGATAAGCAAGAGTACAAACACGTGCTTCAGAGCACCGACACAATATACATCTTCACCTAAATACAGCTTAATAGAAACACACGCAGATCTAAAGCATTTACTGCAATGAATCATTCACCACTTTCTATTGTAGTAATAGATGTAAGCACTTTCGCTAAACAAATAAAGTTAAGAAACTGTTCAAATAAATGTTTAAGATACTGTGTGCTTTGGTATAGCAAGAAGTGATGCCAAATTTAATTAGCTAGTGCACAAGTTTTCATGCTAAAATTCAATCTTTATTATTTTCAAAAAAAAAAAAAAAAGAGAAAGAAAGCAGAATGCAAATACAAAACAACACTCAAATTGATCAAAGAGAAAAATTGCTTCCTGGCACTAATTTCAAGAATGACTGAATTAACAAGTTGACTCAGAGAAACCTACCAGTAGTAATTTGTGCTTTCCAGGCCAAGTTGCCGAGGACATTTGAGCAAAGGACTAGCACAAAGAGACGACAAAACATACCGTACTCCTCCTTCAAACACTGAGAAAAAGTAGGTATTTGCACAAACGAATCGGGAAATAAACAGGTATCTATTTTCTGATGATGACCACGCACTATCTGTCAGTAGGCCAATACATTCTTTGTACCTCACCTGTCATCTTCCCTTGCACAGCTCTCACTGTTAATGCCTCAATTCCATACCTGCTTCTCTGTATACGCCTAAACATTCCTACAAAGCCTAGTTCAACTCAGCGCCCTGCATTTGTTCTGATTATGTGAAACAACTAGTGGCATTTCACAATGTCCCTGTCAGTGCAGGGTACACGTGTTTGGCCATTGTCGTCCCCAGTCACTGCTGGGTGTCCACACGTGTACTTCTCAAGCAGCACGCTAGCCTAATTGCAGCTGGCATAGCTGCACAATACCATGCAATTCCTTGGCTCCCCAGGGAACAGGAAGGATCTCCATGGAAACAGACACTAGCACTTGTTCTTTTGATAGTACTCTGACATGGCTATAATAAAACTTCATTTATGACAATACATTACCATGTTTCTGTCACAGATTTTTGCAGACAAGAACGGCCTTTGCTACCGTCCATTTTCCTACCCATTTTGCTGTTTTGTGTTTGCATGTTGCTCCCACAGATAAAGAAATTTTGCTGTGAGAAAGTGGATGGTACAAGCAAGAAAGGACATTTACTGCATAATTTCTTTAATCAAGGTACCATAGGATCTGCTCCACTTACTAAGAAATAGTCCAGAAGTACTTTAAAGGCTCAGATGACTGCAAAGTGCATTATTAACACAGCCCCTCCCACTCGAGCAGATAGGGAATATATGATCCAGAAGATACTAAACACCCAACTTGAAAGTAAAACAGCTACATTATAGCTAAACGTTTCACTACTTTGAGAGCTACAGAAGGGTAATAGAGCTATATGGAGACAAAAAGGTGACAAGCCCTTTCTTTCTTTCTCTCTCCCCCCTGTACTTGACGCAGGATGCTGGGTGCAGAACAGGCAGGGGCAGAGGTACTCACTCACGCTGCTACCGACCAGCTTTATAGGAAGGAGCACCCAGAAGCATTTCAGATGGAGAGGACGGAACGGAGTTGCTTTGATTTTGGACTTTTTGATTTAGGACTGTTCTATACAGACGAGTAGTTACCAACACCTGGTCACAAAGCACACCAGTGGCACTCACAGCAACTTGCCTCACCGATGCAATCAGTGCGAGAAGTCGGTCCCCTCCCAGGACATCCAGGGCTACAGCCTGCTACATTACCTGAATCTAACAGGGTGTTGTTTTCTCTAAATCATCACCAATGAAAGCAAGAAACTGTCCATTCAGCAGTCCAGCTGATACTGATATGTCCAGACAGCTGATCTTCTGGAAGGGTAATTGAGGAAGATGGGACAGTACTGCGAAAACTGGAATAAAGCCTGCAAACCTCCAACCCCAGGACTTTTTGGAGAGACAAAGGGTAGCAGAGGAAACGTTTATTGACGGAACTTGTTATCAAGGGGATACACAAAGTCAAATGGTAGCTGAATTGCCGCAGGGGATGCAAACGACAGAAGGCACAACTATCCAGATAACGAAGCTAAAGATGCTGTTAGAGGACGGTCTGCCCTGCAATATACTGCACCTGGATTACAAAACTTGCTTTGTGCATGACAATTGCCATGAACAGTTCTGTAACTCATACTCATTCACCCATCCATGCTCATTTTCCTGGAACCACCCATCCATTGGTGGTTTTTGGTCATAGTCACAGCTAAGTCCAATGGCTTTCAGGAAAGGACTGCGATTTTGTAATTTTGAATGGGAGCCATCAAGATCAACAGACAACAACCAGCATCATGCAAAATTCAGAGGTTCAGTTTGCATCATGCATCTTACTAGAAGTCTGACAAACAAATGAACAGTAAAATACCACCATCTCTTTCCATGAAAGGAGCTGTCATGATTCTTGCAGCCTGCACAATGAGCGACAAGACCTTACATCCTGGGAAAGAAAGATACATGTGGAAAGTCTTTCCATTTCTTAAAGTTTCAAGCATCCCTATGACACCGAACACATTTAAAACTTCTTTTTAATATTAAAAAGAAAGTAATAATTGGTAACAGAACACCATGAAAAACTGTTTCCTAACACACTCCCGCTTCTCCTCCAAGCATTTTTCCCAAAGAGAAAAGCTAGTAGGAATGGGAAAAGGAAGGAAAAGAGAAGCTGGAACATACTTCATTAACAGTTGCTATAACACATAGTTTGGGCTGTTCAACAAGGGAGTAGAGATACTATAAAGATGACCTCCCCTCTAAAGGCTATTTTAGCAGATATGGCCACAAAAGGACGAGTATCACTGGTGGTGCAAGCATGAAGTATACTTTGGAGCAGCAACCCTGGCAGATCATCATATGTTTTCCTCAAATGCTGTATTTGGCATCTGTATTGGGAAGAGAGGAAGGAAATGCTACTGAAACAAAGACGTGGCAGGCTGAACCCTTGCATTTTTGGCAGCAGCAATAACTAAGCAGCTGCCAACACAGCTATAGGCTCTGTTCCCTGCAGCTCAAGTGCCCAGAGGAGGTTTCAGGAAGGAAATCACTGCTCTCCTCTCCCTCCCCCACCACTTCTTTTCTTGAAACATTGTAGGGGCAACAGAATGGCATAAAACACAGCAGCAAAGGCCACCATCAACTTCGAAACAACAAGGCAGGCATGCATCAATGCATTTATCATGCTAAAAGCGAGCAATTGGACTAACAATCAGGGTACTTGCCAAGTCCTTTCCAGATGAACTGCCCAGAAGAGAACAAAGCACTAACAGAGGAGACACCCGAAAACTGTAATGCTGCTTTACCTAGTCATTATTCCCATAGGAATCACAGGCTGTGAGAAATCCTGTGGGTGAAGTGGTGGTCAGGTTCAGTGTGACAAGCAACTACATTAATCTTGTCAAGTTATAGCAAGGACAGACGCAGGCTCCCATCCTGGTATGTTCCTGTATTCACACAGCAGAGCTGGCTGCTGAAGCCCATCTCTCTATTCTTATTACCCAAACTCCATCCAACAATATTTTCCATCCTCCTTTCATCTAGCTGGGTAAGAAGGTTTCTTTTCTGCAAAATACCATGGATACACATAGAAGCTAGATCTCTCATTTGAAAACCTGATACAGGTACTAATTCCCTCTCTGCCAAAGAGAAAAGATAGAATGGCTGTAGGTGCTCTGCCATCTCTGTGGTCCAAGCTTGAGCATCACATACCCACACGTGAACAGTAGTATTTTGTCCTCTTCAGTGCCTCAGGTCAAAATTTCAAACAAACTGCAACAGAAAGCCAGTATGACGGCATGCACGATACTAGAAATCCTGGCCTCGAGATCAGTCATTTTGCTCTAGAGCCTGTTTCCTGAGGTGCTGAATGCAATCATCAAGAGCTGCTTGCCTTTACTGTCCATTTGCCATTCAGATTTTGGAGCACAAATTGTTTGTTTTGGACGTGGGCAATCATCTCCTAAAGCACATGAAAGAGATTATCAATAGTTTGGGGTGGGGAGATGGGGGGGTGGAGAAAAGAAAAAACATCTTTGCTAACCATCTGTGTTTGAGTAACAGCAAGCTATACGGGCCCAAACATACAGTATTACTCAGAGACCAGTAAGAGGCTGAACTGCCAACTAGATAGGAGCTAAAACTGTGTTGCTCATGAGATTCTACAGGAACGCTTAGAAATAAAACACTTCCTGAATAAATAATCTTTAACTCAGAGTATATTAAAATAAGCAGGATGCCCACATCACTGTCCAAACGTGAACTGGTTTCCTTGAATTCTCTATTATTCTTATTCCTTTTCTTATTGGTGCTGACAGAACAACTACACTTTCAAGATTTTGTTGCAAACATTTTGTAGATAAATCCAGATTTGACCATTCTCCACAGTTTAGATTAAATGTAATTTGTTTCACCAGACACATATAGGCTGTGGTTTGGAAGTCTCCGCTTATCACTTCCTAACTTTCTTCCAAACACTATTACTTTTTCTTTTTTTTGCCTTTCCCTCCCACCTAGGCCTATCCTTGTCTCATCTATCAGGTTTTTGTTTTTGACACAGACTGTGGGGTTTCTGGGATGCTATCTTTTGAACTTACATGCAGTCTACTGTGTATAGCAACATCTGGACCTCAATTGCAAACTTCTTCATACATAGCTTTTCAGTACAAATTCTATCAACTTCATGGAATTTCCAATATCTAGTTTACTATTAACTGACATGACTGAGACATACAACTCACGTTTCTCACATCTCCTTCCCTACTCTCTCAGAAGGGCCTGAAACGAACTTTTACTCCTGGAGGCATTCTTGCATATATGGTCCAAAACTACGCATAAATAAATGCACTTTGTTCTCTTCTAAACAAACTTACTGTTTTTGTGTTCAACCTGCTCATTGTACATCTGACTTCGGCATGACTCACATATTGAAATATATGTTCCAGTGCTTTTTTCAAGGAACACTGTCAAAAATCCACTAACCTTAAGCCATTGAAGAGCTGTTTAGATTTATCCAATAAGTAACAAAAGTCTGTAACTGTTTTCCTCTCTGCTTGAGGAATATCATCTTCAGCTCCTCCTGATGACATGATTTCTTTTAGGGCAAACTCAGTCCTAAGAAGAAGAAAAGAGCCATATTACTCAATAATTGAGGGCCACTATGAACTCAGCCAGATTAGATGCATGTACAGCTCCACAGGGATGGTAACAAAGAGCATGCAACTCTCCCACAGGTTACCCTTCTCAAGGCTCATTAAAAATAACAGCTGAGGACCAAAGCATGGGAATAATTACTGCAAAATGCACTCGCTAACAGAGCAAAATTAAAATAAGAATGGCACAAAAATAATAAAATAAAATAACTGAGGACTGTATTCACAAACACAAAACTATCAATAAAAGGATTTAAACATAAACAATACTTGGATTTCATACTTGGACAAAGAAATTCACTCTAAATTTGCCTTTCTGCAGAGTGAGTGTTTATCCTGCAACAGTATTTGAGAGAGAGAGACAAGCCCCAGTTCTGTTTACATTTCATTTTCTTATGCAGCTGTTGAAAACTGTAGCTCACTAGTTGCTACTGTTATAACACAGCAATTTTAGACAGAATAGTAAAAAAATTATATCATGCTTTCTCTGCTTCTCCAAGATTGTTTAGTTCCATGGTTTTCACTCCCCACAGTGATACCTGCAGATCTATTTTTACTGTTCATAGGAGTAAGATGCCATATTGTACAGTAATCACCTGCACAAAAAACTGTAAGACATAATGCAGATAAGCCTAGTAACTGAATGAGGAAGTATGAAAGGCCAAAATAGGCAGAGCCCTTTTAAAAGCTTACTTCAAATGTACATACATATAGCGTTATCCTTTTCCTCATTCAAAAGTGAACTACGAATTTCTCAAAAGCAGCAAATGTGCTCCTCTGGAAATGGCTGCCACGTCTTGGGCTCTTCTGTGCTCTCCGAATTTTAGTGCAAGATAAACATGCCTTTAACTGGGCAAATGCAGAGAGAACCATTGACTTACAGCAACTTCTCTACTAGATCTGGTAAGCATTTTTGTTAAGTAACAAGTTTCCATTTGTGCAGAAGCTTGTTTGGCTGCTATTTGCAAAAATAATTACCTACAGATCCCAATTCAAGCCAGGGAGTGTCAAGGCAAGCTTCTTACAATCACTGGAAAGCACTCAGAGGAACCATTCATCAATTTTCGTGATAAACCTTCACAATTACAAAACAAACTTTAGAAATACTTCCCTGAACCAGTATTTTATGCCTACCAAATGCAGAAGGAATCAGCCGTTATCCCCAATAGCTGGGGGAACACATCCTGCCAACCAAGCAGCTTTATGGTTGCCACGTTTAGACAAGGTGTAGCATATACTCGCTTTCTTCTACATGCCCAGGAGACAGCGCACTGGAGCACTAGTGCGGGAATACGGGGTGTGCTGCATGAATACGGGGTGCACTGCACAAGCCACTGGGTGAAGAGCTCCAGAAAAAGCCAGGAAGCATCTATCCTACTCATAGGTTAACTACAGTATGGGTGCCAGACAGGATGAAGAGTTCAAAACATACCAACCAGATGTCAAAGCCTGTTGGTGTGAGCCTAGCAAAGCAGGACATGAGTATCTTGAAGCACCAGCCTGTGTCTGAAATCTCTAAACATTTACATTCACACAGCATGAAACACAACACAAAGTACTTCAAGCACCAACATATGAAATTGAAGCAAATGGTGAGAGCTAAAAGGCAGATGTTGGAAGCAGCCAGGAGGTAATTCGAGAGTTTCAGGAAGAGGGACGATACCCCAGGTCCTGTGCGCTCCACAGCAAGCTCGACCTAAATCCCGTGGCGAGGCCCTCGGGTTCTGCGGCGTTCCACTGGGGCAGACCGGACACTCTAGAGCAACTTCAGATACATTTTTTTTTTTAATTAAGGGGTTTGTTTAAATTGCAAAGTGTGTTTAATACAGTCAGTATATCATCCCTTGAATTTAATGGTAAAAATCAATTTTATTTTATGCTACCTTTAAGTTATGCTAACCAACTATCCCAACCAGCGCTAACGTTGACAGAGTCAATCTGCATTAGCCCTGGGGCAGACAACTAAACCTACCACTGTTCTCATATTAAAGGAGCCTGCCAGACCCACTGTGAAGGGAGCTATTTCTGCAATCAACTGGTAAGCTAGAAAATTCACCGCCTGCCATTCCGAAAGGCATCAGAAGGCAGAAAAAATACTTTTAGAAAAAGCGATCTCCACACCATAAAACCTAGGGAGAACAAAAAATGAGAACACATGAATTAAAGGGGGAGGGGGGAGCCCTTTCAGACTGTAGACAATTAAGATGTATTTTAGGAGTCTACTTCAAGACCAGCCAGCTCCTATATCTTTAGCACAATACTCATCTGTGGAAAGTCAGGAGAAGAATGGAGAAAAAGAGAGATGACCCAGCTAAAGACAAAACAGTTTGGAAAGCCTTCGACAAGTTCAGCTTCCTGATCTGGCTGGCAGCGCGAGGGCTTGGGCCTACTACTGTGGCAGAGGGTGAAATCCTCTCTTCTGCTCATGGAAAGAAACTCCTGAAAGCAGAGGGAGCAACCTGCCACTGCTGGTGAAGGAACCTAGGGAACAAACCACATTTAAGCATATTCTTACACTGCAGAAAGACCTGAAAAATTTGTACGCCCTGAAGACACTCCACTAGGACATTAAGTTTTTTCCTCTACTCACAGCTTCAAGAATGAAGAATGTATGTTGCAACCAAGCCACACAGATGCTATAAAGACAGCCAGCAGCCTGTTTAGCCTGAAATGTGGTATTACAAAGCTGGGGTGGGGAGTAAGAGGCAGACACTTGTATGGTAAGGCATACAATTCCCCTCCTTGCCCCCGATACCACTTAACTGCAGAAATTTAGCTTTCCTGTAGGGCTATTGCTCTCACCTAGGACATGCATACACTGCATGCTGGATGAATTATGATGCTTTGAATGAAACTTTTTACATTTTGCAGTATTCTACCAACATTTCTATCTTCCATCCCAATACCATACCAAAGATTTTAAATATCAGTCCGTGCAGGATTTTAGGCATTAAAAACATTTACAAGTCAGGAAAGGAGAGAAGCATCAAGAATAGAAACAACTGTAAACAGAAAGTCCCTCTGATCTGATGCTGGAAAGAGAGGTTATTCAACTGCTGATGTAAACAAATCAAAACTGCCATCATTTTCCTTAATCTGTTGTTGACTAATCTCTCAAAAACATCATATTTAGGAGAGTAGACAGCCTTTACTTTTTGAAAGAGGGGGAATAAAGTTGAGTCTCAGTCACTCAAAGGTACCTCCAGAAAAAAATTACCTGTTGGTAAAACAACGGCTGTTCCATGCGGAAGACCTGCCAGTGAAACCCCAGTACTGCAAAATTGCATCTTTACTCTACAGCCGAGTAAGCTGAAATCTTAAAAAAACCATACACCAACACATGTATACATCCCTCGATGTTTTAGCTTGTATTGCTTTAAGGATCAAAATATCAACAAATGCCTGATCAAGTTCCATTCTAAAGCAAAACTGTCCCCATGTGAAAAACAGAGGCAAAGAAAAAACGTGAAGCACTAGAAACACATGAAATAACCCAGAAGCAACTGGAGAACTAAAAATTCATTAGAATACAGAGAAAGTTAAGTAGTGCAGGGGAAGACAACAAAACCTCACATCCTCTAAAAACTGTATCTTACAGAAAGTTTGTTTCCTTCGTAACTAGCAACACTTTGCTGTTTAAGCAGAGGGCATGTCTGCCAGGTCCCGGCGGACCGCAACGACTGAAGGCTTCGGAGTCTGCTGTACGTCATGTGGAGTTAGCAAAGACAATAAAAACCAGACTGCACTGAAATATGTAACAGTTCCATTTCATATTACTACCTCTACATTTTATATTACTTAAGCAGATGATAACCATCACAAACATGGGACGCTGTCATGATTCCAGACATGGTTATCATCCTGGAACAACCAGCAGTGAGAAGATGGCAAGAAATTAGGCAGGCTAAAGCAGGAAGAGTTAGTATTAGCATTTGAAATTTTAAAGCACTACTACTGAACATGACCAGAACACATTGTTTGGAAACAAAAAGATAAAAAAGATGGAGAGACTTAAATGCAGATGGAAATTAAAATCACGCGCAATACTCAGCAATGGGATGTTTACAAAAAAAGACTAAAATACACTTAAAGGTATTAATCTAAAAAAAATCATTATTAAACTTGTTGCCATGAAAACATCTCTACTATCCCACATTCCAAATATATCTTCTACCTGGTTCTAATCTGTTTTGCCATATG
This sequence comes from Dromaius novaehollandiae, assembly GCF_036370855.1. NCBI lineage: Eukaryota > Metazoa > Chordata > Aves > Casuariiformes > Dromaiidae > Dromaius > Dromaius novaehollandiae. The sequence continues at coordinate 13,476,557 of NC_088117.1, read as the reverse complement.
CATTTCATATTATAGAAAGGAAAGACTCGAGTGTTTTATTCAGTCTAACATGCAACATATAGTTCCATCGGCATGCCTTGAATTGCAAGTTTATTGCTTATTCTACAAAAGGCTTTGGACAGGACTCTATCAGAAACCTGAAAAACTCTGACCCATGTCATGATCTGTAAAAGTTGTATCTGCCAGCTTTTCAGACACAGTTAGGCTAAGTTCATTATTGTTTGTCAAACATTTTGATAGTATCCCTCTCACCCAACTTTAATCACCTAAATACTAAGACAGGAACAAAATTAATCTCATTTTCTACTGCCGCTTTTAAAGGGAGGGAGGTGACCAGAAGGCACTTGATCTGAGATGTCAGAATTAATGGAGAAGACTCTGGGCACTTATGACAAGTTATTTTATCAGTACGTAGTAAATTAAACACAGAAGCCTCAACATACCTCCTTAGTTCCTAGGTGATTTTACAATAAAATAGCTAAACCACTGTTAGAGTAGAAAGAAATGAAACTGTAGTTATCTCCACAATTATGAAACAACCTCTACTCTTAACGACCTGAAGATGCAAACATAACTGCCTGTGGAGTGGAATAAATATAACAGATGCATCCAGGTATCACCTCCTCCGGGGTGAGAGAAGGCGTATGCTTCAAATAATCAGCTTTGGACAGTGACAATGGATGAGATCAAGTTTCACTCTCTTCATGATAATTATAGGCACGTTTTGGCTCTGCCACATACTGTGTTCGGAAAACAGGAGTACTTCTAAACTATACAGTGCAATTACAGATGTACACAGTATAATGGAAAGTCCAACTGAAAATCCTTAAGATTATGCTTTAAAAGTAAGTGTGAGTCCTACTTAGGATGGACTGGTTTCTTATTCACTGCAAATCAAATTTATCTTCACTATGAATATACAAAAAACACCATACAGAAGTTACATTATAAAAATATTCAGACTGAACCACAGAACAGGCAGGCAGAGTCTCGCTTCTCCTAGGACAAAAATAACCAGGAAAACAAATAAGAGTTTAAAACAAGAAAGAAATGAGAGAACAATTAGGACAAAGCAGAGTTGTAACAAGCATGACAATTTCCATCTGTGAGATATTTTTAGAAAAGCTGCCAGAAGGTAATTCTTTCATAGATTTGAAATTCATAGAAGCATTTTTGTTACAGGCATGAGATGGGTGCTGCTGCAGTTTAAACCCTGGTTTCACTCAGCCACAACACGTCTGAATACAAAGGAAAGACGGGAAGGGGAGACAGAAAGAAAAAGGAAAACAAGAGCAGTTAAATGATAGGTGAAGCTGGCTTTTCCACTCTGACAGAGAAAGAAATTACAATTAGTTATCTCACGCACTGGTTCTGGCTTATCATTCACCGGGGAGGATGGTATTTGGTGCTGTACAAAGAACGAACTACTAGCATGAGCTGCTCAGGAAGGAGGAGGTCTTCCCTGCACTAAAGACTGTGCTGTAATGCAGTAGCACTACAGACAGGAGAAAATTATTATTAGAAACAGCAAGTGGGCACAGCAAAGGGAGAAAGATAGCTACTGACATTGTCCTTCCCTCAGGGATATCGGAGCTCCAAATCTCCAAATGAAAAAAAATATATATAAAATGCAAGCAGTAGTATACCGCAACATGGACTGCTCCTTTCCTTTGATACCATCAGTAAACAGACCTGTGCTGCTCTTCTGCAAACAGTTCTCCCAGTTTTGAGACCAGCTATATTAGAAATATTTGCCTACTTAATTTTTTGTCCTTGTGCTTGATGCTTTTTCCTTTCTTTCATGCAAAAGAAACTGTTGGTTTGTTCTGCACAACAAATATTTTTTTTAGAAATAGCACATGTTAGAATGATACTGCCAGAAAAAAAATAATCTCTAGGGTCTGCAAAAGGGGACACTGAAACATTAGTTTAAAAAACTTAAGTCAGAACATGGTGACTTTCAGCAGAACTTATTATTCTCTCAAAGATTTTGCCAACTCCTCAGGCTCTATGAGGGAGAATAACTGGGCTAGTCAAGCACTGCACCATACATGTCAGGTTCGCTACAAAATGCTCTCAGAACTCCGTATTCCAGGTTTGCTTAGTGGAACACATTAATATATTGTACAAATTCATCTCACTGCAACACCCAGGGCAGAGGATGTTACAGGCATCCCAGAGTGACAAGGCTATGCAAAGCAGTTGGAGGTGAAAGGCAGCAGCAGGGATTACATAAGAAACATATGAAAGTTTCATGAACTAGCTAGTATTTTCAAAGTTGTGTGTCACATCACACTCATTTCCACTTCCTGCGGTTTGCTGTCTTTTGGCTAAGGTTTTCCAGGCTCAGTTGGAAGAGAAAAAGACTGCTGAAGTCAACGGTCTGTATGCACTCTCTACTGGCCCAAAACTCAGACTCAAGCTTGTGAAGGAAAGCACATTTTATGAATGGTGAAAGAGTACTCTGCTCCAAAGAAATTAAGCTGACAATGAAAGTCAAGCACAGGTATGTTAAGTAACCGAATTACAGACACACACCCCTTCAGCCAGGTCTATTATTCAGCCAAGATTACTATAAACTGCAATTCAGCTGTCTGGTGAGGGAAAGTACTCATAACTTCACACCTAACACTTACCAGGAAATAAAACCATCACTCTACAGAAAAGTTAGCAATACTGTAGCTATACAGCATATTGCACCGGAAGTTAGGAGTGGAAAAACTCTGTTGAGTGAGGACAGGGAGAAGCGAAGGAAGTTTCCTAGCGCTGCGTAAGTAGAGCTGAGTGGACACAGCACCTTGACTCCCTGGCATTAAACGCTGGTACAGCAAATCTGCCTTTCATCGAGCCATCTCCTCCTCCCAGCTGAGGAATCTCAGGGGGCGTCTCCTGCCTCCCAGTCAACATGCCACAGCCTCATCACGTGCATATTTAGAGGATAAGAGCTGCACATACCATTAGCAGCACTTTACCTCCTTCATCTAAATGATTAGCGGAAACACTATATCCTCTCTAAGACCATCGGCATTAGACTTAAAACTCTCATCTTGTACTGCCAGAGACAAGCAATCTCATTACCAAGACTTTAGCTGCACATTTTTTCTGTCTTATATTTTAACAAAGAAATCAAAGGCAATAGTGATTTAGCCCATACTACTGAACACAAAAGTATGGAGTACAGATAATTTACATACACGATATACATCCTGTCTTTCTCATTTCAAAACCAGAAGAATTCAGTCCAAACTTTTTAAACATGTATACTTTAAACCATCGTTTTGAGAAAAATGGTATGATTTCCTAAATATAAGAATTAGCACATCTTTCAGAAGTAACTCTTCCAAAAACCAGAACACAACTCCTATTTTGTCATTTAAAAAGGTGAATTCACGCACCTGCTGATCTGCATAGAGTTGCAGCCTTTCAAAGGTAAAGTTACAGTGCTCAACAGTCACATAACTCCAACAGATTTTAAATCTCACTGTTATGCAGCCTTGGTAAGCACCAACATTTAGCATGCTCATAAAGACATCTACTCAACATGTAAATCGCAACAGCCAGAGCACCATTATTACACCCACAAAATACTAGCAGAAGCTGTGTAACAAAACCAAACAAGTTTACAGACGAAGATGAATCAGAAGTACTGTTAATTTGTTCAATATCTCAATAAAATGTCAGGCTAGCAGTGTATAAAGCAGAGCAGCCAAGTAACAGAAGCTTAAGTGCATTCTTTAGGAAAACCAAATCCACTTCCACTGTACTATCAAAATAGCTGATAAACAGCAAACCTCCAACGGCAGAAACTTTCTCCTCTGTGGCACATGGCAAGACAACAAAGGGTACATTAACAAACAACGTCTTTCTAGGGACCACGGCACTGTCGAGGTTTTCTGCAAGCCACAACAATCCCGAACTGCTGCAGCCGCAGCAGCTCTGTTTCTCAGCAGTAGGTGAGGCACAAGCACAGAGGGTTCTGCTCTCATTCATCTCCTGCTCGTGCAGGAGGCGTTTATATTCCTCAGATGCATCTGTGCAATTAAATTGCACATATGGCTTAAGTATCAAGCATGAAGTATTCATGTCTGGCAGGCTAGGCTGAAGCCCACTGAGGGTCTAAGTAGTGGAGATCCACCAAGCAGGAAGGGGGTGGTGTGGGAACAGAAACCTCATCACCTTTACCAATTTAAACTTCCCCCACTCAGCTCAGATCCTGTACCTTTAAAGGCAGAAATGTTATCCAAGCAAAACAGAAATCCAATTGCTTCTTAAGCTTCTTGGCTGTGTTATTTCACAAATGATATCAGTGAAACCAACAAACAGCATGTGCCACAGAAGACTCCTTTGTTGTCTTCTAATTTCACTTCTGCAAATGAAGATTAATTTTTTTTAAGACTCTGTTCAGCCTTTGAGCCTTGCCATTTACCCAAGCTAATTTCATCATGCAACACTTAACCAATGAAGACAGTCATGTTATTTTTAAAACCTTTTCAGCTTGAAGGTTACCAAGTTTAGCACAAAGAAGCAAGGAAACACAAGATTCCTTCATGATGAAGGCCATGAATCACAGCAGAGCCAAGGAGGACACTGGCCACAGACTACAGAGGTTAGAAAGGGGCTTTTAGTTTAAGGTTCAATCTAAATTTCTCTTACTATTTTATAATGTGCACTCACACTTCTGCTGGTTAGTAACATCATCAACAATTTAAGCTGAAACAGCTCCAAGAATCAAGACCAAGCCTCAGAGAAAGACAGAAAAATTCCTCATTATCCACTGCCACAAAATTGGCTTTCCAGGAAAATTAGAGGCATTTTGGAGAGTATTTAGTGACTTATTGGAGTGACTCTCGTCAAAGCTGTGCACAAGTCCACACCACCAAAGGGGGAAAGGCTAGCGGGGAGCCTCACCTGGCCAGAACTCAGAAATTTAGATGCACCAACACCTGGACAGGTAAAGCAGAAGACTCAATGTTTGAGAGAAGACATACATGGATGAAAGGGATTTTTAGGAGGAAGCCATAAGCAATCTGCTTTGATATTTGAAATATCATAAAAGAATTAATTTTCTAGACTGAAGTATACATGTGGAGAGTTCAGGCAAGTAAAAGGAGAAGACTTTCCCTTCGCATCTTCTGGGCTGACAAAGTAATTATCAGTTATGTTACCCTGTTTCTGCACTGCTCATTATTTTATGGGCAGCAGAGTCTTGATTTTTCTTTAGCCTAGGGTTTACTGTTTCACAACAGTTCATCTCCTGAAACCACCTGGCCATGGGTGGTACTTTGCATATCACCCACTGAGCACTACACTTAAAAGGCCATTTTACTTTTTGGGGGGTGGAGAGAACAACTTCTTGACTATCAGCCAAACTGCACAGCAACAAATTTATTATGACCCAGAGAACTGATCAATGTGACCCAGTGAAGCTTCTCAGCTAAAATTAGACAGAGAATTTGTCTTTTATTTCAGGCTCCAGCCGTTTTGATTACTGAGCTTTCAGCTCTGTCCCTTAAATAACCTGCACACAACCTTCAGAACAAGACAGCAGATGCAAATCTAACAGGACGATCCAGGCTGGTTCGTGTTTGGGATGGGACTGGGAGGGAGAGGAAGAGCTTTGTCTTTTTCGAAGGAATGCATTTCCTAATTATTCTTGCCCCCAAAGACGGCAAACTGAAAACCAAGCAGTGAACTGAGTTAGATGACTATATTGATTAACCTTTAGCTTCAGGATCAGAACTTGTGTTTCTTTGACAGATGTAATAGACAATATTAAACTGGCATATGAACTACATGTCCTAAACTCTTGCTGATCTGGAGTTTCATTGCTTGCATCAAACACAAATTGCTTAGGATTTACAGTTGAGGTTCTGATTAATATTAAAATACTGGATTTGAGCAGAAAATATAATCATGTGCTTAGACATGTGAGCTGATGATAAGTGATGGCTGCATCCTGACTCGCAGTTTCACGGGTAGTTTTACCATTTTAATCCAGAAATCATAGCACAGATACTTAAACACTGCTTTTCAAATGCCTCCTACTCCTTATCCAGAGACCCAAGGGGTAACAAAAAAGCAAAAGCAAACTTTCCACATCTATCCAGTTGATATAGGATTTTTCCCAAACTAAGATGTTATTAGAAGGGGGGAAAAAAAGGAATCTGAATTGCTCCCCACAGAAACGAACAGGTGGAAAACACATTCCAATCTATTGGTCTATAAAGGTCTTAAATCTTGAGTCACGGAGATCAGCTTTCTTTTCCCTTTTCACCCTGACACATTTCCCACAGCCATCATTGGCAGAAGAGAATGTGATATAAAGCCAGATGTCCAGTTGATATCTATTTCTTATCAGCAATTTAATTGTACAGCCATACCCAAAGTCTGGTACCATCACCTCTCAAATCTCTACCAAGAAACATCTAATTCTCTTTTCCTTATTTCCAGATCAGATCTGAGCGCTGTTCTGCTTCCAGAAAGCTTCCAAGCTCCCACTAATCAATGCTGAGATACTGTGCTGGCCTCCTAACAGCTCACTGACACCCTGCAAAAAAGAAAAGACAGCTGCCAAGAATCTTCCTTATCCTTTATTCTGAGCAGCTGGTTGTGCCACCTTTACCATTGATAGCTTTTTTTTTAAAAAAAATATATAAACTATGGTTGAGAGCAGTACCCATCAAAAGAAAAAAAGAAAATCCCTGCATCTGCGTTATACCACAATTCTTTCCCATCTCATCTTTTACACACACACACACACACACACACACACACACAAAAAGCTAAAAAAGCTACTGAACTATGGTAGATGGACCAGCACCACTCTGCTACCATCGGCCAGAACGAGTAAGGTTGTTTATTTCACAGCACTTGCCTCCTTCAAGCAATGTGTCCGGCTTTGCTTGCTATTTGCCTCTCCTTTCCTTCTAAAGGCTTGCATATTCACTTCTAGTATTTTGCTTCAAAGCTAAACTGCACGTTTTGGGAAAACCATCTGTGCATTTCCATGTTATCTAGCTCAGAGTGCTAGTCCTGACAGAGCCTCAGACAACACAAAAATTAATTAGAAACCAAATTCATTCCTTTGCCCAGAATACCTAATTCTCCACTGAGAGCCACTGCCCCAAAATTTCTGAGACATCAATCAATTCTATTCAAGAAAAATACTGAACTAAAAAAAAAAAATGACTAAGAGCATCAAAGATTGCTGGAGCCAATGCTCCAGAGAGAATGGCAAAGAGCAGCTATACATCAGACCCAGTAAAGCCTGACAAACAGAAGAATCGGATGCGTCAGGTATAGTGATTTTATAAAGAAATATGAGGGAAAAACAGATTTCTTTATGATTCCAAGGTTTTTAGTAAAGGTTGGAAGCAAACACAGGCATTTCTCATCTCTAACCACTGTGCACCTCAGGGCACGTCTGCACTGCAGTGACTGCAACTCCTCCAGACATACCAAGCCCATTTTCAAGTAGCTGGCTTGGACGCTGCAGGACGCATCCGAGAGCAGGCTGACAGACCACACCTGGATTCCTGTGCAGGGTTTGTAGTCCATGCTGACAGTAATACCCACCTCTAGTCTAAAGAGCGATCAGACTGTTTCTGCGCAAGCTAAGCTCACTGCTGTACAGACATGCACACAGAATACACAATGAAAAGCACCTGAGCAGAGCCCAGGCTTTGGGGGCCTTTTTTGTTTGAACGCAACACAAAGTAACTTCAAATACAACTTAGGAAGGAGAAATAAGTAGCTATTTTATTCAGTTTATAACGCTGTTCAAACTATGCTCTCTCAGCCTGGATGTTTACTTCAAGGAGAAATGCAGCATAACAGAGGAGGGTAAAACACAAGAGACTTCTGTATTTAAACAAATTACAATATGGCTGGCCCCAAATTACCTGCAGATACAACTAGCTCTCCTGCAATAGGGAATTCTCCGAGAAAGCGGCTTTCCTACTAAAATATACCAATTTTACAGCAACTTGTAGAAGTAATACTGGAGCAGCTCTGCAGACTGAGCAAGAGACGAGACATTTTTAAAAAGGATTAAGAACCTACAAAACCAGCCAAGCCTTAGACACTACCCACGCACATATGCACAGTCAGTCATCCTCTCTCTTACGGAAACGGGAAGCCTGGTATCATATCAACCTCTATTTTGTCCTGTTGACCTTTCCCTACCTACCACAATAACCCCAGATTTCCCACAGAGCAAAAGGAAGTGCTTCAACTACCTCTGGGCTATATACGTGCTGACGGGCTGGCCACATGCCTCCCCACAGCATGTAGCAACTCTCTTCAGGCTGTCTTTCCCCTCAACAGATGCACTAAACATACTTCCTTCAAGTTTTAGGAAAATTACTGGCTAGATAGTCTTCAGGACCTGTCTACCTACATCGACGCTGGTTATGTTGGACAAATGATGCAAAGGTTACTTGGAGAAGGAGGAGGAAGCCTAAACATGGAATTGCATAAACCTTGGTTCCTAAAGAGGGAAAGAATGGGGAAGGGGCTATATAAGAAAACAAGATGAAAACACAAATTCAGAATTCTCCAGATTCACACTGTCCCAGCACGTGTACCTGAGAGACAGCCAGCACACACAGTCACACAGTAAGCAGTTACTACCAAGAGAAAGTTTGATACTTTTACACGAATGCTTAGTTCATTCCTCAGCATATCAGAGGACCGCAAACTTTTGGGAATACAGTCTAACATTAAGACCTCAAAGTTCACATGAGCTGCCTCCTCTACATTACCTTCAACCTCTTTGCAGGAAACATCTCAAGACTCCTCACAGGGAAATAGCCCACACCACAAATTCTACCCCATTCCAATTCACATGAAATCCAACTCAAATAATATCCAAAACACAGAATCAACCTTATTATTTTAGCTTGAAATAAACGCTTACACTATAAAACTGGCATTTTTATTTGTATTTAAAAAAAAGCATCTTTTTATTGCTTAAAGCAGACCTGTCTGTATCCAAGACAATAACTTCAGCATTTTTTTTTTAACCCTCAGAACAACATGGAGCTACTCATTAGCATCATGTCATGGAAACAAAAAGCTGTCCCTTCCAACCCTGTCTTCTGCATCAAGATATCAATCTAACCCACACCTTACCAGCAGGCTCTTCTAAATTCTCTACAAACAGCCTCACTTTAAATGCAAGAGACATGATATCACCATGTAACGCATATGGCCATTTTCAATTATCTCTATAACACAAAACTTTTGCTTCTCAGCTTTATGTTTCTGCCACTGGCAATTTGTTCTGCATTTGTCAATGCTGTGCCCTCTGTGATCCCGCTCCCTGCGGTTCATGACCTCTTCTATATAGGATGAAAAAAGGGCAAAGGCTAAAAATGTCATCACAGTTGGCCTCTGTTCTTCTACTGACTTAACTAGTTTGAGCTTGAGCTCATTTTTAGTAGCAAAGTCAGACACTGAGACAGAGTTTCTGGGTCATGAGAGTCCAGAAATCCCCAGAAGATGGGTCAGAAGCTATGTGGAAGAGGATGCAAATATTTCCTCTCATCCAGTTTTAATTCAAATCAGAACCTATAGTGGTCCCTGCATGCCACCTACACAGTACTAGTAATTTGCATGGTATGAAAGAGCAATAGAAGGAAAAAAAAAAAGAGAGAGAGAAGAACATCAAGCTAGTCTACTTCTGGGAGGGATGGGAGGGGAAGAAGGAAGAGAGATAAAATATCATCAGCCACTGCAGGCTGAATTGTGTGTATTTACATTTCACAAGCTAAACTGTTCAGTGGTTTATTTACATACAATGTGCTTGGAGCAGCTAAAATGCCAGTTGTTTTTTCTTGATTTTGCGGCAAGGCACGTAAGCCACAAAATCATAGAAAGACTCTGCAAATGAGACATGAACTTTGTACATCTGGAAAAGTACATAAGCCACTGTGAGAAGGGAGACAGATTTTGGAAACACAGGCACATGGGTTGAAATGCATTAGCTAACACGATAAGGCACCAAAATACAACTTAGGGACTAGAAAACAACTATCAAGTCAGCAAACAGCTCATGCTACAGGAGTTGCACATCATAGTGTAATTTTCAGAGCCAAGTCAACCTACAGCATGGCATACTGGGGCCTCAGGTCTCTCCGGGCTGCCCCTCCATATTAGAGTGAGGAGGGAATTGCAGTCAGCTCCATTTTATGCACATTTGATGGCAAGACGCCAACACGACTGTTGACTGAGCCAAATCTGGGCCCCCTTGAACTAAGCCATCACCTAGAGCAGTGTGGAAAAGCACATGCCTCTCATATCCAGAGCAGCCAAGTTCCTGAAAAGCATCCGAGTTACAGGATGGATTTTTTTTTTCCTTTTCTCAGAAAACCACTGATTTTTTAACTCCTTGATATACACTCATTATTTCAAACAGAAAAAGGTTGCTCTATGATGTAACTTGATGTTAGTGTAGTGCAGAGAATTAGGAGACCTCCTTCTAGCAAGTCTAACCATTTACTAGATAGCCCAAATGGCAGCTCAGGCCAGCACTGTCCGAACTGGAGGGCAGTTATCATACGCTACATCTCGTTAGCATTCTCAGCCAAGGTGTTAATGGCTGCTTTCCAACTGGAACCTTGCTCGGACAAAACAGAATGCAGTACAAGCTAAGGAAACCTATTTGATCAGTTGGATTCGCTTCCTCCCCCAAGCCAGTGTTTGGAGGTAAGCTGCCAGCAAGCACAAGAATTGCACGCAATGCCATCACTCGGGGAATTCACCCTCCAGAGCAGAAATCGCTCCTGGACCATTATTCTACCACGTAGCAGAGAAAACCCTCTGCTAACTTCTGCTTTAATTAAATAAAGAAAATTGGTTTCTAGTCTTTGTCCTGATATAATAATAGCAATAATTCAAAATACTTCAAACAAGGAATCCTCTAGACCTGCTGTTCCACCCAGGCTTTTTGGCATAACACACTTCCTTTCTTGACTGACATCCTCAGAGAACCAGACTGATGATTATTCTATTCTATTCCCATTACAGGGTCTGCTGGGCTCTCTCTGCACATATAAACTGCTAGGTAATATTTGTGTTGGCAACCAGCTTGCATACTTTATAGAAACAGACCTCTGCTTGACCCTCCATGCAGCTCCCACACACAACTCAGCCTGCTCCTTTAAACTGCTTCCTTCTGCTGCAACACATACCCCATTCCATGCCTCTGTTTCTAGCCTATATAAAAACTACGTATCCAGGATGGAGTTTATGTGCTTAAACAGAGCCACTCGGCTGTAACAGGCAAGCCTGCAGAATATCCTTAGACAAGATTACCAAAGAAAATTAGTATAAAACTTGCCTGTACGGGTCCTGGTTTTCCTTCTACAAAGCTTACTCTGACTGGACATATCTTTGAAAAGTCACATCAACACACAGATTTATGTGATAAAACTGACAACTGTATAATGCCCTTAAAACAAACAAAATAGCAAAAAAATCAGTTTAAGTCTTAGCTATTTGGGCAGAAACATCACCTCAGAATAGTTTAGACTTTCACACTAGAACTCTTCTTCCCTTGCATCATGCACGCCATACAGAGCGAAACATAAACCAACAAAGTAATGAGTCCAGATGATCAAATTAATTCCCATTATCCATTTATACTACTGCAGTTTATCAACAGCTCTATTTAAAGCCAGTAGAGCTAACCCAGAATAAGAGTGATGCAAAAAAAGAGCAGGAATCTGAATGGCACACGCCAGGCTGAGCACAGCTGCAGTGTGAAGGGAGGACTGTGCAGTCACATCATGTGACAAAGAGCGGTGCTAGCAGCGGAGGAAGGAGAGTTACAGTTCCCCTTCCTCCCACCTTAGTAAGTCTACGCCTGAAAGGAAACATTACGGAAAATACATTTTTTTCCAATGCTCTTTTCAGAACGTCTACAGAACTGATTCAGGTTATAAGCTTCTCAACCTTTTGAATCATTACTCTCTTTTTTATTACTTCCTTCCACCAAATAAAAACAGCAATACAGAAATGAATAACAATACAGTCAAGCCATATCTTCATCCTATTGCTACACACTTTTAGCGTTTTATCACGCGTAGATCCGATTTCTCATGTGAGCACAGTGAACACACAGCATGGTACTGTTACCTTCATCATTCTTACACTTAGAGCACAGCCCAACTAGTCACCTTTGTGAAGAAATCTTTTAATGCTTGTAAGGGATGTAATATATATATTTCAAAATAAAACTGTAAGCTACACAATTCTATTGATAATCAATGATCATCGTCTTCTCTATAGCATAGCAAAATACTTCTTCCCTCCACACAGCTTCTATGAATGGTGTTTTACATTCTCTGCAGCAAAATACCTGGCTATCACATTTGTGTATGCTATCTGTATTATTTTGGCAGTCCAGAATGATTGGAGAATTACGCTCCTTGCTTTTTATTAAGTGACTCACTGTTTCTTTTAGTTAATATAAAGCATGATTCGGTTTATCAAAACATCTTAGATGAGACTGACCTATCTGGTATCAAAAGGAAGGCTCTTTTTTCTATGAGCACGATCCACAGTCAGTTGACATGCTTCTTAATCACCCCTTCAACACTCTGAGCAACGAAAGTTACAACCGTTATGCAACAGGGTTCACACAAGGTCATAAAACGTATTGGACAGTAACTGCATCTGTAAACTCCTACAGCAAGAGCTATACTAGGATGATCTACGATTCCTGAAGGCTGCCACCAACACTGCAGTTTTATTGCTAGCAGCAATGGTGGGAGAGCATGGGCATGCTGGGATACTCACTCACACTAACATGTTAACCATCGAGTTGCCCACGCAAGCTGCTTCGCATTAGCTTAGACAAGGCGCTTGGAATCACGGATTGCATTTGGACGGCTCTGGCAAAATCTAGCAGTTCTATACATTACGGGCTCCATTTTGGGGTTGGAGGACTAGAAGCGCTTAGCCGCGACACAGCCTAAACACAGAAGCTTAGGGCCTGGTTCTTAAATTACACAAGTGCCACAAGGACTTTGATGGAAATACTTCCTATTCTGTGCAGTGGGAAATTAGAGCCAAAGCCTAGAAACTGGCTGTTTTGATCCTAAATATTTTATTCAGGGCATCAAGATCTGGTCATCACGATCTTTTGTAAATAAAAACAGACAAGAAATTTGGGGGAAAAAAACCCGTAAAACCTGTACAGCTTTTATCCCCAGGGATATTTCATATCAGCTACTGTACACAGCATCTCTCAGCAGAAGTCAAGAATCTGGCGCACAGCTCGCTGCTGAAATAAACGCGGAAAATCAAAACAAATCCACACCGATCCTGCCGAACTTGCCATCTGCAAACCCAGCACTGCACTGACAGCTCCCGCAAAACCCGGCGGCATTTCACACCCGCGGCTCCGGTCACCGAGGGGGAAACGGAGGCACCTGTCAAACGTGCAGCAGAACCCCACGAGCCTCCGGGGTCTTTTTTTTTTTTTTGGGGGGGGGGGGACGGGGGAGGTGTAAAGACGAGGCGGCTTTTGTCACCCTCGCCGCGATTTTCCGAGTCGGCGCCCAGACGCCCCCCGCCGCGCCGCCGCCCCCCGCCAACTGCGGCGGCGCCGGAGCAGGGCCCCGGCCGCCGCCGCGGACCCGTGCGAGCCGCCCACCGCAGGGCGCGGGGGGCCGGGCCGGGCCGGGCCCGCCCCGGGTAGCGGCGGCGCCGCACCTGCCGCCCGCGCCGCGCCGCCTTACCTGGGCCTCCGCTTGCGGCAGGGCTTCTCGGCCGGGCCTGGAGCTCTGCGGGGACGAGACAGCGGTGAGGGGCGCGCCGGGCCTGCCCCCGCCGCCCGCCCCGCCAGCCGCGCCGCCCCCCCGCGCCGCCCCCCGCCGCCCGCACCTGGAGGCCGGGCCGGTGCGGGGCAGGCGCTGCCGGGCGGCTCCTCTCACCATCCGCGCCGCCCCCGCGCCACGCCGCGACCGCCGCCGAGGCGAGGGCTCCGGCTGCGGGAGCGCCGCTGCCGCCTCGCGCTAGTCTCGGCCGGCCTCGCCCCGCCCCCGCCGCCTCCCATTGGCCGAGCGCCCCGGCCGCCGGCGGCGCCGCCCGCCCATTGGCGGCGGCGGCCGTCGATCCGGAGCCCCGCCCTCCCGCGCGCGGGCAGGTCGCGACGGCGGGGCTGCCTGGAGACGGCGCGCAGCGGCGAGCGGCGGCGCCACCGCGCGGGCAGGCGCGGCGCAGCACGGCGCGGCGCTGCCCGGGAGCCCCCCGGAGCCCCCCGCGGCCGCGGCCCCGGCCCCGGCCCCCCCGCTCCGCCCGTCCCCGCCCGCTGCGGGATGAAGCCGCCGCACCTCCGTCACGGCGGAACCGCCGCGCAGCCCCGGCCTGAGGGGCCGCGATGCCGCAGCCCCGGGCGAGGGGAAGAAGCGGCGCCGCCGCCTCGCGCCTCCTGTCAGCCCGCCGGGCGGTACCACCGCGCCTCCCGCGCGGGGGGGAGGGGGCCGAGCCGCGCAACAGGCTCCTCCCCCCCCGCCCTAGGCGCGGATTGGTAGATCCCGGCCGGCAGCGCCCTCCGCGTCGTGTCCCCGCGCGGCTTCCGTCCTTTCCGCCCGGAGCCGCGCCGGTGCTGCCATCATGGTGAGCTTTTCCCTTGCTTACTCCCCTGCCGGGGCAATCCGGCGCCATCCGCGCGGGCCCGGGCCGCCCCGCCGCCGGCTGCGAGCCTGCCGGCGCCGTGCGCGATGCGGGGGAGGAGGGGGAGGGCGGCGATGCGGGGAGGCCGGGGCTGAGGGCCTGTCCGCCGCCCGCAGGCCAAGATCAAGGCCCGAGACCTGCGGGGCAAGAAGAAGGAGGAGCTGCTGAAGCAGCTGGACGACCTCAAGGTGGAACTGTCGCAGCTGCGCGTGGCCAAGGTGACCGGCGGCGCCGCCTCCAAGCTCTCCAAGATGTGAGTGGGGCGGGCGGGGGGCTGCGGGGCTTCCCCGGGCCGCGGCTGCCGGGCGGCCTCTTCGGCCCGGGCTGCTGCGGCAGCGCTCGCGTCCGCGTCTGGTGCTCGGGAGGTGCTTTTGCAGCCTGGGAAACCTCTGCGTTTGTGCTGTTAGAAAAAGGGTAGCTACAAACAGGGGTAAGCCTCGAAATGGGTTTGCCTGGCTCCTTGCTTGGAGATGCTAAGCTAGGAGCTGCCAAAAGTTGTTGCTATTCCGCTGCAGTTTGGTACTCATACAACGCGAGTTACTTGGCTGTGGCCTACCTGCATCTTCTGTGTGCTGCGACGTGCTTGCTGGTTTAAAATCTCGGCTGCTTGCCCCCCCAGTGTGTTCTGAGACATACTCTTTTTCCACCTGCAGACGTGTGGTCCGTAAATCCATTGCCAGAGTCTTAACTGTTATCAATCAGAACCAGAAGGAGAACCTGAGGAAGTTATGCAACAAAGTAAGTCCAAACATCTTGTGTAGCAGTCTATTTTTTTTTCCTTATACCTTCCAAACATTTAGTCCAGTTGTAGGGAGACATCAATTCTGTAAATTCTCATTTGAGAAGCTTAAAGCTTAAGACAAAATGATTATTTATGTTAGGTTTTTAAGCTATCAAATTGAGGTTCCTTTTAAAATATTGTTTATTGTAAGATTTAGTCTAGTACTGCCCTAAATTCTGTAAACAGAGCGTGAATTTGCTTTTGCCAAGAGGGTCCTGTGTAGGGCATTGCTATTGAGTGGTCTAGTACACTTTGCAGAAGGTATGGTTCCCAGAACTGGACTGCAGCTACTGTTTGCTATGTTGGAAGAATATTGTCATTATCTGGCAGATGACAGAGAAACGCTTTCTCTCAAGGTGTTTCTGTAATTTACAGAATATCTTTTATTATGGGTTTGGATTATTTAGAATGGGAGAAAAAGAGTATTTCAAAAGAGACTCGTGAAGTTCTGCCTGGTACTGAAGTTAGTATCAGTTAGTACCAATGCATGTTTTCTCAGGCAGAGAAATTCTGAAAGCCTTCAGACTGTAACACTGTAATGATGGTTCTGGGCGGCGGAAAATGGCTCACAGTGCTGCTGCTGATATGCTTATAGGCAGCTCAGCTCCCTCTGAGCAAATGCACCCGATCCCGACATTGCAGTCTCTCAAACTTAACTCTTGTGTATTTTTGCAAATAGGGCAGAAAGTACAAGCCTCTTGATCTGCGGCCCAAGAAGACTCGTGCCATGCGACGCAGACTAAATAAGCACGAAGAAAACCTGAAGACCAAAAAACAGCAGCGAAAAGAACGCCTGTACCCTGTCCGGAAATATGCCATCAAGGCATAAAACTGCAGTGTACTGCAGTTCATAATAATAAGTACATAATTATATTGGCTGAGTATGTCTCATTAAATAGAATTTTGTTTGGAAGCTGTTGCTGGTGTTCTCTTTAATAGTAGTGAGGTGTCATCAGTTTCACAGAGAAAAATCAGGATTCACAGAAGGTTTATTTTAATTTCTTTATTGCTGGTGAAAATATGTAGCTAGCACCTTAAGATTTTTTCTCTATAAAGAACAGGCAAATGAGTACTCATTGCTGAAGCTTGTTAACATGTAAGGCAGAAGTATTTAATTTGAGATTTATTTAAAACCAAAACTTTACAGGGAGATATGTACAGTAGATTGGTATTTGTCATGCCAGTAGCTCAAGTTTAAAGTTTAAGTAATGTTTAAAGCTTTTCTCTAGTGCCACTGTTTAAGCGCTGTGTAGGTGAATTAATCTGCTGAGGTGTCCTGGTGGCCTTCACTGAAACTGAAGACTTCTGTCAGCGCTTACTTTGGATCTTTGCCCAACTGCTTAGAGCACCAAGGAATCCCAGTGCATCAGCTGCTAGGATAGATGCCATAGGTGTAATGACTTGCCTGGCTGAACCACCTGGCATGCGGCAGGCATTTCGCAGATGACTGGTGGCCAGTCTGGTCCCTGCTTCCTGGAGCTGCTCCAAGTGGTGGCTGGAGGCCTTGCTGCAGCCTCAGTTGCAAACGTGGGGGTTTGGTCCATGTCTAGGATGAATCTGGAATATTGCTGTGGAGAAGAGCAGTGTGTTTGAAGCTGTAAACAGAGGGCTTTCCTCGCAGGACACTGTGGAATGAAATTATTAACACCTTATGTGCATAAAGCTGATTATTGGCAGTGTTTGCTATAGCAAATCTAATCTGTATTTGGAGTAGAGCAGGTACGTGTAGATTTCTAGTCCCATAAACTATGACCTAAGAATTGCAGCATTTTATCTGAAATCTGTTAATTTCTGTAATCTGCAGACTTGTTTGTCGTCTTTGCAGTACGGCCTAGTAAGTGTTTAATCTTCTGTGAGGAAAAGTGCTGTTACCACTTACATGGGCATCTTATTTAAATGGACCTTTTAGTTCCACATACAAGAAGTGCTTTGGTCTGCTTTCCCAGCTCTAGAGATCATAATTTTTGTGATGCTGTGTAACTTGACAGCACCACATAATCAATGGATTGCCAGATCTCAAGAGCTGCTGTCTTCATGGTTAACTGCAAAGAAATATTCTTTCTTCCTGGCATCGTTGCTCTCTGATCCTGTAGTACGTTTTATCACGTGTAAAGCAATGTTACTAATCAGATTCCGTTCAGCAGATGAGATCTTTTTTGAAAACTCTGTAGATACAAGCAATCATTTTTAGCAACGTTCAAGGTCATTGCAGATTTCTCTCTGCAATTCACCACTGTGTTCTCAGTTCACTTTGTCTACCTATTCTAGCAACACCTGGTAGAGAGGCATCCCTAATTTTGTGATAGTATTACATTAGTAAGGGTCTTTCAAGGCTGCGTATTCCATTCCTTACAAAGATGGCGATGAAATTGGGTCAGTGTTCAGCCCTACAGCCCAGAAGTAGTTATGGCAGCTAGTAAAGCTGTTTAAGGATCACCTGGAGCCTGGAACACTGGTGACTAGGAATGAGCCGCCGCCATCTCGCTAGGAGGACTAGCATCTGCAAGCCATGTGCTTTGTAATCCGCAGCTGTCTTCAGCATGCTGCTTCCATCCCTGCGATTGCTCACCATTCCCTCTCTCATTTTGATCGGAAAGCTGAGTTCTGGCAGCTTCCTCCAGGCCTGTTCCCACCTGCAGCTGACTTAATTTTGGCAAGCAGCTCCTGAAAGTAAGAGGCCCTCCTGAAAGTGAGGCTTGGTCCGACATCACCTCTCAGCAGAGATGTGTTTCCGATCCGGGCTGTGTTTGTGCTGTCAGTGCCCTGCTGCACCAGGGGCCGGCAGCAAGGGAGGGTGCTCGCAGGCACCGAGCTGCGCGAGCTGCGATGGTGCCTGCTGTGAAGCTCTGTCGCCCGATGCTGCATGCATCTTCAGGGCTATGAGTATAAAGATAACTCGTTTCTAGTGGTATACAGGTACTTCTTTTGGAGGAGAATAGTCCAGTCGGGCTGTTGTTAGCCTGCAGCATGACACGCTGCAGGCTGGGAAGAGAGGAATCTTAGTTTTGTTTGAAGTGTTAGGGAAATGTAGGGACATGACAGTATCGGACCAAAGCTCTTTCAGTATGCCTGTGAAGACTGATGGAGGTCAAACGAAACATGAAAACTGGACTAGAGAAAAGCTGGTTGAACTAAAAGGTTGTTACCTCTAAAGTTTGTAGGCACTTGCCCGTTTCACAGTTCCACACTTTCACCTGCAAAGCAGAGAACTAGTTACATGACTTGATTCTCTGCCTGCCACGAGTGTTCTCTAGAGCTCAGAGGTTGAGTTGCAATTGCCAAGGCCTGTTTTTGGTTCTGATGTGATGAAGGGTAATACAGCGCTGTTCAAGCATTAGTGATGTAGCAGCCATGGTTTTTGTTAGTGTAGCTAATACATTCTCACATGAGAAATTCTCTACCTATCAGGAGCGCCTAAGGAAGATCTGATAGATTCTGTTTAGGGGAAGAGATCTTAATTCTATTTGCTGAACTCAGTATAGGTTTGAAGGATTTTAAGCCTGAAAAAATTTTAACCAGAGAGGTCTATTCATGTGTGTGGTAAAGAATTTCCTGTATCCTCAGCTGTTACGAGGGACAGCGTTACAGAATTGTCTTGGCACCTCACGGTGATGCTAATGCTGCCCGTGTGAGAGCTTTGCTAGGAGCTCGGTGTGAACGTTAACAGAGTACTCTGCAATACGGAGACCCGGCCTGGCGCAGTTCTGGACGCGAGCACCACGTGTCCAGGCCGCTGGAGCATTACGTAAGATGCAGGGCTGCACATGGGAACTGTTGTTCCTTTAGGCTAATGTTCATGTTACCCTGAAGACCGGCAGTGTTTGAAAGCACTTTACGTCGCCACTTCTGCGTCTCCCGCAGTGGCCAGCAGTAGCCCGTTCCTGGAGAAGGACATGCGTTTCACCCGGCACTCGTGCCCCTCGAGAAGGAAACCCAGCACTGCTGCCCTGGCGGCCTTCCAAAATTCTGTCCTGAACGTCGGACGGTAAATTCCAGACTCTGACTGTACGATCCCAGGAGCCAGATGCCAGTCAAGAAAAGAGGGAGCATGAAGACGGGAAGAAGCTGAAGGCAGTGACAGGAGCGACAGCAGAGCACGCTTCGACCCAAGGGGTTGTCGCGTGCCACCCAGCCGGGAGGGCAGCACAGCTGCCTGGAGAATCGTCACTCTGAAAGATGCGATTGTGTTACAAATCACTCACTCGCATGCCATGCATCCCTCAGCGAGGAGGGGGGAGGAAAGGGAAAAAAGGAAGAAACTGAAGCTGAATTAGCAGGCAATGAGCAGCCAAGGAGAAATCGCAGGTCCGGATAGCATCACGATGCCCGGAGAAGACTCAGTGTGTGACCTAGCTGCAGAAACAAGGTGAACAACAGCTCACAGCTGATAACTGACCACCCCGAAGTGGCGGCTGAGCGCGATGTGCTGGCGTACGTATGTTTTTGCAGTTCTGCGAGGTGCCGTTACAGAGTTATTTAAGTCAGAAAGCGCCGCTGGGGGTCTGTGGTGCAACCGCCTCCTCAAAGCCAGGCCGGCTTTGAAGTTAAACCCGTTTGCCCAGGGCCCTGTGCAGCCAGGTTTTAAATACCTCCAAGTCCCTGGAAGTCCCCTGCAGAGCCGGCCGGGCCGGGGGACGGCACCGCAGCGAGGACCCGCGTCCCCTGCAGCCGCGTCCCCTGCAGCCGCATCCCCCGCGCGCGGGCGGTGCAGCACAGCGTGCAGCTGCCCTAGGGACGGGGACTCGCGCGGTGCTTCAGCGTCGGAAGGGGGAGTGCGCGGCCCGTCCGACCCGCGGGCCGGGGAGCCGGGACGGCGGCGGAGTGACCGCAGCACTGTAGCGGCAGTCGATGCCCTTTAAGTCGCCAGGAGCGATGCCACCGGCGCTCCCGGACGGGCACGGAGGTGAGGCGGTGGGCGAGCTCCCTCCCGCCGGGGGCACGGGCAGAGAAGTGCCTGCTGCAGCAGGGAGGACGGCGAGGACGCCTCTCCCCGGCCCTGGTGCCCCAGCCGGAGCCCCTAGCGCTGCTCACCTTGCCCTTGTGCCACGTCCATCAGGGCAAAGCGCCCCGGCAGGGCCCCCCGCGGCCCCCGCCGTGCAGCGCTGGCGGCACCGGGAGCCGTCACCTCCCAGCCCCTCGCTGCAGCGGCCACCGTCCCGGTGCGCACGGCCTCGTCCCCCGGCCACGGGAGCTGCTGTGCACAGTGCCCGCACCGCTGTGCACGGCTCCCATGCCGCTGTGCATGACACCCGCACCGCTGTGCACGGCTCCCATGCCGCTGTGCGCGGCTCCTGCGCGGCTCCTGCACGGCTGTGCGCGACGCCTGCGCCGCTGCGTTCGGTCTCCCCGGTGACCGGGAGGGTTTTGCATTCCTCCCCGGCCCCGCCGGGCGTTCAGCAACCCCGGCTCCCTGCCTGCGGCGGGCGGCTGGGCCAGGCCGGCGGCTCCCTGCGTGGCGGCCGCGGGGGCAGCTGGCGCGGGGGGGCCGCGCAGGGAGCACGGTGGCTTTGCAGAGCGGCGCTGCCGGGGCGGGGAGGGCGCCGGGGGCCCCGGCTTAGCGCCCGTGTTTGCAGGGCGTCAGGGCCCCCGGGGCTCGCGCTGTTTATTTTTTCCTCGCGACCGAAGATGTTCCACGGCGTTAGAGCAGGCTTCCTGGGGAAAACTCTCCTTCAGTAAATAAATGATTTCCAGGGTGGGGCCTCGGGCCCGGCGCAGCTGCTGGCTGCCCGCGCGGAGCACGGTGGGGCGATGCCACCATGCCGAGCGCTCTGGCTGCGCGCCCTGGGAACGGCTCCGGCAGGCCCAGATGTTTTCCTCTCCGGCTCCCCAGCGCGGCAGGCGCTGGCCGAGTGCCGGGGGCGGCTGCGGGGGCGGCCGGTCTGGCTGCCGGGCAGCGAGCACGGGGCCGGGGGAAGGGCCGGGGGCCTGGGCACGGGGGCGAGGTGCTGGGCGCGGGCGGGACGTGCAGGATGCGCTGGATGTTGTGCACAGACGGGATGTGCAGGGTGCTGGGCACGGGCGGGATGCACTGGACGCTGTGCAGGGGCAGGATGCACTGGATGTTGCGCAGGGGCGGGATGCACTGGACGCTGCGCAGGGGCAGGATGCACTGGATGTTGCGCAGGGGCGGGATGCACTGGATGTTGCGCAGGGGCGGGATGCACTGGATGTTGCGCAGGGGCGGGATGCACTGGACGCTGTGCAGGGGCGGGATGCACTGGATGTTGTGCAGGGGCGGGATGCACTGGATGTTGCGCAGGGGCGGGATGCACTGGATGTTGTGCAGGGGCGGGATGCACTGGATGTTGCGCAGGGGCGGGATGCACTGGATGTTGTGCAGGGGCGGGATGCACTGGACGCTGTGCAGGGGCGGGATGCACTGGATGTTGTGCAGGGGCGGGATGCACTGGATGTTGCGCAGGGGTGGGATGCACTGGATGTTGTGCAGGGGCGGGATGCACTGGACGCTGTGCAGGGGCGGGATGCACTGGATGTTGTGCAGGGGCGGGATGCACTGGACGCTGCGCAGGGGCAGGATGCACTGGATGTTGCGCAGGGGCGGGATGCACTGGATGCTGTGCAGGGGCAGGATGCACTGGATGTTGCGCAGGGGCAGGATGCACTGGATGTTGCGCAGGGGCGGGATGCACTGGACGCTGTGCAGGAGCGGGATGCACTGGATGTTGTGCAGGGGCGGGATGCACTGGATGTTGCGCAGGGGTGGGATGCACTGGATGTTGCGCAGGGGCGGGATGCCCTAGACACCGTGCATGGGCGGGACGCGCAGGGTGCTCAGGAGTGACGCCGTGCCCGCCAGCCCCATGCCGCATGGCAGCGCCGGGCGCGTCCCCATGCCCTCGGCTGCAGTCACCGCCGGCTCCCCTCTGCGTCCGGGGCGTGAGCAGCCGCCGGGCCCGCGTGCGAGCTGCGTATCAGCGCGTCTGGCTGCCAGCGGCCGTCACGTGCCGCGGCTCGCTGACGCCGTGCCAGCCCGGGGCGAAGCCGCAGAGAAAAGCCTCTGTGTCCGCGGCCGGCGGGGGGGAGCGCGTGGGCGGCCGGCTCCAGCTGCCCCGCAGCCGAGCGCCCCGGGGTCGCGCCCGCTCCCGCCGCCCGGGCAGCGCCGGCACGGTGGGGCTGCACCGCCGGAGCGGGCCGGCAGCACCCGGGAACAGTAGCGCGTCCCGACATCTGGAAGAGTTTTGCATCCTGCAGTAATTTTTCATTCCGGGCCCTCTCCGTCGAAATCCCGCGTGAGGGATGGCGCAGAGCGGTGGGGGCTGGAGGAGCCGGGGGCCGCGGGCGCCCCGGGGGCACCGGCACAGCCGGCACCGGCGTCGCTCCATGCCCGGGGGCTGCAGGACGGCCGGGGCGGGATCGGCCCCCTGCTCCGCAGCGGCACCATGAGCCCCCGGGACGCCGCGGATCCCTACGGATCCCAGCTGGGCGCCAGCGGCCTTTCGCGGGAGCAGCTGTTGGAATTTCATGGGAAAGCCGGCCGTTCCTGGAGGCGGCTGCCCACCCGCCCAATCAGCCAAAAATCACCGCAGACGAACCAAACCCGGCCGGGAAGGGAGAGCGGAGCGGGCAGGGGGCAGGGGGGCTTCTTGCTTCGCTGCCCGGCTTGGCAGAGCGGCGGCAGAGCCGAGCTCGGGGAATTTCCCTTCCCAGCTTGACCAGGGATCAGCGCTGGACGCCCGGGCTCTTCCCCCGGCGCCGGGCCGGGTGCCACGTGTGCTGCAATGGTGCGGGGGGCTTCGGCCCCGGGTGCCCACCGCCCCCCGGCCTCTGTGCCCGGCCCCGCTCGCTGCCGCCGCTCGGCCCAGCAGCTCTAATCCCTTAATCGCGTCAGGGTCGGCGGCGGTGCCGCCCGCGGGCAGCGGGAATGTCTGGACGGCGGCAGCGCCCGGCGCAGGGGGAGCTCGTGCGGGGCCCCCGCGCCGTGGCCGGACACCGGGTCGCCCAGCCCGGCCTCTGCCTGGCAGGGAGCGGGAGCGGGAGCTGGGAGCAGGGACCTGGAGCAGGGACCTGGAGCAGGGACTTGGAGCAGGAGCGGGGACCTGCAGCAGCCGCTCCCGGCCCTGTGCAGGTGTCGATGGGACCCCAGGGCAGCCTGGAAAGTCCGTGCGGAGTCCGCGCAGCTCCGGAGGCAGCGGGCCGGGTCCTTCCCGCACACCCCAAGCTGCAGCCGGGGCCGGGCCGGTCGGACCCGCGGGCGGGAGCGTCGGAGCGGGCGCTCGGGGCATTTCCCTGCACCCAAGTGCGCGCCGTGCAGCAGCCGAGAGGGCCCCGGGTGACGTTAGCCCCGGAGGAGGGCGGGGGCGGCGGGTCTCGGGGACCCTGGCGCGACGGCCGCGGGGAACAGAAGCCCTTTGTGCTCGCTGCCGGCGCGTTGCCGACGGGGAGCCCACGCGGGCCGGCGCTGGTGCTGGCGCGGGACGTGCACCGTGCGGACGTTCACACCTGGCTGCCGCGCGGGACGGCGACGTGACGCCGACCGAACCGCCGCACCCGGGTGCAGGTTTTGGGGGAGAAGCCAGACGGCTCCCAGGGCGAAGAACATATTTCACGGGATGCCTCGCTCAGAGACGCCCAGCTCATTCGAAGCTAATTAAAGCCTCCTTGCCGGGGTCGGTGACGGGGGTGTGCTCCTCTTGCCGCGTTTCTCCGCCGGGACCGGCCGCGCTGCGGGAGCCGGGAGGCTGCAGCCGGTGTTTCCCAGGCACGGGGTGGTTTGGGGAGCGAATCCTCCCGCTGCCGCTGCACCGTGCTGGGCACCGCGCTCGTCCCCGCGGTGCTGGGGCCGGCGGCGGCGCGAGGAGCGTGGAGAGGCGGCGGGAGCCCGGCCGCGGCCTCCCCTCCTTCCCCTGCTTTCCTTCGGCGCGGGAGCCAAGCGCGGCCCTCACCCCGCCGCCGCGGCCGGCTCCAGCACAGCAGGGCAGCGCGAAGCGCGACGGCCGCCCCGCGGAAGAACAACAAAGCCGGGAATTAGAGATGCGCCGCGAGTTTGTTTTACTGCAAAAAAAAGCCAGAAATCCGTATTGTTTAGACAGGGATTTGCTGGGGATCCTGAGATAAAAGGCTGGCGGAGACCCAGCCTGCGGAAAAATCCCAGCCCGCTGCCTTCCTCGTCGCGGGGGACTCGCGGCAGGATCCCAGCGCCGGGCCGGGCACCGCCGGGTGCCGGTGCGGCCCCTTCCCAGGAGCGCGGCGCGGCCGGGGATGCCGGGGATGCCGGGGCCGCGGCGGGTCGCTCCGTCCGGGGCCGGAGCACGGTGCAGGATGCGCGGGGCGTGCCGAGCCTGGGAGCACGGGCAGGACGGGAAGGGCGATGCCCCGGCGGTGCCGGGCGTCCCGGCGCCATCCCGGACGCGTCTCCAGCCGGACGCGGCGGCCGGGCGAGCTGCCGTCGCGGCGGCGCGGTGCCAAGCCCCGGGCCGGCGCGCGGTGACCGGGGAGGCGGGTGGCGGGGGTCCCTGCTCCCCGCGGCCCTGCCCACCCGGCTCCGCGCCCGCCGCGTCTGCCAGGGCAGAGTGAGCGCAGACTTCCCTGGCAGCGTCGCCGGCTCCCGGATGTCACCGCTCGGGATGGCCCGGTTCCCCTTTTCCCCCAGGCCCGAGCCAGCAGGCGCTGCCGGCCCGGCTCCGCGGGAGGGGGAGCCGCCTGCCAAAAACCCCGGCTTTCCAGCCCAAACGGCGCTTCCCAACGCGGGGAGGAGCGGCAGGGCGCGGGGCCGGGCGAGGGAGGACCCGGCGGTGGCGGCTGCGGGGCGGCTCGGGGACCCGGCACGGGGGCTGCGGCGGTGCAGCCGGGACCCCCCGGGGAGCAGCCGTCCCGCGCGGACCCCGCCACGGCGCCCGCCCTGCCCTGCCCGCTCCCCCGGCGCCGCGTCCAGAGCGAGGACACAAGCACAGAGCCTGGTTTGACGTGTTATTTTTTAATACTGTTCACTTCTAAAACGGCCGGGAGCCAAGCCGGGCGCTGCCGGCCGGGAGCGGGGCTCTGCGCCGCGGCCGGGAGCGCCTTTAAATAACAAGCTAACGAGCGGCGAAAGCGAAGGCGCGCTGGGTCCCGCCGGCCGGCACCGCGCGGGCACGGCGGCGGAGCGGGCGGCATCGCCCCGGGTCCCGCTGCCGCGGGCGGCACCCGGGCTCCCGCCGGCGCTCACACCGCGAAGCGGAGCCGGTAGGTCATCTGGTGGCCGTTGTCCCAGGCGTAGAGCACCTTCTCCTTGGGGTTGTAGTCGACCTGCGTGGTGAAGCCGTGCCGGCTGAGGAAGGGCAGCCGCGGGTCCGCCTCGGTGCCCGTGTGGGTGTCGAAGGCGTAGGAGATCTGCCCGTCCTGCCCGCTGTGGGAGTCCACGGCGTAGAGGATGCCACAGACGACGAAGCAGTTGCCGTAGGCGTTGCGCTTCAGCCCCGTCTTCCACGTGGTCTCCCTGCGCATGGAGAGGTCCGCGGGGTCGAGGCGGCTGAGGACGATCACCTCCTGCTGCGAGTAGTCGTCCGCCGCGGGGTAGACGACCCACAGCCCGCTCTCGTCCACGGCGAAGTCGACGTCCGAGTGGCCCCTCCACTTCCAGGGCGTCGCGTCCTCGTAGACCACGTCGTGGAGCAGCGCCCAGGCGGCCACGTACCGCTCCCGCAGGTCGAACTTGATGACGTTCTTGGTGAAGGCGCGGTTGTAGTAGAAGGCGCCGCGGTAGACCACGTGCCCGGTGCCGATCCAGTTGTACGGCAGCTTGTAGACGTTGCTCCAGCGGCCTGGGCGCGGGGCGGGCGGTGTCACGGACCCGCCGGGCCCCCCGCACCCACCGCCCCCGCCCCGCCGCCGCCCCGCGCGCCCTCACCCTGCCGGAAGCTGTCGAGGCTCCGGAACTCCACCAGGCTGTTGCCGTAGTAGTAGTTGGTGACGTAGACGCGGTCGTCCTTGGCGGCCGGGTCCTTCATCCAGGCGCCCTCGTTGCGCCCGTAGCTGTGCTGCTCGGCGGGGGGCTCCACCGAGGCCAGGGTGCCCTCGCACGCCGCCTCCCGCCCTGCGGGCCGAGGAGGAGGAGCGGCGGAGGAAGGCTCGGCGCCGCCCGCCGCGGGGTCCCGCCGCCCCCCCGGCCCCCCCGCCGCGCTCACCCACCTCTGCCGGGCGTTTCGGGGCCCTGGGTGCCGTCGGCGGCGAGGAGGGCGGCCGGGGAGGGGGCGCGGGGGGGGACGGTGGCGCCGGGCACGGCGGTGCCCGACCGCTCGGGGCTCCTCTCCGGCGGCCGCTCCGGCGCGGCGCCCTTGGCCGGGCTCTCTGCGGGCACACGAGCCGCACGGGGTTTTTCGGGGCCCCCCACGCGGCCCCCCCGCCGCCCGCGGAGCCCGGACTCACCGCGGCCGCCGGCCGCCCCCTCCGTCTCCTGCCGGGCCTTGTAGTAGGTGATGCCGCGGACCACGGGCTGGGCGGCCGCGAGGGGCCGGGGCCTCGGCGTGGGCTGCGCCGCCCCCCGGCCCTTGGCCGGCTCCCTCCGGGCCTTCTCCGCCTTGGGCTGCTTCTCCTTGGGCGCCCGCGCCGCCGCCATCGCCGCCCCCCGGTCCGCCGGGCTCCGGCGGGCGCTGGGGGACCTGCCCGCCTCCGGGCCCCTGCCGCCGGCCCTGTCCTGGGCCGCGTCCCTGCCGTCGGCGGCGGCGGCAGCGTCCTTCTGCAGCAGCTGGTGGCCCAGGTTGGAGATCTCCTTCTTGATGCCCATCATGATGTCGGAGTAGTTCTCGTAGCGGCGCATCTGGTCGCTGAGGTGCAGGACGCTCTGCTTCACCGCCTCGTTCTCCCGGCTCAGGTTGCTCTTGACGGTCTGCGGGCAGCGCGGGGGTCGGGACCCGCCGGGGGGGCGTCTCCTTCCCGCGCTGGCCCCCTCCCTCGCGCACCGCCGGCGGGACGGGACGGGACGGGGCGGGGTGGGGGTCGCCGGGGGTCCGAGCGTCCCCATGGAGCAGGGCAAGGTCCCAGACGGGGACGTGGCAGCCCCCTCCCCGGAGGGCGGCCCGGGGCGGCAGCGGCCTTACCTCCTCCAGGGTGTCCATCTGGGCGACCACCTTGCTGATGTAGGAGCGGACCTTCATGAGGTCCACGCTGTAGAGCGCTCCCTCCAGCAGGTCCACCACGGACTGCAGCTGCGGAGGCCACGCCGGGGTGAGCGCGGGGCTGCGCGTGCCGCTCATCGCCGCAGCCGCCGCCGCGCGCGGGGACCCGGGGGCCGCGGGTACCTTGAGCAGCTCGGGCGCCTGCTTCTTCATCTTCTCCACCTTCCACTCGTTCTCGCAGGGGTTGAGCGAGGAGGGGGGCGCGGTGCAGGAGCACCTGCAGTCGGCCCCCGAGCTCACCGTCTCCACGGCGTAGAAGTCCTCGGCGCGCGGGCTGCCGTGGCGCGCGCGCCCGCAGGCCTCCTTGCTCAGCGGCCGCAGGATGCACTTGCAGCGGCAGTCGGAGCCCTCCGAGGTCGTGCGCACCTGGTCGCCCTCGCCGAGCGCCTGCGCGGGGCACGCCGCCGTGGGCCCCCGTCCCCGTCCCCGTCCCCGTCCCCGTCCCCTCCGGGGCTCCCCGAAACGCCCCCCGTGGCCGGGCTTCCCGCGCCGCCGGAGCCGGCGTGCAAACGGGATGCTGCGGAGCGAAGCCGGTGGCCGGTGCCCGGGCAGGGCCGGTGCCCGCCGGCGGACGCCCCTCGGGGACACGGTGCCACGGGGACGCGCGGGGGCTGCGCCGGTGGCGGAAGCAGGGCGGCTCGGTGACCCCCCGCGTGACTCACCCGGGCACGGGGCCGCGCGGAGCGGACGGCTGGACTCCGGCGCTGCCGGGCACCGCTCGCCCCGCGGCCGGGAGCGGGCGAGAGCCGCCGCCGTGCCCGGGCCCGGGGAGCGGAGCCAAGTCAAACCCGGCGCCGCGGCGGCTTCCTGCGGCAGGAGCCGCGTGTCCTGGGCGCGGAGGCCCCGGCCGACAGGGAGGCGGGCGCGGGGCCGGGCGGGGGCTGCGGGGCACGGCGCCTTCCTCCTCCTCCTCCTCCTCCTCCTGCTCCTGCTCCTCGCCGCCGTCGTGCCCGGCGGCCGCGGCGACGGGGCCCTCGGGGCAGCGGGGCACGGGAGGCGCCCGAGGGGAGCCCCCCCCCCCGCCGCAATTAAAACTACACGTCGAAGCGCAGCAGGTGCCGAGGGGCGGGGGGAGGCGGCGAGCCCCCCGGCCCCCCCCGCCCCGCCGCCCCCCGCCCCGCCGGGCCGCCGCCGCCGCCGCTCCGTGCCCGGCTGGTGCCGCCGCCCCGGGGCAGCCCGGCCCCGCCGACACCCCGCGGCCCCGCGCCGCGCCCCGACGGCCCCGACGGCCCCGACGGCCGCCGCGCTGCAGCCCCGCGACGGCACGGACGGGCCGGTGCCGGTTCTTACCGTGGCGGCGGCCAGCGCCGGGAGCAGCAGCGCCGGGAGCAGCAGCGGCCGCATGGCGAGAGCGGCGCCCGCACCCAGCGCGCCCGCCCCGCTCCGCCCGGCCCGGCCCGGCCCGGCCGCGCCGCCGGGGGAGGAGCCGCCCGCCCCGCCCGCCCCGCCGGCGGCACCGGCACCGGCACCGGCTCCAGCAGCGCCGCCGCGCGGGCGGGGGCGGCCGCTCCCGCGGGGCCGCCCGGCACGGAGCCGCCCGGTGCCCTGCCCCGGGGGGTCCGGTGCCCCCGGGCCGGGACTGCCCGGTGCCGCCCCCGGTGCCCGGTGCCCCTCCCGGGTGTCCGGTGCCCCCTCGGGTGTTCGGTGCCCCACGGGACTGTCCGGTGTCTCCCCGTGTGTCCGGTGCCGCCCGGCACTGCCCGCTGCCCCATTGGGTGTCCAGTGCCCCCGTCCCGGGGTGCCCGGTGCCCCCCCGTGTGTCCGGTGCCCCCTCAGGTGTCCGGTGCCGCCTAGGACTGTCCGGTGCCCCCGGGCCGGGGTGTCCGGTGCCTTCCAGGGCCGGTGCCCGTTTCCCGGGGTGCCCGGTGCCCCCTTGGGTGTCCGGTGCCCCCGTCCCGGGGTGCGCGGTGCCCCCCCCCCGGTGTCCGGTGCCCCCCCGGGTGCGCGGTGCCCCCTGGCGGGCGGCGGGTGCCCCCTAGCGCCCGGCCGCGCCGGTGCCGGTGCCGGGGGCGGCGGCGCCCGGTGACGCCGCCCGGCCGCTCGGGGGCGTGCGCAGGGCGGGGCGCCCCCCCCGCGGCGCGGGCGGTGGTACGGCCCGGGCGGGCGCGGGAGGACTACGCTTCCCGGCGTGCCCCGCGGCTCCCCCCGCGGCGCGGGCAGTGGTGCGGCCCGGGCGGGCGCGGGAGGACTACGCTTCCCGGCGTGCCCCGCGGCGGCCCCGCGCGGCGCCCGCAGCGGCGGCGCTGGCTGTCAGCAGCGCCCGGAGCGGCCATGGGGCAGCGCGGCCGCCGGGGCCGCTGAGAGCCCGCCGCGCCCGGCCCGGCCCGGCGCCGCCGCCGCCGCCATGGAGCTGGAGCCGCCCGCCGAGCTCGCCGAGCCGCGCGCCGCCGCCAAGGGGCCGCCGCGCAACGGTGAGTGGAGCGCGGAGCCCCGGCCCGGCCCGGCCCGGCCCGGCGTCCCCATCGGCAGCGCGGCGCCCCGCGCTCGGCCCGGCGCCCGGGAGACCCGGCGGGGGGGGGGGGTGCCCGGGGGAGCGCGCGCGCGCGCGTGTGTGTGTGTGCGTGCACGGGTGTGTGTGTGTGTGTGTGTGTGCCTGGGCAGCTGTGTGTGTGTGTGCGCGCACGAGGTGTGCGCGTGTGCCCGGGTGTGCGTGTGTGTGTGTGTGTGGTGGAGGAGGTGTGCCCGGGTGTGCGTGTGTGTGTGTGTGTGGTGGAGGAGGTGTGCCCGGGTGTGTGCGTGTTTAGGGGCTGCGCGTGGTGGAGGAGGTGTGCATCTGTGCGTGTGTGCCCGGGTGTGCCTGTGTGTGTTGGAGGAGGTGTGCCCGGGTGTGCCTGTGTGTGTGGTGGAGGAGGTGTGCCTGGGTGTGTGCGTGTTGGGGGAGGTGTGCCCGGGTGTGTGCGTGGGTGCCAAGCTGCGTGTGTGTTGGAGGAGGTGTGCCCGGGTGTGTGTGTGTTGGAGGAGGTGTGCCCAGGTGTGTGTTGGGATGTTGGCGTGTGTTGGGGTGTTGGTGCGTGTGCCTGGGCGGTGTGTTGGGGTGCGCGTTGTGGTGCCTGTGCCGGGGGGTTGTGCCTGCTGTGCCTGTGCCCCCTGCCCCAGCGAAGGGTCGGGGGCCGCACGCGTGCCTGTGCGTGCGGGGCCCGGTGGTGCGCGGTGGCAGGGCCGCAGCCGGGCGGCCTAGGGGTGCTGGGCCCCGCGCGTGGCCGTGCTGCGCCCTCGTACCAGTTACCCAGCGCTGCTGCCCGGGAGGTGCTGGCGGCGGGTGCGAGTCCCCACCGCGCTGCCGGGCCTTCGGCCCTTCCCTCGACGCTTTCCCTTCCTGCCAGAGCCAGCGTGAGATGTCAGTGATCAATCTCGTGTGTAAATAGTGCTTGAATATTTTATAGCGGTGGAATTCGGCGGCGTTCCCTCTTGTTGTGGCACCGCAAATCAATAAACTCCTTACAGATGCAACTTCATATTGTTATGGGCAGCATAACAAAGAGCCGCAGTTACAAATGCAAAACCGTGTGCTCTTTCTGCACGAGCCCGAGTCTTCGCTTTGTGAGCCCGGGCTTTATTTTGCGGTGACTTTCTTTTTACGGGGTCCTATTATCACTGTCAGGTTGTAATACCGCTCAGGCCGGAGTTTAACAACAAATCCCAATCAATCACTGTGACCTTTCCAAAGATAATAACTTGGTTACCTAGCCAAATTCAGCAAAGTTCATGGGACGCTTGTTTATTTCTTATCTGTTTATAAAGAATATGTTTCAAAAGTAGTGACGTTTACTACCACTTTACCTTCAATCCAATTTTTTCTATCTAAATTGTCCTGTATATGTTGCGGCTTCTAAAATTGCTGAAAGCGTGAAAGTCCGTTTTATGTAAGGGTAAAATGTGAAAAGATATAATTTCAGAAATACTAAAACATACCGTGGTTTTGCAGTATTTCAATACTTTGTTATGGTTTCCAGAGTCCTACGTAGTAAGTTACGGCTTTGCTAGATACTGTGTTTTCTTTGAGATCCACTTTCTGTGTTCGGTGTGATGCCAGTTATTTTCCACTGACATCTGGATACTCAGGATGCACAAAATGTTTATTTGATCAGTTTGTACGCCGTTGCTTTCTGGCTGTGCTGCTTTTGGTGTTTATAGGCACCATTTGGAAGGCTTTTACACTTCCAGTATGCAGATTCTGCATCTGCACTTGAATGTCCCTGCCTATTTTTGTAGTTTACAATTGTATTTTACCATGTTAAGGTGCTTTTTTTCTACAAAGGATTTAGTCAAACAAAGAGATTTCTTGTAAGAAAATGTTGGTATTTACTAGATACAAGGACTACTGAAATAGGGGTTTCTGTAATACCTGCAAATGCAAATTTTAAATTGTGTCCCTCTGTGAGGTTTCTAGAAACCTCTTTTATTTCTCTCTTAATCAGGTATGCAATTGGATGAAGGATACTTTTCATCCTTAATATTATTCTCTCTAACATTCTGACTTAATTTAATTTGGAAAGTGTCCGTTGCTTTGGTGTCCTTAATTATTTAACAATATTACCACTTGGCCTGCATTAGTGCCCCCCCGGAAGTGTGCATACTTCGACTTTTTAATCTCTTTTGATTTGTCGGATTAGTTTTAAAAAATTGGCTGCATGTCTTGCATGGCTGTTTCATGTGATAGACATTGTACCTATGGCTGCAGTTAGTCTTTTGAATGGATGATGTAACAACCTTTTACTACTTTGCCTTCAAAAATGTGAAATGCTGACACGGTATTGAGACATTGCTTGACCTTCAGTCTTTCTAAAGCCTGCAGCAGCCGGGGGAGGAGTAGAAAACTGGCTGGATTGGCTTGTCACTTTGTTAGCTTATAAAATACCCGCAAACAGTAATGGAAAATTAAGAGCCTTAACCTTTCCTCTTTTTGATGAAGGTTCCTAACACTTCTGATGCCTTGAGGTACAATACATTCACTCCATACAAAAACAATTAAAATAAAATTGTATGCCGTAGGTATGGTAAGTAGGATTATGTTATTGGTTGCTGTGTTAAAATCATTAATGAACTCAAGCTCTGCGTGTGGCTTCGGTGTTAACCCCTAGTAAACTGTGAGACAAGTTTACTGGCATCTTTAGTGAAAGAAACCTCAGAATAATTTTAACGTGCAGTTACGTAATTTTATTTCAGCTGTTACTGGTATTTACAGCCTAATTCTTTTTGAGGGGGAATTTGACATGGTCTTAGAGTATCAGATAGTGGTTTTCCCTTATCAGCTAGAGTATATATTCCCTACCACATAAGGAGCATATTTTATCTTCGAGCAAATCAATGGAAAATGAGGAAAACTTGCTCTCTTTATCTTCTCTGGTAAATGACAGGGTACGCACTCCGCTGAAACCCAACAATAAGATGGTATTGCTGTCATACAGTGCTTCTCAAATAATTATTTAGACAAATTGTTTTAAATCATTACATTAGGGCATTCATTTTCCCTGCACTACTAGCAATTATTTCTCAACAGGTCCCATTTAAGACTAAGTTCCCTGTAGTTTCAGCCAGCACTTTTTTCCCCTCTGTGGAAAAAAAACTTAGTGGCTCTTACACCATTTTGATTGCTTTGTGTCTTGCCTAAAATAGTGGTAAAGCAAGTTAGCTGGAATTAAGATACTTCTGGACACGCTTTGTTGTTCTGTGGATATGTTCTCTGAAGGCAGATTAGGAAACTACATTTAAGGGAATACAAAATTCAGGCATAGGAGTTCCAGATAGGTTACTGATCTGAATGAAGTTTATAGCAGAGAGAAGGGCACACTTGTGAGAGCACAGAGAATGTAAGGTTTATAAAGAAAAATCCTGTTGCCTGCATCCCTTCCCTTCTCCACAGCTCTCTTGGAAACTTTACTTGCTACACGCTGACGTTTTTAGTGGTTCTCCATGCTTGATTGCTTTGCATCTGATGAGATAAGCCTGTATTTATCAAAGACAATTTCATTGATATAGTTAGGTCTCAATTTACTTACTGTAAACATTTCTTGAAAGATTTAGGAAGAACAACAAATCAAATTGTAGAATGGTAACGCTGCTAAACTCAAATGTCTCTGAATAAACAAGAAGTTACGGTATTTTAAAACAAATTAGTTTGGCTCGTTGAATGTAAATGGCTCTCATTTTCATAAAGTGAACTATAATAGGATTCTGAGCTTGGGTCTATGATGAGAAAAGAGACTTGTAGTTTAGCAAGAACTTAACTCCTGCATTTGTTACGATTCGATTTGAGGGTAAGATGGAAGAAATCTCTCCGTGTAAAGCTGGAATTCAGCATGGATGGCTTCTGTAGATCATTAATCAGGAAAGTAGTTTCATGCAAGCTTTTTGTACTAAAAAACAAGACTAGCAATGTATGTTCAGCAGATGCACAGGAGGATATGACATGACAACAATAGTTTTTTGCTACCCTATGATGTGTTTCAAAGATACTGTATTGTGAAAAAAGAAGAGGGAATTCTTTCACCTAGCAGACTATTTCCTGACTGTTGGGAAGCAATAGTCATCTGTGTGTCATGTCTCTGGCAAGTTATTTTTGATATTTTTTGAGAGGCGGAGTGGGAGATTATAGTGCGTAATCAGTTATTAAATTTTGGGTTAACTCTTACATGATGGTAGATTTGAACAAATGCATTTACGCTAGCATTCTCCAAGAATGAGAACACGGTTTATCCTGTTGATAAACTGCCTGTTTAAATAAAGCCTTTAGCAGTGTAATCTGGTAATTGGAATTAAGTCATTTGCATAAAGAATTGGCCCAGGATTTCATCAGATGGTTGCTGGTGAGCTGAAATGCATTCTTTCCCTCCAGCTGTATTAAACTAGCCTTTTGATCCTCTTGCTTTTTTTTTTCTCCCTCCTTTAAGCCATAGTGGTTATCACTTTGCAAAGTTAATTGAGGAAGGGAAGTTGGGGGACAGGAGGATCCTTCGAGCTTTAGCTTTAGTCTTAATTATTACATTTCTAATTACCTAATTAGAAGACTGATAGGTTTTTCATTTTAATAAAAATGGTTCTATACAGGCTTTTTAGAAAGAGGAAATGCACAGCTGATAGACTAGCTACAGTGAAGTTTTTTTAATCAGTAAATGATTACCGTAACTTATCTTGAAAGCAGTATATTTCTGGGGAATCTTAATTCTACTCCAAGTCTATGATGAAGAGGCTTAATTTATAAAGGGTGGATCCCGTGTCCTTCAGAAAGCATAGGAGTTATATGTCTAATTCCCACTGCCTAATCATCCCAATTATTAGATTTGTAAATGTGAAATTTAAACTTAGGTTATTCACACTGACCAGATTTTTTCCCTGTTTCTTGATCCTCTTCTCTTTGAGGATGCGTTAGAAGAAATGCTAAAAATTCACCAAACTTCTACTGTCAGGCTGACTATAAACTGCTGTAACGTCCTTGTCCTGAAATGTATCTCTCTGCTGAAACTTGATGGAAACGTAAATATTTCTTGTAAATAGATCCCAGAGCTGTGAAGCCCTTGGGCCCAGATCTCCAAAAAGTGTATTGTCACAGAAAGCCATATAAGCTATTCAAGCAGAGACAGGAATGGCCGTGGTGGTATTTCTGAGGGTTCAGGTTGTGCTCAGGTGGGGTGGCGGATTCTGTCTGTATTGCTAACTGCTCAGTTACAGGTGTAATGCTGCTGAAACTGTGAAGGTGCACACTGTTCCCATGGAAAATTACAGCATTCTGCTGTGCTCGTATTTATTCTGGCCCTGCTGTCGGACAAGCTCGTGTTTTATCTGCTGTATTGTTTTTTTAAATTTTAGATCATGCAGCCAATGATAAAAAGATGGCTTTCACGGTTGTGGTGGAAAACTTCAAAGTAGCTTCTGGTCTCTGAAAGCTCTTCCAAGTACTAACTCCATCCTCCAAAAATCTCCTCATTCAGTTGCACAGCTGTAACTTGATTTTTTTTGATGTTGTTTGGCAATATGTATTGGGAATTATCCCAAAGTGTGTTGCTACTTTAAATCTCTTAAGCATACTTTTGCTAAGAGTAAATATCCTGTGTGTATTGTATAAACAAGTTCAGTGAAATGCCCTGTTAGTCACAAGTAGTGATTGTTCTTATCTGCAAATAATTTAATGTGATACAGCTTTCTTTATTATTGGAGTTTTGTTTTAAGATGGGTAACCATCTAGCTGCGGTCTTGGGTTATCTGCAATAGAATGTGAGCGCATGTGTTTTATTTTTAAAGTAGGATTTTTTTCAGAGTGAGAACTTCAGGTGTCAGTTCAGCGGGAGCTGGGAGTTGCTGCGTCCAACCTGGGTTCACTGAGCTGTGTGTGCGCTGTTCCTTGTGCAGGACTAGACCTTCCTTACTCATTGGGAGCACTGCAGATTTTCTGAGACTGGATTCTTAATAGTCTAGAGGATTTGTTTGTTGTCAAAATCGGGATGTTTCAGCCTGGCCATTTTTATTTCATTTCATGCCTTCCATGAAGTTTTGTTTCTCCTTTTTCTATATAAAACCAAGTTCTTCATCATTTGCAGATTTTTAAACAGTGGTGCTTTTTGTGCGTGTTAGTTCCCAAGTCTGGTTGGAGTCCAGTTTGCCCTTCTAGAAGGCAGACAAGAATGCCTTATTAAAAATAATTATTTAATAACTATAACTCTGCAGAAGCAGTATACTAGTGTGAATCCAGAATTACAGAAACGCTGTTTAACTCTTATTCTTTATAACCTACCTGTTTGTCAAAAGTACTATTAATTGAGCTATAATTTTTTTTTAAGCAGATCTTCACTAAAATGTAAAGCAAGCTGAAATGGCTTCTATTACAGACTAGTGTTTCTGAAAAAGTAATGTTGGTACCAGCTGATTTACAGATTACTGGACATAGCGGTTGCCGGCACAAGTCATGCTACAGTGAAGTAGCAAATTAACTGACGTCGGTCTGATGACAACCAGTTACGGCATCAGCGTGAATAGTGCTACAGCTGCACATCGCTTTAGAGCTCCTCGCATCTGCATTGCTTTGTATTCCTCCAAGTTTTACTTCCTCACAGGATCTTGCTCAGGTTTCTAAATTACACAAAGGTAACTTTTCTGTGCATTTATATAAACCAAAGGTATTTTTAGGTGGGGTTAACTGTAAACACAAACTTTAGCATCCAGATTCTTTCAAACAGGCTGTTAACCTGGTGGTTTTTCAGCAGTGGCTGGGGAAGGTACTTTGTCTAGGAGCAGTAAAGCTGAGCTTTGCTTTGCCGTTGCTGTTCCACACGAGTTTGTCAGCACAGGGGCGTGCGTGCTGGGAGCACAGGTATGCTGGGGTGAGAGCCGGAGTCTTGTACGCAGCAGCAAAGCTAGACCCAGCTGGAAGGAATTTTCTTTTCCTGGTTGTGCTGTAAGAGCTGGTTGAAATCATAGCTGTCAGATGGTAGAGATCTGTGGTGAGTTGGTCGAGATTTTGTGATCCTCTGCTCCAATTTGGCTATTTTTTTATGGTCCCAAACTAATTGAAACTTTCTTCCCCCCCCCCCCCCCCCCACATAACAAATAACTGGTATTTTATTAATTAGAGTCTGATACTAACGTAAAAGTCCATGCTAACTGAAAGGTGCTTGTAGATAGGTTTGAGAGATTCATAAAGCTGTTTGGGTTTCTGTTGATTACGTTGATCCAGCATGCAAACTGGGAAATCATAGCGTAGTCTCAGAATTGCTGCATTAGAAATTCTTAATTGGTGCTTGCTGGATAGAAGGCTGTTCTGAGCTTTGAAGTTTGTTTTTTAAAAGTGGGGGGGGGGAGCGGGGGGATGGGACGGTGTCTGAAGAGGAGAAACCCCAACTCCCACCGTAATGGGCCTTTTAGAGGCCTGTTGCTGGAAATGCTACCATGCTTTAGGAAATTTAAGACAGCTGACTGAACAGGTTAATTCAGTGCAAGTGCTGTGCCATAGCTTACCACCTACCAATTCATGGTAGTAAGTTAACAGTGTAGCTAGTTGCCTTCTACTTTTTGCTTGTTGGCTTTATGAAGTTTTTCCTTGCCTGCTTCCTTTTATGTCCTTACCTGATGCATACTGTGTTAGTTTGCCACCGTAACGCTGTAGTTGACCTTTAGCATTTCATTTTGATTTGCATAGCAGCTTTGCTCACTGTCACAGGATGATATCCTTAAAAATGACACTTTCTAGTCTTGGAAACTTATGCATTAAACAGAACTGCATAAAGGAAAATCCCCAGGCCTGTTGGAGACATGTAGAAAGGACACCCAGCAGGAAGAGAGGCCCATGTCTTGAAATATTCATCAATCATTTTCCTGGCACCAGGAAACCAATCAACCTTCTAAGGGGTAGAGCCTAATCAATCACACGATGTGGGAAATTGGAATCACTGGCCCTACCAAAAATGTTCCTTCATGTTGACAGTAAAAAAAGATTGTTGTGTTCGTGCTTATTCACAAGTAAACTTACGTGCTTGGTATAAAGGACTCTGAGAAGAAAACTGTTTAATGTATATAATCTAAACTTAAGCTAAAGATTTTTTCCCCCCCCAGTGATTAAGTTGGGCTGTGTTTTGCTTCTAGATTTTATTCTTCACCTTTCTGTAGCTGATGGGTGAAGGTTTTGTCCCCAGATCATTAACCTTCTTGTCCTGTAAACTGCAAGTTCAACAAGAGGCTGTTTTTCCTCTATGGGATCAGGACTCTAAGATTTTACAGCTCCTTCATGAAACAGTTTAAAATAGTTTGTTTTTCAAACTGTGACACTGGGAATGAAATGCATCTCCTGATGCTTGTCCCTTTTTTATAGCTTTCACCAATGTTAGAAAAAA
Organism: Dromaius novaehollandiae; assembly: GCF_036370855.1. Taxonomy (NCBI): domain Eukaryota; kingdom Metazoa; phylum Chordata; class Aves; order Casuariiformes; family Dromaiidae; genus Dromaius; species Dromaius novaehollandiae. The sequence goes on along the minus strand of NC_088117.1, from coordinate 13,438,161 downwards.
TACACATAGGCATCCCAATAATAAACAGTAATTGTCAACCTCTGTAGAATATTTAATTGTAGCAAGTGGATAGGAGTTATTTGAATTCTGATTTTTCTAGTAAGATGCCACAAATTGGAAAGAGTTGTTTATAATTTTGTTCTTTCTGTGGAAAACTCTGGAATAACTATTATATGAGAAATGCCGTAATACTCGGAGTGAAATAATTGGCAAGCAGACTGCTGGAATTCCTTCACTGGAAAAATGTTTCTTGAATATTTCCTATGGAATAAGAAGCAGTCAGCTGTTGGCCCTAATGTGCACTTGCGTAGAGTCGTTCTGCTGATGCCTCATCTAAACTGGGCTTGGGTAACCTTGGGTAACTGCAAAGAGAGGCACTAACCTCCAGCTGGCCGCCTGCTCGGGGAGGTGCTGCTTGGTGGCTCGTTGCCGAAGTTCTGGTGCTGCTTTCTGCTTTCACGTGTGTTTAGCTGGAGGGTTTTGGTACAGATCTCGGTACTTGTTTACAATGCTTCGTCTGTTTTTCTTCTTCTGTTTTAATAGCTAGAGAAATCTGAAACAAATGTTGTAACTTAAAAAAAATAGCATTTTAATACATTAAGAACATAGGAAAGTACCAGATTCTTTTTCTTCCCTGGCGGTAGGAGGCCAAGAGCCCACATTGCAAGAGCCTTTTGTCCCGTGCCTTCTGTCCTGCCCCCTCCCACACCGCCGGCCTCAGTCGCAGCGCGGTCTCTCCAGCTGGGAGAGCGGTGCTTGCGCCCGCGCTGCGGCGGCTGCTGCTCCGCTGGGGTGTTGTCGCGGAGCGGGCGGAGGGCGCGGGGGCTTTCTCCGGCATCCGCCAGCGCCCAGACGCGGAGCAGGGGCCGGGTTGGCGTCGGAGGCAGCCTGCCTCGACAGGCAGCTGCCTTTGGGGCTTGGAGAGGGGGAGCAAAAACCCTTTTCTCCGCTGTCTTCATGGAAAAGATGAGTCAAGTTTTTGGCAAAAAGTTTTGTTTGTGTCAAATGTGAAATGTGTTTTCTTGACATGTAGCTGCCTTCCATTAAATACCATATGAATAACAAGTAGTGTTCCAGTGCATCCTGTATCTGCTGGGGAGTATTCGTACCTCTTAGAACATTCCTTCAGTTTTATCAGAAGTACTGGTTTTCTGCTTGTTTTTTTTTTCAAGTGTGCACTAAATGCGAGAGTTCCTGACATCTTGAGATTGCAGGCTGGATACTTTATTAGACGTCGGGAATCCCAGAGCGCGTGTGCGTCACTGGCAGTGCTTGTCTCACGGACACAGCTCGGCTGGCGTTGTTTGCCAGTGACTATTGTGTCAAGTATTAAAAATGACTTTTCTGCAATGCAGATGTGTAACAGTTAATAATGAATGCGATTGCCAGCTGCTCTTAAATACTGAGGGCAAAATCCTAAAATCCCAGTTAGTAATTAAAAGCTTTGAAATGACCTTGAATCTAAAGCTGTCTTGAAGTAAATTTATGGCTTTTCCTCATTGCGAAAGAGGTTAGGTACAATGGTGTACTGTGCTGTTTGGTAAAACATTTAGTGGCAGCCTTGGATGAACACCGAAGACCAGAAGTAGGAAGAACGTGGTTGAGGCACGGAAAGGCAGTGCAGAACGGCTGCAAGCACATCTCTGGAAAAGTAGAATGGGTTATATGTAGAAATCATAAGCAAACAGGGTAAAACTGCATGCTCACACTTAACTGTCTGGAAATTGAAATTATATTTTTTAGAGAGTCACCAGTACTGGCTTACTTTACTTATTAAGTACCCCACTGGATTTCTCAGTATCTCCCTGTTCTTAAAAACGAGCTCCTTTTTTTCTTAGTCAGTGGAAGTACTGAGCTACTTGTCATTCTGTAAGTGAGTGGATTTAAAGTTTCAGCTCTATTAGCAAGAGTATCATTAATGAGGGCTATTGCTCTGAAACTGAGCTATTCTGGTTCTGCAGCTTTGTTACATAGCTAGTAGTATCTTCAAGATTTTTCTCCAATTAGCACTACTCTGGTATAAAATCAGGTGGAAAGCCTTTTTTTGATGCTCTATTTGAGCCCATACTTCTTGAGTTGAGCCTTGTTGATTAGGTATTTTGAAACTTTTGTTATACGAACTATCCTTTTGGTCGATAAGGAAGATAACACTTATCCTGTACCTCGTAAAATGATAAATTGCTAAAGGATGAGCTTTAACGTGTGTACCTATTTTTAGTATATTTAGGAGGACTGCATCCATTCAAGCATTTGGAGCATAAAAAGGAAGGTTTTACATGAACTAAGTTTAAGTAAAACATCAAAGTGAAACTGACCTAGATGTCTTTGAAATTCCTGTAGTTTGTGTCACTTAGCTGGGAGCTCAGGTTATAGGTGTTCAGGGAACTCTTCTGCCTAGCTTAACCCTCTCCAAAAGCCCCATCCTTTGCACCAAAAAGGGGAGGGCAGTGCTAAAGCTGTTTCACCTTATTCAGTCCATTAAAGATCAGGTCACACTGGGATTAATTTTTCTGGTTTTTAGTAGAGTAAGATGTTTTCAAGCCTGGACACGGTCCGTGGCTGCGGGGCGGGAGGGCGCAGTGGGCTCCTGCTCAAATGACAGGCCTTGCCCACACCGCTGGCCAAGCAGAACGTGGACCATCTGTGAAACGTGACAGTGATGAACAGCGGCAGCCGATGCTTAGGTGGGAGTGTTCTTATTTTGCTTTTATAGAGTGATTAATCTCTAAATAACATATGAGGAGAGAGAAGTGACAAGAGCGGGTCCACTCTGATTTGTAAGTAGGAAGATGCCGAGCGCTGCTGAGACGGTCGCCCGAGAAATGATATCGGAACAAGCGTGGACTGTGTGGTGGCACTTCTGTCCTGCTTGAATGCAGGGCGAGTGTCTGCTGTTCAGGGCCAGCTTGTCAAATGCTACAGAAGGAAACTAAGTGGTGGAAGATTAAACTACTGCTGGAAGTTGGCAGAGCTTCTTGGCACTTATCTGCCACTTCGTTTCATGGTGTTCTGGGGCTTTTTTTTCTCTTTTTCAGTTCAGCATAGATGTCAGAACTGATTCTCTGCCAGTTCTCTGCAGTGACTTGTTCAGATCCTTATTTAGCAAAGCCGAGAATACCACTGAGAAATGAAAAGTATGAATATATATGTTCTTGAGTGTATATATATGTGTGTATGCAGGAGTTAATTACCGTGCCTGTGTCTTGTCCTGTGTTGGCTGGCTGGTCTGAGGCCTGGTGGACTGACCCACGGGTCACTTGCACATTAATGCCCCGGCCTCATGGAGAGGGAGCAGTCCTAATGAGAGCGCTGAGCGATGACTTTCGAAGGATCACTGTGCTGTGCAGATGCAGCGAGTATGACAACGCCAGGTAGACCTGCAGAGGAGCAGCAATACGAGCCCTTGGTGGTTTTCATTGCAAGGATTAAAAGTTAAACTGCAACTTAAAAAATGTAAATATATACGTTACGACTCTTAGCAGCAGAAGTGCACTGTCCCTGTGTTTGGAAGCTTTGCAGATGAGCCTTCCGACTATTTGACCTGTAACATGCTCAAGTGCATCTCCAGCAGATAAAATGAAGCACTGACTGTTTCCTCACTCACACGCAAGTGTAGTATCAGTCTAAGTTACCCCCTCAAATGAAATGTTGCCTGAGTTCTTTTAATGCAATGTTCCTCGAAACCACTGGCTTTCTGTAACACCCAAAGGGCGGCTGTTGGTGGCACGTGCCAGCTCCGCCGCGCCGGGAGGACGGCTGAAGAGCGGTAGTGCCGAGTGTTCAGCGACGGATGGCCAGATCCCATCTGCCGGCATGCCCCGGTGATGTGCGCCTGCGTTAGGGATGAAGGAGAACTGTAGTATGCTCTGTACAACAAACAGGGTCGCAGGATCACTGTGCTCTTTGTATTTTCCGTTAAAAAAGCGGTAAATCAGATAAGCATGGCTTTTTCATTGAGCTGTAAACAAGGAAACCAGCTTGTTTTCACTGACTTTAGTGTGATTTTTCCATTCATGTTTTACCTGTGTAGAATGCAAGTTTCCAAAACATTTGCTTTCCTGAAATTGATCATAAACAAGTCGTGCAGAAGAGGAGATTCTCATATGCTTAATAATCTCCCACTATACTGAGAGCCAGAGAAGTAAACTGAGGCGCATAATTCCTTTAAGCAGCCTTCTTGCTGCAATGAAAAAACTTGAGATAAATCACAACTACTGAATGTTTAGTCTGGTTTTGAAAAAAATTATAAAATGCTGCTCTTTAAACATTTTGGTGTTTGTTTACCTAGCAGATTACTCAGCTTCAAAAGGAGTAACATAAATAGATTTCTCATAGCAACAAATGTAACAATTGCTTTAGAATTATAAAACTTGTAATCATAAGTCTTAAAACATGAGACAGAAAGCAAAACTGTAAAGTGCTGTTGTGGAAACTAGTAAAACATGAAGCTGTGTTCTATTTTTATGAAGTTGGTTCAAAACAGAATTAAAGCTTCAGATTTTTCTTCAGAGCAACAGTATCTACTAAATTCACTCCAAAATAACTTTCCCATTGAGAAGAATGGGAGCTTCCTTCTTTAAAATGTAGGCATTTTTCTTGTATTTAAGGTAATCTACTAGTGCAACTGGAGACAAGTATCTTTAAAACACAAGGAATGATGCTTCTACCCTGAGGAATCTTTGATAGTTCTTAAACATTTTCTGTTGTGCTTTTTAAGACACTTAGACGTATGTTACCACACTGAAAAGCTAGTAAGAGACACTGCATCCTACAAAATGAGATTTTAGCAGTAGACAGATGTGGATGGAATGACTCCGAAAGAGAAAAGAAAGTGTTTCTGGAATTGCAAACAGCAGGAGCTAATACGGTTTGCAAACATGGTAGACAGTAGGCAGAGAGGTAGGTGGTGAGAAAGAATCAAATTTCTCTTGATTCTTGTGTGTACATAATCCCCATCCCTGGGAGGCCAGATTCTTAGTGTAAGCTTCTCACTCTAACAAAGCCCCAAATACTGGTATTTGTAGGATTAATTGGGAAGCTGTCAATGAGGCTAGAAGGCTGTGAATCACTATATAAATTTCATAAAACAAAGATTTAATAATTTGTAATGAGCTGGTCACATACGTTAAGGTGATGCTAATGCTGTGAAAGCACCATTGAGCATGTGTTTGAGATTCAAAGCGGTGCTTTTTAGCTGAGCCTTCTACTGCGACTCGTCTGGTTAGGCAACTTGTGTTGCCTTTTGAAGTTGGTTACTGCAGTTTGAAGACTCATATTAAAGCGTTTAACCTATGATATGCTCAATACTTTATCAGTTCAAACTGGTCATAGGAACGTTTTTACATGACAGGCTTAGTTTTCATTGACTATGGCAGGTAGGATGCTAAACGTAATTTATCTTCAGTAAGATGTTTGAACTAAAGAGTAATATGGGAAGGAAAATGTTTTTATCGTGACATAGAACTCATGTTCCATAATAAACCTGACGGTTGCAGCAAGCTGTGACTGCTCTCGGTGTCCAGGTGAACCTGTAAAATTACTGCATAGCAGCCGTCTTGCTCGTATCTCTGCCTTCGGGAAGGAGGTCGGCGTGCTCGTGCGCGTGGCGTGCTGGTGTGGCTGGCCCGAGTTCAGGTGCGAGCCGCGTTAGGGGCATGGGACAGCCCGGGCGTCCAGCGATGAAGCGTTGTCGCGGCCTTCGGGAAATGAAGACCTCAGAAAATGAACGAGCAAAAACCAGAGCTGTACCCACACTGACAAATTAAATGTTAAGCTCATTCATTGATTTGGTTCTCATGTGACATGCAGTGAGAACTGCAGCTCTGGCTTATACCATTTATACAGTTAGGAATATATCATATTTCTAAAGCCTGTCACTTCCCTGTACTGAAAATAAGAGTTGTAGTTTTAAATACAGAATGCCAACAGTAGCTCTTACCTGATACAGTAAACATATTTGCTGTAACTAAACCGTCTTTTTTTATAAGCATTATAGGAATATATTCTACTAGGCAGTTGCAAAGCTTTCACCCTGTTCCTAATACCATGTTTTAAAGTTGGTTATATATTTAGTGATTGATTTTAATGGTTCAGTCTTCTTGTGTGTGTGGTGACGATGAGGAAAATTGTTTTAAGATGTCTAGCGCTTATACCTATTTTTCACATTCTAGGATTCTGTCGAGATCCTTCAACAGAACGTGATTCATCTGCTAGTAAGTACTAGTTAGTCTCCTCCTTTCATTTCCAGAGTTGGAAGGGTTAGTGTAGTGAGCAAAGTTTTAGTGGGCACTAGCTGTGTTCTGCTACTTCTAGCTGAAGTCTATTAAAGTTAAAGCTGTAGTATTACCTACGCTGATTAAAACATGGAGATAAATGCTGCTAAATTCATTTGCTTTGAGGTTAGGAAAAAGCTGTTTTCAGAGCTCTTCACGTCTGTTCTTCTCTAGGATCAGTTTGTCAGTACCGTTCATGCACTGGCTATTGGAATAAAATGGCACGTTACCTGTTTTGTGATGAAAAAGTCCTATAGAACAGTGTTTCTAGGCTGAAGCAGTGGTGTTTGGCTTCTAGAAGCACTCATCTCTGGGCATACTGGCTAATTCGGAACCTAATCGCTGGCATATTCTGTATGATATAATGTCATATCAGCAGACAAGTATTAATCTGGGTTGATGTTAACTCTCAAAACATCAGTGGCATCTCTACTCTTGTGTAACATCAGTTAATTTTCTTTCTTAATGTAGGTAAATACAGTAGACTGAATAGGTGGATATGGCTATAGTAGTATGCCAAGGACTGTGTTAGCCAACATTTTATCACTGATCAAAAAGTAAATACAGGATTACCGCTAATTTACGGACAGTACAAAGATTTGCAGAGTGATTATGCAATTGATGTTTCAATATTGGAGTAGGCTGCACGGTAGGCAATATCCTGTTTAACCAACATATACTGCAGGTATAGCAGATGCAAAATTCCGTGTCTCGGAGCAAAGACAGCATGCCTGTGGAATAGGGAATCGCATTCTGGGAAGCTCTGGCTGCGAAACAGTTGGAAGGTATTTATAATGATTAAGTGCCTATCATTGCAATGCTGCAGCAGAAAGCACTGATGTGATCCTCTGGAAGTTTTAAGTAGAAGGTCTTTTATATCTCCTGCTTATCTAATGCTAACAGCTTTGCATTGGAATGCCAATATTGTATAATGCTGCACACAAAGCTAATGCTGATTTCTTAAAATACTGGGGATTGCCCAAAGAAATTGAGGCAGCTTGGTAGTCTTGGCCTGTTCAGCTTATCAAAAAGACTGAGAGTAATTGTGCTGTTGAAATAGGCTTGTAGAGAGAAATCTTGGATATCAAGACGTTCCTAAAGAGAAGAAAGGCCCAAAATAAACAGACTGCAAACTGAGACTATTAATTCAAATTGAAAATACCAGTTCAACTAAATATGATTTTAATACAAGTTTTTACTTCTTTTTGTAGGCTTTTTACTCTCAAATCAGGACAGGATGTCTTTTGAAAACAGATGAATCTCTCCCTTGTGAACAAGGGAAATACTACATTCTGAGGTCCCCATTCATCTTGATAATTGAATGCAAAAATACACTGCTGCATTGATTATCTGCCTTAATTTTTAAAAGCCTGGCTTCTTCAGGAACTTGTTTAGGATTTCAGAACATGTAATCTTGATTATGAATAAAACATTTTTGAAAATAAAAATAAATGTCACTAAGACTGTAAAACATTTCAGTGTTAATCTGTGGAGAAAGATTAATGTGAATCTCAGTTCGCAGGCAAAGAAACTAGATGTTTTAGTAAGATGTGTGTAGATTTGGTTATTATTTCTTCCCTATTGAGTTGAATATCCAGTGCACCCCTCAGAGCTCCCGTTTCTGATTGCCTGCACTAAGTGGAGGAGCAGAGTGGTCAGATTTCAAAAGGTGCACCGCACCCTCTTTAAGAAAATGCAGAAGACTGAAAATCTTGTCCATAACTTATATGGTAAAGCTGATATCACTGCAACCCATATCTCCTCTCTGCTCCAATTTCTGTGTCTCAGGCATTCTAAGAATCCTGTGACTTTTGATGGCATCAATAAATCAGATACCATACCAACAGAATTTTACTGGAATGTAAACAGACATTTAAATAGCAATGTCTGGACAGTATATTTTGAAGAATACAGTGTAGGTACAGCTCTTTAAGCATGTGGAACATTCAACTGTTATGTTTCTTTCATTATGTTGATGAATAGGAACTGTGACTGTTTTCCATGTTAATGAAAATAATTCAAAATATTTACCACGGGGTGACCCTGCTTCCCAGTCCCCTTTCCAAGCAGCATGTATTTTCAGTGTTGAGGTGAGACTGTAGAAGCTCTACCCCGATGTAGGGGAAAGGGGAGGAATGTCTCTGTATAGTAAAATTAGCTGATAAGGGATAATGAATCACCTTTTACTCAGCTCTGCTCAGTAGTAGCCGATCTGGGAGACTGCAGACTGGTCAGCCTCACCTCGGTCCCTGGGAAGAGCATGGAGCAAATCCTCCCGAAAGACACTTCCAGGCACATGAAGGACAGGCAGGTAATCGGGAACATTCAGCCTAGGTTTATGAAGAGCAAATCATGCCTCCTAACCAGATTCCCTTCTGTGATTAAGTGAGTGGGTCTCTGAAAAAAAAGAGCAGTGGATGTCATTTTCCTTAACCTTAAGCAAGGGCTTTTAGTTTCCCACATCATCCTTGCAGCTAAACTGGGGAAATGTGGAAAAAGTGAAAAACTAACTGGGCCCTCTGGCTCAAAGGGTAGCAGTCAAGAGTTCAAAGACTAATTGACCAGGTATGGGTGGTACTTGGGAGCCAATACTGGGCCAATACTCTTTAGTTACTTCATCAGACACCTGGATGATGGAAGGGGGTGCACTCATCAGGTTTGTAGATGACACCAGATGGATACTCGGGAGGGCAGAGCTGCTATTCAGAAGGATCTCAGTAAGCTGGATGAAAGGGCTGAATGAAACTTCAAAGTCCAGCACAGACAAATGCCACGTCCTGCGTCTGGAACTGAATAACCTCATGCAACAGTGCAGGCTGGGGACTGGCCAGCTGGGGCAGCTCCTGGGGTCCTGGTGAAGCTGGTGAGTGTGAGTCAGTAGGTGTGCTTGTGAGGAGAGCCAGCCACGTGCTGGCTTGCATGAGCGAGGTTCAGGGTAGTAATTATTCCCCTCTGTTACGACATTGGTAGGTCGCATCTGGAATATTGTGCTCATTTCTGGGCTGCCCAGTACAAAACAGGTTGACAAACTGAAGCAACGGAGGGCCGCTGAGATGGTTGGGGGCTGGAATACATGACAAGGAGGGGCTGAGGGAATTGTATTTGTTTGGCTGGGAGAGGAGAAGGTTAAGTGGGGATCAAATTGGAGTCTTCCACTCAAAGGTGATGCTAAAGAAAAAATGGAGCCAAAATATCTGAGGTGAATGGCAAAAGATCAAGATAATGGTCACAAATCACAGTAAGGGAAATTCCTATTGGGCTTTTCTGGGAGGAAAAAAAAAATCCATGGTGGGAGTGGTGCAGCACTGGAACTGGTGTCTAGAGGCTGCAAGTCTCCGTCCTTGGAGAATTGCAACGCTTGACTGTACAGGCCCCTGACCAGCCTGCTCCAGCCTTGCAACTAGCTCTGCTTCATGGAGAAGGCTGGATTAGACAAGCTTCAGAGATCCCTTCTAACCTAAGTTACTCGGTGATAATGGAACTATAATTCTACTGAAGGGTCTTAAGGATGGTATTGCTATCCCTTGTCTGGAAGTTTTCATGCCTCAATTTCTGCTTTTGGAGGGAGAAGTCTATAACCTATGGTACATTGTCTGCATTTTTCTAAAGTCAGAATTCCTTGTTTTAGCATATATTTTGGGAAGTCTTTACTAAAATATTATCCAAATAACTGATATTTTACTATGCAAATTCTTCTTTCTGCCACCCCACAAGCTTCACTGCATTTTACCTAACCAACACGTGTGAAATTTGTCTTCAGTAGGCTAACGGTTGGTCAGAAACGGTGGAAAAAGATGCAACTCACGGAATCTGCGTGCTCTTCTGCTTCTCTTGGTCTTAGGTATTCCTTTTGGTCTTAGGTGTTTGTTCAGGGTACCATGTTCTAGCTACTGTACCCTCTCTGTACATACAAAGATGACAACCCTTTACAGGGGGACTAAAACTTACGTACCGAAATCTTCAAAGTCCAAAGCTATGTCACAGGTTCAGGCTAAGTTCATTTCTAGGAGTAGCCTCCATATACCCCTTCAATTAGCATAAACAGGGACAAGGGCAGTCAAAGGTCAAGAGAAGTTCAAAATAGCATAACCTCTTTTTGCTAGCGTTTCCAAATGTTCCTAATCCTGCAAAGCTCTCAAAGCTGTTCTTGCCATCATGTTTACTATACAGCTGTAAAACTCAAAGAACAAGGCCTGGCTTGATACAAGGGAAGTTGAAATCAAGTGGTTGAGAATAGGTAGCATTGTTGCTTAAAACAGGAGAAATAATTGATTTATGTTATGGTGGCCAATTAGGTTGTAAAGTGAGAAACTCTTAAAGCAACCCTGTGGCTTCAAGGCAGCTTTTTGCTCTGATTTCTGCTCAGCAAATAGGAGGTACCCCAATAAAGGTCATCAGCTCCATGAGCTAAATTATTAATTCCTTTCATGCCACTCAGGGCTTGTAAACAGTATATAATACAAGAAAACAATTGGCACTGTTCACGTATTGGGCAGAGAAAAGGTCAGAGGGTAAATAGTTGCATTGGCAACAGCTGTTCTTCATAGCTGAGCAGACTTTTGTCCTTTTCATCTTTTAGAGCAAACCTGCTCCCAAAATTTTAGCTGGTTGTTAATTCATATCTCCTCTCTTTAGTTGAATTGTTTTTAGTAATTCAATGTGTTGCATAAAATTATGGAAATGAAAAGGACTGGAGGGGAGGCTGAGGGAAATGGGTAACAAGCGAAAAACAGTATTCGTATGTTTTATAAAGAGGAGTTTGAATTATTTTTTTAATAATAACTTACATGGATGAGACTTCTTAAAGTCCACCTGTTCAAGGCACATTATAAGAGTACAAATGCGTATACTTCAAAATTATTTTAAAATTTTTTGAAGCATGATTTGAGATTAATAAGTTCTAAATAGCCACTTTGCCAGTAGTATAGGAAGAATAGGAATGTCCTTAAGTGTTCCTGCTTTTCTCATATACTCGACTTGTTTCCTGTTCATAGCGTTTGTGGGAGCTCAGCTAGCTGCTGAGCAGGGCCTGGTTTTGCTTCTGGCAGTGCTGGAAGGAGCATCGGGTGATTTCTAGTAGGGCCAAATTGAACAATGGGGCAGTCGTGACCACAGCGCATTAGCCTTGGTGAGCATACTACAAATAGTAACTGAAAAATCTACATAACTTCAAGTGTTGACCAAAATCATCCTTTCTAAGAATAGTGAGGAAATAATACTACACTTCTGTTGTTCATAACCCTTAATGTGACATAATGGTGAACCATCTAGAGAACTAGTGGACTTAAATCTAAACCGGATCTGTTACCACTCAAAAATTGCTCTTCAGAAGGCACTTGCTTTTTGAATGATACTTGATAAATTATTCCAGATGTTTGCAGGTGTAGCTTACTGCTCTAAGTGAGTGTTATTCACACAATCGCTTCTCAAGTGGTACAGGCTGCTGCTGACCACTCTGCGACTGCTCTCTGCCATCTGGCTGACTTGCAGGGCGGTTGACCTCTTTTTGCCAAAGAGCAGCAGGTAACCTCTAAATGACCATCTGCTGATCTGTTACTTCAACCTTTCTGAAAGCTGAGTTGTGCACAATACTGATATCTAAATGGGCTAAATCTTTACCATTCTCAGAAGAACAAATTTAATGCCACACTTGCGACTTTTCAGGTTATTTTGGCTATATATGAAAGCATATGTATCTCTTGTATAAGAAAATGCTAAACTCTTTACAGGTATCTGAAAACGCTATACTGCATATGAAGAATCTTTTTACTTACAAAACTATGGGCATGGTTTATGACCTGCCAGCTCATGCAGGGGGTTAGCAATTCCTGCATTAGGGAGATTATAGAAATAAGGTAGAAAACAGGAAGATGCCAAACCAGGTTTTATCCTGTAAGCAGCTGAAAGATATACTCCACAGAGCGTGACTGTCAGAAATGCTGCAGTCCAGCAACGTCGCGTGCAGCTTTCCAAAGACTGGTGAAAGAAATGCAAGAGACAAGTCAGATATAAATGAATGAATTTGTTCAGAAGTTCAGGGCAATAAATATCTCCATAATTTAACAGAGAGGGCATTTTTGAATAAGCCTGTCATTGTTTTTATCGTGGCTCCTTGACTGTGGCTGGTACTTAGCATGTTGCTATGCTGTTGGCTTTGAGTAGTGTAACAGTAGATTCCTAAGCAAAGTGCTCTTGATAGGTGTAGCACAAAAGTGTAGTACAAGGATTAAGTTAACATAAGCAGGGTGCTACGTCTGCTCTTCACATGCTATAAAAATGGTCTGTAAAGTGTTTACATTTGTTTGTAGTTTGCCTAATTAGACCGGAACTTTGCACTTTTTAGTGTAAACAGTAGCCTTCAGTGAGTGGCACGCTGCTGAATAAATCAGAACTATAAAAAAATGTAAAACACAGTATTTGGACCAAGTACAAGCTCTGCCTGTGGACTGAAGTTATGCTTTTAAGACTGTATTCTATATTTGAGGAATGTAAAGTTGTAGTATGCATTTCTTGGGTCTTAAATATGAGGATCATATATAAATGACATCATATCTGCAAGCATCAAAACGATGGAGACTGTTTTGCTTGATAAGTTGGGAATTTGTAGAAATGGATGAGACCGAATGTCCATTTAAAAAAAAAAAAAAAAAAGTGAGACACCAAACCTTGAAGAGACTGAATCACTGCTTACCTGATCTAATTAGATTAAAACTGACCCTCTTATTGGAAAATAGTTCTCTTCCTGGTTTGGGTCCTGGAAAGGTGGATCCTTCCCAGAATGCAGAGAGTATCTGGCACTTGATGCAGATCAGGCTTTGACTTTGGTTTTGTTTGTTTGTTTCATTAGCAAAACATAGGAAGGTAGTCTTGTTTCCTCTTTGAGCTGATGCTGAAAATAAAGCTTTGTCTTCAGAGACACTTGTTTCTGATGCTTCTTCAGGTCAAATGCGAAGTGACACCGGCACTTGTGGAAGCGGAGCTCTCTTGTGATAGGGAGTGTTTTGAAGGCAGTCCAGGCACGGCTGGGAAAGCATCTTCCTTTCCTTCCGAAATAATGCTCCATTTTAGAAGCTGATATTGTATGCAATTTAAAGCTGACAGAATTCAGAATTTCTTCACGGTGAAAATTGTTTTGACGCAATATTCACAAACCATCCCAAGTTACCAGATTACAGAAATGGCTGCTCTGAAAAGCAGATCTGGAGATACTGTGTGTGAGAGAGAGAAATCTCTTAAAGAGGAAAGGACAGCATTGTTAAAAGTTAACTGTCTCTCTCAAAGCAACTTCTGTCTACAGATAAATGAAGATAGGAATATTCAATTTAAATGTAAAAATAACTTTTCAAAATGAAAGTTTTTTTTAAGCACTTGGTAAGATGCATGTGACAATCTTCTCATTTTCACTTTCCCTTTAGCTACAGATGTGGAGCAGATGAGTTCCTCTTCTCCTGTCCTTCCTATGAACTCCATGGGCAGTAAGTACCACTTTTTATTGGCACATATGATGAGATGGAATTTCTTACTCTCTGAGATTATCCAAAGAGGTGAATTCGTACTTCACTGTTCAACTTTGAGAAGTTGTACAGCTAATGCTTATGCGTGGAGGTGGGGATGCTGATACCGGCATACCTGATTAGCTCTTTCTCACAAAAATAGCATGGAGCAGGTCTGTACATCAGCATTTACACCAGTATGATGCTGCTTGTGTAAGGTGTTTTCCCACTAGAGAGGTATCAGTGGAAGCTGTAAAGTAGATGCTTGTATCATACAGTGATAAAATGATTGAAAAACCTGAGGTGCTGGTAAATTACGTTGACATGAAAGTATCTGTCTTAAGTGTATGAGTATTATACTTTGAAATTCTCATAGCCTGGGATTCCTGATGACATTGAAAGCAGTTAGTTGGTAAAATCCTCTTCCAATTCAATGAATTCTGGGCCTGTAACTTTGAGACGTTGAAAATTCTAGCTGCGGGACGCTTAGAAAATGCAAATTCAGCCTTACTTTCCAGCACCGCGTGTAGGGTATGCGGGCGCGCGGAGCGGCGGCGTTGTGTCGCTGCGGACCCACTAGGTGGCAGCACGTGCTGGCCGCACTGGGAAGCTCCGGGCCTGAAGGCGGGGCCGCGCGTCCCGGGCAGAGGGCTGAGCTCTGCGCGGGCCCCGCCCTGAGGCGGCTTGTTTATGGTCTGGCTGTCTCGAAACTCTCAGCGTTCTCCCAACATGGCAGATTATCAGCTGACAGGTCGTGTTTAAAAATAATGCTCAGATGTTGGGAACGGACTAAAAGCCTAACAGTCAAGATGCTGTGGCTTTATCAACCGTGTTACTGTGCTGATGGATTTACACTTACCTTTATGTGGGAACATTGAGGCTTTGGAGAAGTGTGGCTCCTCTATAGTGACAAAAGTGGCTCCTCCCTCTAAAAGGAGAACAGTTGTGTATATTAAATGTATAATAGGTTCAGAGTTGCAAATGTGTGCGCAGTTGTTTGTGTCTTCACTGGTAAAGCACACTTTTGTTCGCATCTAGCCAGGCTTTCATGTAGTTGATCACTTGCATATGGAAACAGATGAAACTTCACATGCATACATATACATATAGTAATTTAAGGTGCCATTTAAATTTGTGGCTTATGAAAATATGTGGATTCATAGCCTGTTATAGTTTAATTTTACTGCATTCGGGTCTCTTGTGTGTTAATAGGTATTAAAACTCAATTTTCCACAATATCCTCCTATCAGGATGTATCTGCTAAATGCTAAAAGTAGGGCTGTCTAGCAAGAGTTGAATGACCCTTCCTTCTCTCTTAAATCTTTGTATATTATTGCTAGTCTAATTTGTCTAGCTAGAGCTTTCATCTGCTGTGTTGTTTTTTGCTGAACTGAAAAATGCTTGTCAAATTTTTGTTCGTTATGAAGATACTTATATAAACTTTCGATAAACTAAATAAACTGAGCTCCTGGAGTTCTTTTGATGTCTTCACGTCTTTTGATCTAATCCACACGGCTGGCGGGCAGGCCGAGCTGCAGCAGCCGGGCACGGGTGTGCGGTGGGTCTGCCGGGGCAGTGCCGCCAGGCAGAGGCACAGGGCAGACGGGGCTGGTGCCGTCCTTGGGCTGGTGCCGCACGTTTAGGCAGAGCTGGGGCGCTGAGAGGAGCCCTGGCAGCTCCCCACGTGGCAACTCTTAACCTTTAGCCCCCGATGTCTGACTTTTGCAGTACAGGGTGTCCTGAGTATGTGCCGGTGCTCAGCTTCATTCATCCTGGTGTGTTAAGTTAGACTAATGTGAGTGGCAGTAGGTTCTGCCGCATGTCCTACGGATTTGGGATCTCTAAAAGGAAGGGTGGAGCTGGTGCCAAAAACACCTAAAACCTCCCAAGCATGAATTTTTTAGGATTCTACACGTTTCTGCCTAGCTGTTTTCCCCTAGTGAGTTTTTTCCTTGATAGAACATCTTGCTGTCTCATGACCAAACTTGATTAAAGTAAAAGCTCCAAGGATTTTCACAATGGAGTAGAAAACAATGCTAAACACTTTTGCAAAAACTGAATTCATTTGCTTATTTGTGCATTGAGAATACTTAAGAACTGCGGAGTATGTGCTTAAACCTCACATGTAAGTCATGCATTAGCAAACCGGGTAGTGGCCCCTTTACTGTAGTTTTTCCAGTTTGTCTGAGATGTCTTATCTAGTGTCATTGCAGTGAATTATTTTCATGTTTCTTTGCAGTAAAGATGAACATCTCTGTCAGGACTTTCTTCTTTTGTATTTTCATACAAGTGTATGTGGGGAAAACTAGCAGGCTGAGTGAAACTTGTGTATTTAAAATGACAACATACAAGTGCTTTCTTGTACATCATTTAAGATGCCACTGGAAAAAAAAAACAAATTGTGCACTCACACTTTGAGTGAATCTTCTAAACAGTCTGAAAGATTCAAAATTTAAAATGCAAAATGTCAAACTGGATTCAAAACCAAGTCTTCTGTCATCTGTCTAGTTTTAACAATGTTTAAACAATTCAGCAGGCATGCTTCTTAATAATCCTTTCAGGCTGTTCTTTCTGTATTACTGCAGTGAATTTTCTATATCAAACTACCATCCTCACAAAGCGTTTAAGTGGAATTGCTCTCTGCAGGTGACTGAAGAGACTGAACCGTGCCCTGCAGTGTCAGACTTGGGGGACAGCAGAGGGGGTTTGATTTGCTTGTTTGTTTTTTAAGTCCCAGTTTTGCAAAGAGTCATCTGTTAGTTTTGTAGTTCTGTTGAATTCAATGAAAATGCTTGTCTATAAAGTTGAATGAGGTTAAGCGGAACAAGCAAGTGGGGCTTTATTTTTAATATTCAGCTAACTGGAGTTTAAATGTCATTAGCAAGTTGTTCAGACTTGGACTATGCAGCAAGCTTATGGAGACAGTTGTTGTCTGATATCCAGCACAACATGTCTAAACAGGCTGCTTTCAGGAAAAAAAAAATCCTGTGAGCAACTGGAGGAATAAATAAGGTGCAAGAAAATGCTTGGACCCTTTATTACCCAGCGAATTGACTGTGTCACTTCTGGGCAAAACAGATTCATTTTCCCCCATTCGGCCTTTCCCTGCCATCCCCTCCCTGACCAGCAGGTTGTGGAGGGCGGTGGCGATGCACAGCACAGCCCTGAGCCCTCCTCTCTCCCTGCTCACTTGTCTCTTTGCGACTGTTGCATAAAGTTGTCTCGAGATGGTGGGATTCTGGGGCACAGATGTTTCATGTAAATCATAAAAATTTGCTTCTGCACTTTTCACTAGCCTTTCTGTTAGACAGAGCTTTTCTAACCTGAATCCATCGCTGTAGTTTAAGCTTGCCCTGCCCTATGAAAAGATTGTTCTCTCTGCAGCATCTTAAATCATTGACAGCTTGCTGCTCCCCTGCCTCTCCATCCCTAACCGTATTGTTCCTGAGCCAAACAACCTGTCATCTCTCACTGGTTGCTTTTTAGGACTTGAGTTGCTCTTACTGCTGTTCCAT
Organism: Dromaius novaehollandiae; assembly: GCF_036370855.1. Classification (NCBI taxonomy): domain Eukaryota; kingdom Metazoa; phylum Chordata; class Aves; order Casuariiformes; family Dromaiidae; genus Dromaius; species Dromaius novaehollandiae. The sequence continues at coordinate 13,420,881 of NC_088117.1, read as the reverse complement.
AGCTTGTCTCCATCAGGAGGAAGTTTCATTTCTACAACCTGGTGAAGCTCATGCATAGGTTTGCACTTCACTGACAGGGAAAGCTGAGACTGAAAGAACCAGAAAGAATAAGGTGCCACTTTTATTAAAATATAATTAGTTGATCAACTGTTGTAGCTGCCTTTTGACCCTCTCAAAATTCTAGCGCAGTTCTTTTGATATGAGACAATGCTAAAAGCATTACTCTAACTCTTATAGCCTAGGTAGATCACTGGGAGTTATCTAAACTTCAAAGGTGCCTAGGAAAAAGTTACTTAAAATGTTTTAGCCAAAATTGAAAACAGTAGTAATACGGCAGGTCTCAATGGCTTTTAATCTGTGCTAGCTGGCTCCGACTAACCCAGGCTTCCCTGGACTTGGCTTCACTGCAAATGGTTGTAGTTTGGCTGTGCTTTGGAGCTTCCTGCTTCTCTTGATTAACTGCCCTGGGTCTGTTCCGCCCCTGCAATTTCTCTTTAACTGATCAGGCAGCTCTGATATCTGCCTGTTTCCTGGAACATAGAGAAATGGTAATAACAGTCCCCTACTCTGAGGAAGGAGGAAAGCGGAGAGGGCCAAGGAAGGGTTTGTAGTGAGAGGGTCCCAATAGCAGAGGAGGGTACAAGGACCACTTTGCGCTGCAGAGTCCAGCATGGCCTAAAGTCCTTCAGGAACATCTCTGCCATGAGAACAAGGTGGCCTGGGAGCCAAGACTTTGGGAAACTGGGGGGAGAAGAGCAGAAGAAAGAAAGAAGCTATTGTTTTCGCCCACCATCCTCTGAAACATGACCCCTTCCCAGGCCGGGAAGTTCTTGTTTAGTAGTAATGTGATGACTTTGCTGGTATTACACTGAGAGTACTGTGAGGGATTATAATGATACTGTCCATAGAGGTTGGGTCTATTGCTATCACTTACATGCAGTAAAGGAAAGAATGAACTTGGTGGGTGGCTGAAACATGAACCATGAAACGTGGCTAGGGCTAACACCTGATGAACATCTGTTAATAAACTGCATTCCATCTTTGCATTTCTTCTGGTGTTCTTCTGATACAGACTGGCCTGTCTTGGCTTTAATTTCGGGAAGAAGAGCTGCTATAATAGCAGCTGAGTGTCATCTTTTGGCTTCTAAAGGTGATGACTGAAAATGCTGGGGTGGATATCATCCAGCTGTTGGCGTTAGTGGAGTATAACCTCTAACATCAGTTTGTTTTGTAGGAGTGGAGAAACTTTTTTGGCATGCTGTCTTTGCAGATCACTTTTGCGGTGTGGTTAGAGGCTATTTTTCAGAGCTGGGAATAGGCAAGGTGCCACAAAACACCTTGTTCTAACTTGAATTCTGTAGTTAGACTATTGATATAACTGCATCTCTGGAAAACCCACTTAATGATCATTAAATCATTCCTCATTTATAGTCTGATAGCTCTCTTGTGTACATTTGGGTCTTGTTTAAAAACATATTTTTTTACGTATGAAGTTACACCTAATGTTCAAATTTATAATATACATGAAAAAATATTTGAAGTTAATGATAAAAGCTAATTAGTAGGCTATTCCTACTCTTCTGTAAGTTTGCTTTGCACAACTAAAACTTTTCTTAAAAACACTTCACAGCAAAAATATAGACTACAAGATATTATTTTTGTGTTTCAGTAAGCAGTACAGACTTGTACAAAAATGCACGTGACAGTTGTTGGTCAGGTTTTCACATTTAAACAGCAGGATTTACATATTCTCTATAAAGTGTTTAACATGGAAGCAGCTTCTCCTGAAGGTGATAAATGACAGAGAAATCTGCTTCAGTCTGTCCTGAAGATGGATCATGATTATGTTTTCCTGTATTTAGAAGGAAAGCACCCCAGTAGACACACACTCTCTAGACCCATGAGGTCCAGTACATTGCACGACTTCGGACTCTTCCAAGGATTGCCTATAAATGGGTTTGTTCAGGCCTTGTGGGAAAAGAATTTTTTGCACAGCTTTAGAAGTTACGATATTGAATTGGAGTCTGTTCTTGCAGTGCTGTACAAAAGGTTGTGCCTGAAATGCTTCATGCAGTTGATATGCTTCTCAAAAAACTGTACTTGTGCCCCGTTATAAGGTCTGCTTTTTCTATATGGGTTACTTCTATTTTAACCACAATTTAGTACTTTGCAAAATGTTAATCCTCACAGTGACTGGGTGGTAAAGAGCCTCAGCACAGGCATGTGCTCATGAAGAACCTTAAATGACTTGTCCTAAAATTCCTCAGTGAGGTAATGGCAGAGCCACAGACCTGCCCTGTACACACTTATTGCTAGGCAGAACTTGAATCCAGCGCTTATTCAACAAGAAGCGTAAGTCACTTTTCTTGCTGACCCCCCGCAAGGCTCAGCTTGTCCAAACGCGCAGGCTCTTAGCTAGCTGGTCCGCAGTTTGCATTCATTGATCAGTGAGTTGATAGAAACAAAAACCCACCGACAGCAATGAATGTTGATTGCAGCCATTAGGTGCTTAAGATGTGCGGTGCTGTTTCTCCATGCAACTCAGCTGTTTGTGTGCTTTCGCAGGGCATAAATGGTACTCTCGTCATCTCAATCTCAGGACATATTTCAGGGCTGCTTAAAGTCTTGGTGGCTCTGCAAAGTGCACTTGCACCTGCTGTTGAAGCCTGCTGCGTTGCAGCCTACCCCAACTGCTCGCGAGGGTGCTGGAGAGCCGCGGCAGAGGTGCCCGTGCCGCTCGCGCTGCGCTCGGTGGCAGGGACGGGTGTTTTCTCGCTGCAGGTGCTAGCGGGAGGCGTGGGACAGCTGGCCGTGCTGCGGGGCCGGGGCTGGGGCTGGCGCTGCCGGCGAGCCACTGCTGGAAACTGCGCGAGGGTCCCCCGCAGCACGGGCGCTGGCGTGGCAGAGCTGCTGCTGGCAAAGCTCGAGTCGCCAGCCCAAATGGAAGGGAGGTTTCCATCCTGATCTGGTCCGTATCCTGCTACGTTGAACCTATACCATACTCAGATTTGCTTCTAAGTTTACCATATGCTTGTGGATACATCATTGCTTTTGTGCTGTTCATACAGAACCTTCCATTACACTCAGATGCTTTGTTTTGCAGGAATTATGCTTACTTTATATCAATTTTTTTCTTAAATAGAAAACAACCATTTCTTATATACCAATTCTTTTTGGGAGAAGGCAGAACTAAGAAAACTCAACTAGCTGCTTTGCTCTTAATATAATCTGTAAACCGTGACCTGTTAATAGCAACCACGTGTGAAACATTACGAAGGTTCAAGCTTTCCATTTAACAGAGGGTTTGTGATAAACCTCAAGGTACAGTCAACGGTCGATGGTTTTTTCTAGTTCTCAAACTCACCGACAGCGTTGAATGTTCACTGAAGCTATCCGACGATGGCTGTATACGTGCGCTGTACATACTTTCCATGCATATGTTTTCCATAGACTAACAGTGGAAACACTGCTGAGGGCTGCACATTCTTTGTTGTACACTCTTAAACTGAAAGTATTTTAATTATGAAATGGAACCATGATGGCTAATGAATTGCAGAAGTGTAAGACTACAGTTACTGATGCTGAATTGACTTAATGTTTCTTAAACCAGCTTTGAACGTACCTGCGTTATAGCTGTGAAAAAGCCTTTTCTCTTGTGGATATAAATATTCTAAATAGCTACAGGAAAAGTTTTAAAAATGTTTCAGATTTCTTTCTAAAGTTCATTTAAAAAAAGAAAAAAAGCGGGGGGTGGCAACACATCCCACAACTGCAAACCAACAAAAGCGAGAGGAGGGGGGGCAGCACCACTTCTGTTTCTCAGTAGATTGTGTAGTTTATTTGTATCTCTACAGTTCGTATCCCCTTCCCTCTTGATCTTGGGTCTTCAGAAAGCTTTCTCCGTGCCAGCGCTTTAAGGCAGTCCAGTTCTCGGCGACTGCTCGGTTAAGCTGAGTGACCCTTGGGCAGCAAGAACGTCTTACTGGGTGGAGAAAGGGATGGGGATGAGTCATGTTGCCTCTCGAACCGCTCGATTCCAAGCAGATTCACTTTACCCTAAAATGTTTCTCACACTGGCTGTGTTTGAGGCGATGCTCCCCACCTATCTTTTGGGTAGGCAAACAGCACAAAATACGCTTGATCCTATTACTTCATCCCTCTGCTGCCTCTGCTTGCTTGTCTGACGTCCGAGCTGTTGAGAAGTCGTGTCCCACATCCCGCGAGAAGCTTGCGGGTGACTCTTCTGGTGTTGTCCATGTCCATGCAGCTGACAGCATGAGTGGGCATCGTCGAACCACAGAATCAGCGTACGCCACGGGTCAGACTTTCTTCTATTCCTTTCAGAGTCGAGCAGCCTGGCATCCAGCGGGCTGGGAAATTCTGCCCAGCATGAACAACCACCTGGAAAAACTTTGATTTCCTAATAATTTTTAACATGATCTAGAGCATTGTCAGAGAGTAGGCAGCTTTCCCCATAAGCTGCAGGTTTTCAACTGAATATGTAGATGTCTGCCTACAAATGTACTGGTGAGAATAAATGAATTGCATAAGCTTTTGACTGAAAACTGCAAAAAGGGAGTTATTCTCTTTAAATCTCTATATTACATCTGCCTATTTATTTTCAGTTTTCCCAGCTGGTTTGAGAGATAAATTACTTGCAGCTTGTTTGTTAAAATGAAATCTCTTGCTTTATATGAAATAACTTTGCTGTGAGTGAAGTGGACTGTACAAAGTTAAAGTGAATAACTTATCACTTTAAAATTGTGACTTTAAATTAAGAGTATTTTCTGTTGTCCTAGGGCCTGTTAAGTGTCTATCTCAATATCCCGAGCAGATGTATACAACTTAAACAACACCGAACAATAAGCATATTGCCTAATAAAATATTTGAAATCAATTCATCTACTTATATTGAGTAAGCTATATCTACATTGGGGAGATGAGCTTGTTTGCAGAATAGTTTGTAGCCTGCACTTAAATGGATTGATTTTAGTGGTAACGTTAAACATCAACTGATCCTGAAAATCAAAAGAATTCTCTGAAAGTTACCAACTCTCACCTTTTTCTTGCCATCTTTTTGGAGTAGAAGCTGGTGGAAAGAGCAAAGAAAATTTCAGTTAGTAACAAGCAATGATCAATCTCAAGTCTTAAGCGTCATGAGTGTTGCAATCGGGAGGGTAACTGCATGTGCTAGGTCCACTGCAAGTCAGGGAAACTAAGTTCAAGTCAAGCATGAAATTTTAATCTTAACATACAGTTTGAGTATATTTAAACTATATTGTTAGGTGGCTTTTTCTTGAGTTCATCTTTTCTTCTTCCTTTTGTACTGCTCCTGACCTTCTACTTAGTAACTGTCATCTACTCATTTTGCAATTTGAGAACTTGAATTTCTTCTGAATGTTAAGAACAAACCGTACAAGTTATTTCTATATTTTGGCTGCATGTTGACTCCTTCTTGCAAAGTTCAAAGTTTTCCATCAGCTAGATTCTGGATAGCTTCTGAGATGAAAGAAAAATATTCTCTGGAAACAATGTAACTGGGCCATATATGCAAGGCTTGGGATCAACAAAGATGAAGTCTTTACAACCATCCCCAGGACAGTACGCAAAATCCGTATTCTTCTCTGAGTCCCCAAGAGCTTTCTCTTATTTATATATATATATATATATATATATATGTGTGTGTGTGTGTGTGTGTGTGTGTGTGTGTGCATACATATCTCTTATAAATAAATATATAAACAAACTTATGGAAGATAAGCCTGTTACTGTGAGAGGTCCTTCATAAAATTCAGTTCCCTCAAAACTTGTGGAAATATATATATAGGTGGAGAAAAGAATCTGTTAATGAACCTGCTGAGACCCTGCAGCATGCACTTGCATCATTGCAGACACTGGAGAATCCACACCTTTCTAAATGCTTCAATACTGGGAAAAGCATTAAATGGACCTCGCACCTTCTTAGATACTGGCCAGTCAACTGTGAGACATGAGCATTTGAAAACCAGACCTCATTAGCTCTGCTTGTTGAACTCCTTGTAAACTGGAATCTTTGTAAGCTTAATCGGTGTAATATCGTGAATGAGAGCGGTGGTGGATTGCTGAAGCAGAACTTCACACTGTGAGTATTGCAGACTCGAAGCACGTTGGATGTTCTTTCAACATATACTGGAGAGAATGGATTTTTATAAAAAGAAAATTGTTTCCTCAAAATACGTGTGCAAACCCTGCAATATAGGTTAGTTGCCTGAAGTAGGGTGACAGATTTTAGTTAATTTTGTGTATGTTTCTGATACTCTGTGTAGTTATGGTGTGTGAACAACTCTTATACGCTAACTCCATCGTTCTAAACAGTGGAAAGACAAGAGGGTGTAATCCTTGACAGTATTTTTAGTTCTTCCTCCCATTTCACTGAAATTTGGGTGAGTGTTCAAGGAGCAATGCTAATGCCAAATACTTCAGAATCAGCAGCCTGCTATAATTAGCATTGGAGACCCCTCTCCACCCCCCAAGGGGCCAGAAGTTCTTTAGACTACTATTTGACAAGTCCTTGGACAGTAGGAAAAGATCAGGGGAGAAGGCAAAGAAGCTAGTTACCCATCTACTCCATTTGTCCTTTTGGGGTAATACACAGTGCTGTGATGTTGATCCTAGACAAAATAAATGCAAAGCTCTTCTATGATCTGCGAGAAGTGTAATTAATACCAGTTTCCAGGGATTTATGGAGGACTTATCAGGTTATTTTGATTAATTTTGAGTTGACAAGATTGCTTATAGATGCAACATATCCTAGACTTTTGTAAGGTGTTTGACTTAATACTATGTGACATGTTAAACTGACATGGTACATATTTGCTGTGGGAAATGTTAAAAGGATTAAAAAATGACAAACAGGTGGGTCTCAATGCAATTCTGAATGGGAACTTGAGCAAGCGGCTGCAGTCTTGGAATGGTGGTCACATTTTGTAATTCAGAATCCCAGAACTTCTAAAAGGGAAGTATGTTCAGAAAAATAAATAGCAAAAGCTTCAAATATGAAATAGATGCTTTGATTATTCATGGAGCAATGTTATTCTTTCGGATAGTAAAGGTATTTAGTTATCTTTAAGTGTAGCTACCTTTTGATATAAAACAGCCTACCAGAACTAAAGGGGAAAAATGCTGAGGTCTTGAGTGGAATGTACGTGAAGATTACAAGTAAAATAAAATTCTCTAAAGCAAAGCAGCAAAGGTTAAGGGATTTTGTCTTGTTTTAATAAAATCTTTACCTGCACAAATGAGCCAGTTAGTTAACAGCAACACTGTCTTCAACTTAGTAATGTGTATATTTTTGTAGAGAAAAAGCAGAACCTTGAAGCTGGGTATTAGTACAGAAAAAATGTTTTGACCTGCTTTTCAAAAACTTGATGTATAAACTTCTGTGTCAAGAGCGTACAGAAAAGTGGGAAGCTTTTTTGGACTACAAGGAGATGACGTTGCAACAAAGCAAGTGATTTCGTATTCTGCACTACTTGCTTTTGGTAAATATTAGCCTAAGTCTCTGCAAGTGTCGTTAGCATAAAATAAATTATTTTGTTAGTTTCAATTCTTTTTGCAAAACATAGTATTTAAACTTTTTTTTTTTAGAAATAACATTATAAATTCAAGAAAACCCTGAGAGCAGGTAGGCTACTGCTTTTTCTTTGGTATTTTTAATAAAATGGTAATTTGATACAGCTGTACAATGAGGTAAGCTACAGTATTCCCTTTTCTTTAAAAGAGAGGCTTTTCATGTCTGCTTAAAAACTGGGAAGTCCCTCAACAAGTCTTAGAGACAGCATGAAATTCTGTATGGGGTTCCTACCAAAGCAATGATTTGTACGGGTGCAGAATAAACCCATCTACAAAGGTGCTTAATGTCAGCACCATCTCTCCACCACAGTGTACAGTCTAGCGTTGTCCTTCCATTGACTACTGTATGGTAACAGGGTTTGATGTTGCATGTGTAAAAAGACTGCAAGAGCAATTCTTTTAAACGGACAGGATGAGTTGATCTGTGCACACCTGAGAACAGTGTGGTTTATTTTCTTTAGCCAGCAGTGTTAACCAGTTGAGTAATCCTTTGTAGTTGTTGTATAAGAAGGGATGATTTGAGCTTCTGTTAGCAAAAAGCTTTTTTCACTAAAGCAAAATATGTGCATTGATACAGAACTACAACCACAGCACCCAGTACTTAAGACTCTCATCATATTTAAGATGCTACTTCCAGAATATATAGGTAGGATATAGGATTGCTTTGATTTAAAATGCTGGACTCTTCTATAGCTCAATCAGATCTCTGGATAGTGGTAGTTTTCTTCTTTTCAGCATGAAATAAGGCATTTCTGAATGAGCTAATCTGGATGTTCTTTCAACTTGACAACCCAGGTTGAGTAATCGGATGCCTTCTGATTTTTTTGAGCACTTTACTGAAATCTTTCCAAGCCACTGAAATTTCTACAGCTGAAATAGCTGTATCTTTTTAAACAAAATGTGTTTTATATTTCTAGGATAAACAAACTTTCAGAATCAAAACCTCAAGCTACTGTGATCTGCTGAACTAAGTATTTGTCAATTTTGCTTGTAGTCCTGGGGCTGGAAGACATTATAATATTCAGAAGCCTTCTCGCTGATCTACTTACATAGGCACAGTTGTACTGGATTAGAGTCAAGATTCATCTCGCTCTCTCTCCAAAGGCGTGTTGTGTAAAGCGGAGCGATCGGATGCACAGTGCCGCGAGACCTGCCTGCCCTTCACCAGCTCCTCCCGAGGAGTGCAAGTGCGATTTTGCCCAGGCAAACTGGGCAGGAGGGCGGAGGAAGCGCCTCTGGGCAGATGAGAGCCTTCCCGTGCGCCTGGCAGGCAGCAGGCTGGGTGGTTTCTTGAGTGGACCTAGCACAGCTCTTACGGCTTTTGGAGCGAGCTGTGTGTACCTCTACTCTACGAGGAGCAGAAATGGTCTCAGTTCTTACCATTACATCTTCATCTCGTTTCACTAACTTCAGGAATTATTTGCCCTTGTTAAAAACAGCTAGCTTAATGTTTGGGAGCACTACTGAACTGTAGCTGTTAGCTGCAAAAAATAAAGCAGTTCTGATATTAAAAAAAAAAAAAATCAAAACACTGGCTAACAGGTACCTAGAAAAGAATATAAGCAGGAAAATCTTGCATATTTCCTCCTTATGATTTCCTGCCTTTCAGCCATTTTCAAGACAGGCTTCTGGAGATAGTGGTGGCTTCTGTGTATTCAGTAACCATCAATGAGTTTCTCTTTCATGAACTTGTCCCATCTCCCAGTAACCATCAATGGATTTCTCATTCATGAACTTGTCCTGTCTCCCTGTGAACTCCTGCCTTATCCCACGTCTTTGAAATTAACGTTTGTTGCCATGAAAATGACTGTCAGTGTTAGATTCATTGTTTTTATAGAGAGGAATCCCAGGGGTCCTGACAGTCTTGCACTTATACTATGCCCTGACACATTTTACCAATATTGGTAAAATGCACAGTTTTCAAGAAAGAAAAATCTCATTTTCTCAAAATCTTCCATGCTGTTTTTCAACCACTTGTTCTCTGGGCTGGCAAACATGCCCCCGTTGTTCCAGTCCTGATCTGCACTGCGGAAGAATCAGTGCAGTTAATACGTGGACTGCACCACTGGATTAGGACAATTCACAGAAATTAGCTAATATTTTTCTTTGTCTCTCCTTAGTTGTCATCTGTGAATTTGGAACTACTAAAATCATTTACGGGTACCAAGAAATCCCTTCACTGTTAAGTGAAACGATCTCTGTTTCTTCAGAAAAAAGTACTGCAACCCTGAGCGTTTGATGCTGCAAAATGTGTCACTTTTGGATTTGTAAATAACATGGTCTCTTCTGGTGTATCAAGTGTGCAAATTCTTCATCACTGAAATATTTAACCAGCATCACTCTTGACCTGGGCCATATGATAACTACTGTGGGGGTGAATGCAGAGTAAGTACTTCTTTGGAATATACTTCTGTGCTGAATGCCCTTGACCAGCAACCATATGCGTCTGTGGTAAGGACCAAAAAGGTTTCCCATTCCTTGCGAATTCAGGCACAGTTTCTGTGCCTCAGTTTCAGACAGGAGAGACAGAGGTGATCACACCTACTAGATTCTGTTAGTATTTCAAAAATTTACCTTGAGGTTGTTATTCTCTTTTTAGTAGTTTTTAAAATTATTGGCACAGCCACCACTATGATAGTCCTCTTCAGTAAGAGCTAGTTCTTCTGTTGTACAGAACTGACTTTCTGCTTTGAGATAGGAAATGTTTTGACTTGGCCAAGCTTTTTCACGGTAGGGAGGGCAGAAAATGTCTTCTGTTCTCAAACTAGCCTCAGCAGTCAAATGGGGATCCCCGTGTTGCTGTTTTTGAAATATATAGTGTGGTTGGAGACGATAATGGTCAAGAGAATTAATTTCTCTCCTGCTTTGGATGACCCAGAGCGTGCTGCAAAGCCTGCTTGCTGTGGGCTCTTCTGGAAAACGACGCTTGCCTTGGGGTGTATAGTCTGTAAACCATTTTAATTTTTCAATTTTAGTTATCAAAGAAATGCCCAGAAGCTGCACATCCACTTGACAAATATAAGAAATACCTTGCAAAGTAGTCAGAAGAGAAACGTAAAGTATCTGTTTTGTTTGCATGGGTTGGTGTTGAAAGGCTACGCTCCGGGGAAGTGCAGCTGCGGAAGGGGAGGACGCAGGCTGGTCGCCCTGGTTGGCAAGCGTCTCCCTTGCGATTCCACACTCGTGGCCGTGCCCCGTGTTTAGCTGTTGCAATGTATCCGTGTCCACACATTGGTCGTGCTTAGCCATGTAAAAATGTAGATTTTTCATATGGTAATTGGGACTTTCTTATCCGACTTACTCTCACTGTCTTGGAATATTAACAGTCCTAGATCGTCTGCTTTGGGTGCACTATGTATGGAGAGGGATCAAATTAAGGATTTGCCTTTTGTAATCAGTGTCTCTTCCTGATTCACTGATAACTTGTTCTTTGAAAATGATTAGTTTCTCTATTTCCAGTCATACCATCTAGTAACTCCCATCTGATCGATTTCTAGATGTGCAGTTCTTCTCACAAGAAACCGGTCTAAAACCTGACTCTTCTTGGCTTAGCGTAGGCAGCCCGCAGGAAGAAGGTAGGGGACGATCCGCCCATCATCCTCCCGCCTTTCACCTCCTCGCAGCAGTTGCTGGTTTCCTGCAGCTTGGCAATGTCTGGTTGACCTGTCTTCCAGGTGAAAATGTTATAGTCTTTTAATGAGAAGTATGCCTTTCTCACGAATTGAGTGGTGCTATACACACAAAAAAGGGCACTGATCTCACTGAACTTGTGCGAGACGCCAGCTTCCCTTTTCTGTTCTTGGTTATTCCAGTTTAGTCACAGCAGGTACCATGAGACTTCAATGTATCGTTCTTCTTACTGTCGGAAAAATCTTTATTACATCTTGGGCATGGTCTGACCTCCGCAATGGATGTATTTCCTCTGCGTTTCGCTGTTGCTCGTTCAGGTTTTCACAAAGAATTCATTTAGGCCTGTTTGCAAATGAACTAAACAAATGTATTCTACGGATACTAGTACTGTTTAATTCTTTTTTTTCCTAATATTTTGCTTGCTTTTTTAAATTAAGTCTCTTTTCCTTGCTTCAAATTGGTGGTTAAAATCTTACCTGTCTATAATAGTGACTTAGGTCATTTTAGGACATATCAGGTTTTTAATTAACATATGCTTTCTAATCTGTGGCTAAAACCTTTTTGCTGCCTTTGTCTCCATGTGAGGATGGTTTGTTCTCGATGCATGAATGTAATATTGAACTATCTGAACAATTTTTTTAAAGATATGAGATTTGAATGTGGAAGAACCTGTCTAGCTGAATTTCTGGCGTTTGGAGTGATGTGTAATACTGAGAGCTGGGCAGAATACTTCTGGATACACTCTCCTCTCCTCTTGTACATTTTGATTTATTCCACCATTTCACTTTGCGGTTAGACTGGAAAAAAAACGTAATGGTCAATTAATGATATAGTCATGCCTCCAAGGTATGTGCTGCACTCGGTTAATGGATTCTCATCAAGAAACAGAATCTTGGTTAAGAGTTCGGGTTGTTCCCGTGGCGCTGGGGGCCGGGCCCCGAGTTGGTATTTGCACACAGGGCGTTAGCTGCAGGCAGCTCCTGCCGCTGTCGACCGACTTGCTTTATATACGTCTCCTCTGCTGTTGTCTGAAGTAGGTGTTAGCTTCTGTGAAATGTGTCGCGTGCCCCAGGAGAGGGGAAGGATGCCTTCTATCTGTCACCAAGACAGGATTTTTTTTTAATTTGAGGAATTGGATGTCTCAGACAACTCAAGGACTGTCTTCATTTATCTAATGAGGCTTTGGTGTATTTTTGTAAGACTGGCACAAATTTACTATCCTGAATTTTTGCACTATTGTGTTTTATAAAACTGTGTTGAATTGCAAGGTTTATACATGCAGTATGTATCTGCAGTATGCAGATAATGTAGTTCTTGTATTAAAAGGGAAAAATGAAGTGCATAAGGGCTTCAAAAATTATTTCTTTTTGTAAAGGACATCTTTTCTGTAAAATATAGAAAAATGTAGTAAAAGACCATATTGGGAAAATACTGTGCTTCAAAATTTGAAGGCTGTCACATTTTAAGATTGAAGTTCTGGTTTTTTACTTCTCTTTACTCTCCTAATATTCTACTTGCTATCTAGACTGCTTCTGACACTGAGCTGCTGTTTGCTAACATCAGTCCGCAAAATCTTAGCTCTCTTTTTATTATGTTAATAGCCGATCTAGATTTCTTTATGTATTCTTAAGGCATTTTTTTTCTCTTGTGCATTGCTCGAGATTTAATATGAGTTTATTGATACTTATCCAGTCACTCAATAATTGTATCTGAGTGCTCATTTTCGGTTTGTTATTCTGAATAATTGTGTATCATCTGCAAAGAGTGAGTCACTTCACTCTGTTCCTTATTCTAGATCACAAATCAGCACGCTGTACAACATACATCTCCGTAACACTCCTATGGACTTTCTTCATAACTTCCCTCCCTCTTGAAAGCTGGTGGCTTGTTCATACCTGGTTTCTCATTCTTTAACCAGCTATTAAATATTAATCCATATCCTTTGTTATCCCCTGGCAGCTCAGCTTGTCTGAATCCTTGATGAGAGATGCCACCAGAAACCTTTTTGAAATCCAGATGTTTAAATGGATCATCCTTACACATGTTGACTCCTGTGAAAAACTATCAGATTTGAGGTGTCATTTCTACAAAAGCCATTGTTGACTTTGCCATATGACCCTGTATTTATTCATGTTTTTTCTAATTTGGTTCTTCATTACAGTTGCTGCTGGTTTGCCCAGCCATGGAGACCAAGTCTAGGGCCTGTTGTTTCCTGCATGCCTCATGAAATTCTTTTGAAGATCAGTGTCTTCCTCTGAAACCATGGTCATTTTAATCAATATGTTCTTCATCACAGCTGTTAACAGTTGAGGAGCCTCATAATCAAATCTCTTTAGAATTCAAAAGTGACCATCCTCTATCTGCTTCTTATGGTTTGTTACTATTTGTTTAATACACTTTTTCTATGTGGTTCTGCTGACACTTAAATTTGAGACGATGCCTGATGAAGTAATAAACTCAACCAGAAACACCTACTGTTTCTGTGATGCTTTTACTCCCACTGCTTGTGTATGCTGCTCGACTAGAGAGCAGCAGTATCAGGAGTATCTTCAAAGACTCTTTGATAGCAAGTGAATGTGATTTGAGGAAAAAAAGAAAAAATAAGGTTCTCTCTCCTATCCGGCGGCCAGGCAAATATTCTGTCGGAAGGGAGACGTTAACTAACATATTCGCCTGTATATTTAATTTCTTTGCTTTTGTGTGCCTTTAAATATTGGAGGGATGGGGATGTGACACCCAGGTGAGCAGGACTCTGCCATTCTTTGCTGAATTATACATTTAGCCTATTTAAATGTAGCCATCATATGAAATACAAAATAAGAAAATGTACTAATGTTCATTTAGAAGAATGATCTTAGGATAACGTCACTGAAATATTGCTGGTTTTTTATCTTGGCTATAAAATAAATTGGTCCCAGTGTGCTGTGAGATGCACAGAAAGGTTGAATAGGAAAGTAGCATAAAATTCAAGTGATTTGGTAGATTTAGCTTTAGAACTTTGAAAGAATTGGAACTGATTCACTAAGCATAATTTATTAAGGAGTAACATACTGGAGATTTTAACTTGGGAATCATAATCTATTGCCATTGTTTTATTTTTTGTGCCTTTTGCTGCAGTAGTTTCATTCTATTACCTCCCTCTTCTCCGGGGGTATGCTAAGAGCACAACCGTGCTAGATAATTTTGTACCACAGTTGTCATAGCACAGTAATACGAGCCACAGAGACTGAGGACGGTAATAATTTTAAAACTGGCATACTGTTCTTCGAATTGTGGATTCAACCATCACTTCATTGTTTTTCTCATTTTCTTTTACATTGAACTCGTTGGTCTTTAGAAAATATTTTTGCATGTTCTGAGATATACCTTCTCCCCTTCCCTCTCCCAAGTCCTTTCACCCACAAATTGAAGCGTGCTTGCACAGCTATGTTTTAGTAATTGCTTTCTAGCTGGAACAATTAACAGCTGGTGAGGAGAGAGGAAATTTATCATAAAATGTTTCCAACTGAAATCTGCTTTTACGTGGCTTCAAAATGGCAGCTCGGGAAGCACAGGTGGATATACTGCACTAGTGTCAAAAATCAGAGAATAAGATCTTCATACTCAAGTAAGTAAACACAGCTTGGGAAGGAGGTCTGGCTCTGTCCTCCGACTGAGCAGTGCAAATCAGCTAGCCTTTGCGGACACCTCAAAGCTCCCACAGAACGGCACAGATGATATAGTAGGCTGTACTTTGAGTAAAGCTATAGCTTTACTCAAGTATTTCAGTACGTTTTTCGTTTTCCAAGTAGAATCCAGAAATACCACATCTATCCATTGGTTACTGAAGGGAAAATGAATTAAATAGGGCAAACAAAGCCGAAGCTAAGCTATTACGTATTTCAGATTGCTCAGTATTTGGCACGTGGACCAAATGTTTTAGATTATAAGGCATAAGCCTTTTGGAACCTTAAGTTATTTTAAAATTAAATGGATGACAGGCGTAAGTCCGCTGCATGGATTTGATTTTCGTTGTATATTAGTGGAAGTGGTAAGCAATGTCTGTAAGTATCTAATAAAGCTATTTTCTGCTATTATAGAAAGGTTTACTATGAGAAACAGAACTGAGACAGTACCACGTTTTCAATAAAACAAATTGAACAGATTCTCAGAAATCTAGGTCACAGTAACAGATGACCTATACATGGTCCTAGTTTTTGATGCAACTGTCTAATCTGCTCTGAGAGTACTCGCCAGACATCATTCCTAATTGACCTTGATATTCAGTGAACAGAGAGAAAGCTAAAGCCACATGATATTTAAATCTTTAGCAGGAAAAAATATATGGCAAACTTGAATGCATTCTCTTTTATAACTAGAATCTAAATTTGTCATGTGGACTTCATCTGCGAACGTGTCGATCATCTTAATCTGAATTTCAGACTCCACCTAAGGGAATAAATCTGAATATGAATAGCCATTCATAACGTCTAGTACATGAGGAGAGTTTTCATGTCTCTTGCATAACCGTACTTTGTAATGCAGTTGCCCCGCTAGCCTTCCGCCAGACTTTCTCCTAAAGGTCTGATGTTTCCTGCTGAGGCCAGAGCTCCCCTAGCTCCGCTGGACCAGTCGGTTCAGTGGCAGAACGATTCTGCAGAGCACAGACCTGTTGGTACCCAGCATCAAGGTACCGTAACTGCGTACATGGGAACAGCTGGCACGGCACGGCACGGCACCGGCATGCACGTAGCTGTAACTGTAAGTATAACGTGGGGCATCTGAGATTATGGTGTGTGTGGTTGAACCCTGGCCTAAACCCCAGTTTATAGACCTGACTAATCTTTTTTGTTCACGACATCTCAGTTTAGATGTAGTGCTGTTTACAGAAAGCACTACAGGCTTTCTACGTGTTAAAGAAGGTGGATGTGTACTTTGTGCTGAAGTAAATGAATGGTCTCAGGAAGGCCAAAAGAAGCTAAGTAATATAGCCTTAAATGGTCACATGACAAGATACTTTTCAGGAAAATTATAAATTGGTGCAGGTTACCAAATTAAAAATCAGTGAGAGTCCCGTAGGAACGTCTCAGAATGATAACCTGAGTGGACCTCGCTGACTCGGTTTTAATGTGGCACGTATTTGGCAAGAAATGACCTCATTGCTTCTGAGGTCCACCATGTCCGCTTGCACAGCAGCCATCATGAAAAAACACAGCTGATGTCTATCGTGTATTAAAAGCAGTCGAGAGCCGTGTTGCGGAGGCGCCCGCCGTAAGCCGATTGCAGCGTCGTAGGCGCGGACGCGCTGGTGCCTTGCGTGCAGCTCCGTGCCCGTCGAGGCCGTCGCACCTCCTACTGAGCGGTCTGCCAGCCTTAATCACGCTTTGGCAGCTCATCTCAGGCGGTCGAGAGATTTTTGTACAAAGCACTGGTTAACCACAGATCTGAGTAATGCAGTGTCGCAAAACCAAATTGTATACTCTTGTAAGATAGCTATGACTGAAAGCGGCCTGCTGCTAAGAAAGCAGTATTTCTGTTCTCAGGGTTATAATAATACTGGTTCACATGCATGTATTTAGCTGCTGCAATTAATTGTTTAATACAGAAGTTTTTTTCAGGATTAAGATGCAGCATTTCTAATGCACTCAAAATTTGCCCTTTTTTCAATAGTTATTCATGGTGATCGTAGTAATTTCTTTGGTTGTATTAAAGTTCAGGACAGCTGCTCATGGTTCAAACTGTTGTAAGGCAGTACAGGGAAAGTAAGAATGACTGAAGTCTATTTAAAAGTTATTTTTATCAATCTATACGTCCATACTTCTTCATATGAAAAAACATGTCTTCATATTATTTTTAATATAAAAATACCTCATTTTTTTCTGAGTAATTCTTAATGTTTGTAACTTTTGAGTGATATTAGCCAATACTGTGGTTTTGAAATGGATCATAGCATCTGCTCACTACTATTAAGATAAAATGAAATTGCTAAGAAGATTCCATATTTTTTGTTAAATTGACAAGTGTATTGCTAAATCCTGACATACCTGATGTATTTTCATTAGCAAACTAACCCTGTAAAGCAATATCATATATTAATGAATAGCCTCATTATATACACTGTGGTATTTTGCATCCGCTGCAGTTTCAAAGTCCGTTAGTAGGTGTCTTCTCTTTTCTGGGGGGCTTTTGGGTGTCTTTATAAACTTGAAATAGCCATTACTGGATTTGGGAAAACTGACTTCTATGTATAGCTAAAACAAAAAACAAAAAGCCCCCAAAACCCAGGAGCTTTGACAGCCATCAGCATCCTTTTATTATGTGCATGATGGGATTATTTTCATGTCCAAGATGAGTATACAGATGTTTGCAGATGGGAAGGTGTGCCTGGATGTTCCTTTTATGGCTTTTTTGAGGAGGCAGAAACCCCTTTGTGCCAGCCTCTAACAGCCTGAGTGATATGCTTAGCAGGTATTCAAACTTACAGACATTTCAGTTGATTGCAAAGGTAGAAAACAAGAGTTTTCTCTCAAATTGCAGAATATTTTCTCTTTCAAGAGAGAGGTTTTTAAATCAGTCTCCTGGAGGATCCTAAGTATTAGCAGGCCTAGAGGTAACAGAAAAGGCTGCTCTAATTTAATACCAATACCATGGTATTAAATCTAAAACTGTTTCATGGGTAGAGCTATCAATATCCTTAACCTTGATTAAAAATCATCTGTAGTATTTGATTCAAAGGCTTGGTTTTGGAAGATCCTTTTGGGTTTGCAAGTGTCAGCAAGAAAAAAAAGAAAAATCAAAATAGCTTGACTGTAATCTAGTCTGATTCTTATCGTCTAAGTTTTGCCGAGAGGTAACACACCCGAGCCATCATACTACACGAGAAAGAGAATTCAGGGAAATTATATAATTATGCAGACAAAACTGACTCCTGTGGAAAGTGTTTACGTTCACATTTGTATTTCTAATGTCCTGAAATAGCAGCCGAAAGTGGTATGAGCTGGCCCCTCATATATAGGGAAATTTTATATTAATCTTACCAGTATCACTTCAGAGAAGATTTCACTTTTTTCAAAAATTTTGTGTTGTTTTGCTCATCCGTTCTTTTTTGCCCCATGGTGGCCAAAGGAGCAATGGAAGCAACTCCACCATCTACCTAATAGGTCGGTGCGCAGTATCAGCACAGCCAGGACTCTCCAGGAGTCTTCCTAGGTATCTCCAGGAATAATATTTACTTGAAAGATAGGCTGTTTTCCTCAGTTTCAAATTTTTCCATCCTTCTTCCTTCCTTTCTTTTTTTTTAATTTTATTTTTTGTTGTGAGGTTGCAAAGGTTGCAGTGATAAAATGTGTATGCTTAAGAGCATGCATGGAAAAGTGTTTTATATTTTAATGATACTTCATATCTCCGCAGTTCGTAATAAAAGCATACATTTCACAACTGCAGTGCACTCAGTCCCCCATTCTTTTTCCTTGGGTAAGGAGAGTAGTTGAGTCCTTCCCGCAGCACTTCTGGTGATAGTCACAAGTAGAGATACTGCTGGACGCTGATCTGTATGCTTGTGGAAAATGTTTTAATACCCAATTTGAGTGGGAATTCCATCTGATGTTGTGGTGGTAGGATAAGTAAGGTTTATTTAATTAAAAAAAAAAAAAAAAGAGGAGGGACAGCCCACACCTTTCTGCCATGCTGGTGAAAATGGAACCTGCTTCTGGCACTCAGCTGAGGTAACGTGCACAGCTAGGGGCAGGCTTTTAATTTAATAAATCCTGCTGGTTGGTTTCCCAATCTTTATAATTTCTGCTCATTGGCTGCAATCAGAGGATTAAAGCCTTGTCTCTGAGGACTTCTTATTTTAACTCCAAAAGACTGGGGGGAAATAGGAGGAAGAGGATATACCAGACCCTATAGTTTGTTTGTTTTGTCTCATTTCTTTTGATACTTGCCGACTTGAAACAAACAAATAATGTTCTCCCAAACACAGCAGATGAAGGAAGTAAATTTACTATGCCTTTTATGATGAAGTCAGCTGTCTAACTAGATCTCCTTCCAGGCACCACTAAAATGAAGTCCATTACAGCAGGAACGCCTCTCGTGCTAGGCGTCAGCTGCTTCGGTAAAGAATCTGTGCTTTTTGCACACGCTTTGTGAGTTTTTCTGTCTTCAGAATTCTCCTAACTTTGTGGATCGAAATCTCCAGCTACATCACGCTCCTGAAGCAGCGTGCCTCCCCGAGCACGGGGCAGGACCGCGGCTGCAGCGTACCGTGCGGGCTCCATGATTTTATGTACGGTGACAATAAAGCTTTTATGACATCCTAGGTGGTTAAAAATGGCAGTAAGGAGCTCTTAAACATGGCACGGTTATGTTGCTTTTCTGTAACAGCAGACCTGCCAATAGTGCATCAAAAGCTGTAATTTCCTGTTCACTGAAGCCCCCTATCTCTGCGCTGCCTTAAGCTTTGTGTCCCATAGCTTGTGCCTGTGTGCTAACAAATCTCTATTGTCCAGTGGGTCGAATAGTGGCTGGAACTAAAGAATTGCTGTCTGGTTTCTATTCAAATCCAGGTAGTCAGATATATGAATGGAGTTTCTCGAACAGCCATGTGAATAACCTCCGCTCTGCGTGGAGGCTGCAAAGGCTTAACTAACGCGCAGGTCTGCAGCTGAGCTCGCTGGGTGCAGAATGCACAAGTGCCTAAAACGGACTTTTAACCATCCTCTTGGTTTTTAATACTTAATAACTTTTAAAATGTGCTATCTCGCATTTCTGGAGAAAACAAGGGTAAATCACCACCTTACGAACTTTCTAAACTTGTTGAAGAACTCAGGTTATAGTAAAAAAAATAAAAATAAACACCCATTTGATTTCCAAGTCTAAGAAACTGATAGGAAAAGTTTGTGAACTCAGCAAATTTATTTTCTTAGGACATGCTCAATTTATTAGTGTATGTTGACTAAGTCTTTTAGAATACACAGAATCCATTGAAAAGCGTCACAGTTAACAATTGTGGATACTTTGGACAGCAAATATATGAAAATTTTAATGATAAATTAGGATAGATAAAAATTTCTCTGAAGATAGTTTCAGTATACATATCAGATCTAGGGAATACTGCAAATCGGCTTTCATTTCGCTGTAATTCTTTTTTTAACTAACAGTTTTGGTAATCTGAGCTAAAATAACGCCGGTGTACTGCCTCATCAAAGTAAAACCTCTTTGCACAGAAATGTCTACGTGAACAAAACGAAGCAATAAAAAAATCCGTGAAGCGCAGGCTGTCCTAGATTTCTACCGTCTCCTCCTGAAAAATATTCCAGCTATAAAAATAACAACAACTGTTGCTAAGCAATTGTTGATCTCGCTATTTTCTGCAAGCAAAAGAAAGTGCGGCGCAGCGGCAGCGGCTGGAAGGACCGCTCTGCGGGCTCCCCTCTGCCATGTTGCAGGTAACATGGAAGGGAGCTGGTTTATGTATTTTGTCTCAAACTCAGACAGCTTTGCAAGCGGCAGCGTGTGGATTACGAGAGTTAGACAAAAGCAGGCGCGACTGGGGGGAGGCTCGGGGCATTTCCTGTCACTCACCGCATTCCAGCTCGCTCCGACTCCCCGCACCCTCTCCCCCCCGCTCTTCTCGCCGCGGTTATTCCAGCTCGGAGCCCCCCCGGCAGCGGCGGCTCGTCGGGGCCGCATTCCTTCAGACTGCACAAAGCGCAGCTGGGGAAAATGGCTGGCCGTGCCGGCGCGCGGCCGGCGCACGCACGAGCACCTCGCCCATCCCTCTCCGCCGCGCAGCAGCTGGCTGACCTGTCTCGGCCGCCGCTGGCCTGCGGCGCGACCTGGGCTGTCTGGCTTCGCCTCCCGCCTTTGTCCCTGTCTGGCTCAGTTCCTCTCCGTCTATATTTGCCTCCGCCAGCCCTCCGGGCTACGCCAGTGTTTGGTTACATAAAGCCGCGGATTTAAACGCGATCGAAACTTCGGACTTTGCGCGATTATTTGAGTTTCTTCTTCTTTCTCTCTTTTTCACTTGGGGGGCGATTTCCTTTCTAGTAAATTTTGCAAGCGGGCGAAGTGGCAGGAAAACCTTTGTGCATTCATGGTGCACTAACTGGTTTTGTAACTCTCTCCAGCTGTGTTATATTATGAGATGTATATAAAAAGCTTCTGTTCAGAGAACAAAGGAACACGTGCAGAAATGAGACGGGAAAAAATCCACTGACAGCGTTTCAGTACGCGAGGTATTCCTAAGTTCTTAGCAATATTTCTAACAGGCTTAGCATTAAAGAACATTGAAACAGGAATTAAAATTCTTACCTAGCGAGACAAACGGAGTAGTCCTGAACTGTTAGGGGAAAGGTTTTTGCAGTTGGAGCTTTGTCCAAAAAGTTGTGGCTGGCGCGGGCAGGCGAGCAGCTCCCCGCGAAGCGCGCTGGCGTCGAGACGGCGCTCCGGGCCGCCGCGGGGAAACGCAGCCCTGAGTTTGTCCCGGAGCAGCAGAAGCTCGCGAGCAGGCTGGACGCAGTATTGAGCGGCTCCAGATTTCCTCGCAGCCCTGTCTGCTTCACTTGAATTGAACTATATATGACCCAGATGATGGACAGAAGCAAATTCAGTCATGTGCAGGGCTGGGACACAGCCTATTTGCTGCTCCTTGGCAGCGCGAGGGTTTGGCTCCTGATTGGGCCAGACCCCCATCGCTGAAATGTGAAGCCCTATGCCGTTCTGCGGCTGCCGCGCAGGACGGCTTGTTTGGGTGTCTAGCCGCCTCCACGGCGGGCGAAATGCTTTCCCAGTCGTCTGTTTAATCTGGTAGCGCTTCTCCCGTTCGGGGCTAAGCACCTGTCTGGGAGCGGGCGGTGGTCGCGGTAGTCCTCTAGTTCAAGTGTGAGACCAAGCGACTCAGAACGGCATCGTTATTTTCGGGATTTATTTTATATTTTCTGCTATACAGCGTGATTGAGACGTTCACAAATGAGCTGCATTGTATTCAGCACAAACTCATTATCCAAAACGCACCAAATGTACGTTCAGTCCTCAGAGCGCCAAAGCTCTGTTTTGTTTTCCTTTTGTGGGTTGTCCCCCTTATTCTGGTGTCCGGTCACGTAGCGCACTGCCACGAGGCTGCGTTGAAAAGCTTCGTCCCCAATGAGCTGTGACACAGCCTTTAATCATGCAAGACAGTCAGGGTCTGCTCTCATCAGCCTCTCTGAACTAGCGGACCTCGGGATTTATTCCTAGTCTTTCTGGGCCACTGGGAAACTAGGTCATTATACGGCACTGTCAGTTGTGACATTTTTGTTTAGCTTGTTTAGCGCATAAAAGTAGCTTTCGTTTATTTAATGCGAGTCAACTTCATACTTAAAGGTGATAGTATGCCATAATAAGGCTCCAGCACTTTTAAGGTATTCTGTAGACTGCTGGAAAACATTTGAGGGATCGTCTCTTGGAGAGCAGTTAGGTGACTCCCACCCTACTTTGTCGTTAAAGCCGTCTCTGAACGGTATGTAACATCAAGGTAACCTCTCATCTTTTCCGCAAGTGTCCCTGTTAGTAACGACACCTCTGCCAGAGCGCGGCAGGAGCAAATATTGCCATTTTTATTGTCAGACAAAAATAAAAGGCTTTTAAGCGTGTTCTCAAATGAGACCACCTGATGATAAATGAATTCCACTAATTTGCGAGTCTCAGTGTCTTTAGATTAACACAACTCAAAGCTGCTTCCACGGACTTGTCTGTAATTTCTCCATATGCTGGAACAGCATAACGAGACGTTCTGATGTCTGTGCAGTATGTTATTGCGTAACGAGAATATGCAAACTTGATTTTTTGAATTTTTTCCAGTGAGAATGTAAGATCTTGGGGATAAATGGGCAGCAGGTAATTTCTATTTTCTTTTCTCATTCTCTTCCTGTTTCTTTAGCCTTCTTTTTCTGCTTGCTTTCAGGTGTTCACCTTTCTTTCTGCACTAAAGAAATTTTGACTTGAGGAGACCAAAGTAAGGGACAACCTGCTTTGGAGCAGGAGCTTGGTCTAGATGACTTTCTGGGGTCCCTTGCAGCCTGAATTATATCAATTGACTTTTTTTTTTCCCTCCTTACTGCCAGGTTAGGCACTTTTACAAATAAACGTCACACTGAGATGAATAGAGGATTCCGTTTCCCCAGAAAGCATTTACCCACAAACAAGGGGGAAGGCGTTGCAAACGCCAGGAATTCATTCTCCTCTTTCCTTCTCCACCGCTACATGGCCATTCTCTCTATGCCTCTGTTTTGCTGCTGCTGCTGAAACACCTTTACTGATGACTGCTGACTTTCAGTGGTAACCCCGCTGGGTATTCTGGGTTCTTCCACTTTGGTAGCCCCGCAGCCCCCAAGGCCCGGAGGCAGCGCGTGGGGACCGCTGGAGCCGCAGGTGGCTGGGATCCTTTCCTCTCTTGCCACGTAGTCCTGTCGAGTGGTCGGAAGGAGGAGGCTGTGTAAGTAATGCCTTTTATGCCCTTCCACTGGTCTGCTGGAACGTGGGTTTGTTGAGCATTTTTTGGACATGTCGTGATGTTTGCGTTAGGAGTCTCCTATAACGTAGAGGAGTTTGCTTTGCGGGTGAGCGGTTCCTTTTTGGCCTTCCTGGCATGGGTTTCCGCAGAATTCAGCCCTCGAGTGCTGGATAGTCATTTTCATCAATGAAAAATGAACAAATGAGAGTTATGTGGAACTCATCCGACAGAAAGCAGTTTGAAAAAAAAGGTTAATATGCTGCTTAAATGGTGACCCAGGCTCATATCAGTGTGACGCAGCTGCTATGGATGTGGATGAAGAGGTTCCCACCTCCTTTTCATGAGTGTGAAGGAGATAGCTCACGTATCTGCTGTCTGTTCTGCCCACAATAAACATTCTGGTACCTTCTCCAGTTTCCAGACAGCTTCCTTTCTGTCTCCCATTTCAAAGATTATCTTTCAGTGATTGAGTTGCTTGACCATTCCTCTGAAATGCAGTTGATACTCTTGTGCATACTGGTCGCTGAACATGCTTCTGAGCTGTCGGGCAGTTACGGGCCACACTGGCTGAAAAATACAGAATATCTTTGAGAGATTCTATTTTTGAAAAATAAACATAAAACTGTAGGAGTTTCTTTGAGGGTAGTAGGATCTTTATGAGCCATCTAGGTGGCTGCTCAACTCTAGCAGCTTTTACAGAATCCTCTTCACGGCTTCATAAAGCTACTGCATTTCGCAGACCCCATACAGCGTCCAAGTAATGAAATCTTGTAACGTACTATCCCTGTGCTTTCTGTTAATGCTTTATTCTTAAGACTTGCTTTAAAAAAAACAAGAGGGAAAAACTTTGAAAAACACTTAGTTCTATATCCCAGAGTAGAACCCAGTTTACTGCTCTTTGTATACTGTATACCAGAAATACTGAATTAGCAGTTATTTAGTGTTGTGTGCCAAATGCAAGATTGTGATGATTTTGAAACTTTAATAGCTAAGAGTCAGAAGTTCTCTGGTAAACCATTTTTAGGATTTGTAGAAATAATACAAGAGTGCCCAAATGTGAAATGATAGGGTCTAGAAAAAGAAACACTATTTTGCTGTAGTGTATAAACATATCATCTCCCAGCCTTTGGATGTCCCTTCCTACTGCCATTTCCGAGGTTATCTTTAGATGGTCGAGTTGCTTGAATGTTTTGAGGCTTGTCCTAATTGTATTGTTCTTTGTATCAAAGCAGTAGATCCTGTTCAGTTTGATGTACATCATGATTACTAAATTAGAGCTGTATTTCGCTAAATCTGTGGAAAACATCATTTCCCAATGGGAATTAAACTGATGGAGGGGTTGTAAAGCAGAAGTTCCCCAGGCAAGGGCAGCTCAGCTGAGACTGCTCTGACATGACTGGTCCTGGAAACAGAAGCTGGGCCCTGACCTTGTCAGTTATGATGGGGCTGGGAGGAGAAGGTGGGGGGTTGACCCAGTTTTTGACCCTTAAGCCATTTTAAAATACTGTAATCAACTTTGTATTATACTCTGCTGCAGAAAACTTACCCATATCAAAAGGAAAAAAAAAGTGGAAATCTGTTGAGCAGAATGAAGTGCAGTGCAGATACTGCCTTTTGCTTTTCCCAGTTATCCTCAAGTATTTTCAGCACTTCCAACCCTGGAGAAAGGCTACGACAAAATGGGAGAAGGATGGAATAATCTTTCAGTAGGTTTGGTCAGGTCAAAGGTGCTTGACCCAGAAAGGCAAGTGTCTGGGTCAGGTGGATCTCATTTCTCTCGATACCTTGAAGTCCTGCAAGTTGGGAAGTGAGGGCTTAAAATGATAAATATTTATCTTCTCTTTTCCCATATCATCTCTATCGTAGCTGCAGAGGAATGGAATACATGAGGAATGTTAATCTGAACGTAGGCCTATGTGCCTGTTTGGGAAGCTCTTCGTTTTGTAAGTAATTGGGTTAGTGGCTGTGCTTCTGGCCGCCCGGTCACTGGAGTGGCCTCAGGAGGAGGGCAAGGCAAGCTGACTGCTGCCGCGGTCGCCATCCAGACTGACGTCCCCGTCGCTAATGGGGGAAGCGTCCCTGAGAAGCACCGCACCGTGAATATCAAGAAACCAGAAGGCAGCTCCTAGCAGAGATGCGGTTTGGCAGTGAGGTGGAGAGGAAGCCAAGGGGTTTCGCTGTTAGAGATGCCTTTGGGCAGGTTCATTATGCCATGATATTGTACTGTCCGTTCATTGACTGACTGGATTTTATTAGAATATTACAGCAGTCCTCAGTACCAGGGCCAACACTTCTTTTTATTATGAGATAATAGTTCCTGAAGTTGAGGGCTGTGATGTGCTTGAGTTGCTGCCACCCGGCGTGGAGTGGAAGTTCCTCCTGTCTGATGCTCATTTCTGAAGAGGGTGAACCAGGTTGTGCAAAAACAAAAAAACACTGTGACCTAGTGAGGAGATCCCGGCTCTGCAAGAGGCGTCGAGATCTGCATTGTATAATCTTACGTCTTGCACTGACCTGCCGTGTTATCTCCTCCTTCCACATCTCCATTCCTCTCCCAAAGGGTTTCTGGTTATTAAAACGTGTCCATTGTCTACCTCGTTCAGGCAGGACTGTAAAACAAATTATTTAAGAAAACAATTTGGACAAAAGTTAATTTGGGTCAAAAAGGGATTAACTGAGGCAATTGTTTCTTCTTGTACATCCTCTGCTAAAAAGTAAGCAAGGGAAAGCTTGCAATTAAACCGCATTGAGGTTTTTTTTTTTTTTTTTTTTTTTTTTTTTTTAAGACGAGATTCCCTATTTTGTATGTGCTCTGTCCTTTCGGTAGCTGTGAAAAATTGTGCAGGCGCAACTTAAATTCACCTGACTCACTAAGGAGGAAGTAGGTTCAGTCTGAGAGCTAGACCTCTCAGAGTTACATGCTTTGGCCAGTAACAGGATAAAAGGCATAAATGTAGGTAAAACGGGATTAAGCAGAAGAATTCTTGGTATTGACCATATGGCTCAGAGGCCTCTCCTTTACCATTCCCACAGCCTGATTTACAGCTAACTTTATATCTCTTTCACATAAATGAGAAAGGAGAAAATTAATTTTAAATAAAAGAATTGGCCTGAAGCTGAGGAGATAGAAACTGGTCGATAGAATTGATAGAAATTTTTGAAGACTCACTGCAAAACTTTAAGAGCCGCATAGGAGAAACTCGTATTGGGAAAGATACTCAGACTGAGAGGGGATAGTTTGGAGGCATCGTCGCTGCTAGCGCTGTCCTTAGCTGGCAGGGCCTTCGCGGCACCTGGGGCGCAGGGTGTCTGATGGCAGTGGCCCCCCTTGGAAGCGAATGCCGCGCTGGGACACACTTGGCTTGGTTAATCGTGCACTGGGCGAGCAGTGACCAACAGCAGTGGATGTTCATTCGTGCTTTCCTGTGTATATGGTTTCCTCCCTCCTTTGAAACCTTGGTAAAGAAAATAGCCTTTAAAAGTGGAATTACATTGGCCTCCTAAAGTATTCCCATTTATTACCATTAAAATACATTCTTTATACAAAACACTGCAGTGTTTTATAGCATAGTATTGTACAAAGACAGTTTTCCTCATAACATTGGCGGGTTAGGGAGTAGCTCAAATTTTCTCACTTGAGACGTAAACAGAAGAGGAAGAAATAAAGGCATAAGCCCAAACTGAAATAACAAGTCGGTGGAGGAGCCAGAAATGGGGTCTGCTAACTCTGTGCGTGTATTTGTTTTTTAGGGTATGCTGCCAGTGTTAATAACAAAAGAATTGGCTCAGTTTCCACACTTCAGCTATGAAAAATGCATGTCTGTATTCTTGTAATCAGGGGAGCACTTACACTCAAAGAGAGGAACGCTGCAGGTTAGCACTCTGACAGTGTCCCTGTGGCTGTCTTTTTCTCGGTGGCTGTCACCTTCTGTAGTCATCAAGTGGATAAAGAATTTTTGTCATGCTGCTTCATGAATGAAGTCTCTGCTCTTAAAGAGCATAAGAATTAGCTCTGAAGTATGCATTATCACAAAGCATATGATGATGTTGAAAATCATAAGAACTAAAATATACTTTCACTCTGTTTTCCCTTTTGTCTTATTACTCTGAGGAAGGTACAGACTCTGGTTTTAGTTTGTCATGCTTTTCTTTCCTAGTTGCTGGTAAAATGCTTGGGATTGTGGAGAGCTATCAGCCCTTTGCTTTTAGCATCATTCAAAATCCTTCCATTTAGAAACCGTTCTGATATCTTGGTGGGGTTTTTTTCTTCTTCTTTTTTTAAACTACTAAGGAAATTTGCATGAAAATAGAATCATTGTTTCTGAAGAGTTCCATCTGCTCCTGCTGCTTATTCTTTCGCTGAAGTCATAATCCTCTGTTTGTGAAATTTCCCATTGAAGAGATTTTTGGTTTGTTATAATTTCAGCACAAAATTTCAGAATAGAAGCTTCACCTAAAAAGATGATTTGAGATCGCATTTTAAACTGTATGTGCATCTGCAGTCATTACCCTGTAATTCTGTAGGGGCTAAATGAATAGGAAATAGGACAGTAAGTGAGGTGTGCTAGACTTAAGACAGGAAAACACATTTCCTTATAAAATGTCAAAGCTTTGGTTAGGTTTGATGAA
The DNA here is from genome assembly GCF_036370855.1 of Dromaius novaehollandiae. Classification (NCBI taxonomy): domain Eukaryota; kingdom Metazoa; phylum Chordata; class Aves; order Casuariiformes; family Dromaiidae; genus Dromaius; species Dromaius novaehollandiae. Next base: position 13,392,542 of record NC_088117.1, on the reverse strand, counting down.
GGAATAATAATTTCAATAATTTAAATAATGGTCAATTCAGTATTTTAGTCTTTAATTTGGAATAAGCCAATACAGAGGGTTGATCTGGGGTAACAGAAATGCTCAAACTCAATAGGGAGAAATGAGCAAAGTCCCTTTAAAAGAACTTTAGCCAGAAATGAACAGCCAGACTTCTAAGCCCTTACTGAGGATCCATAGGATGCAGCATTTAGTAGCTATCAGGGCCCTATAAGTGCCTCGCAGGAATATTCTGCAAATCAGAGCATGAATTGCTTTTGATCTTCAAATTCCTTGTGTTTATGGGATTTATGCATTTTAGATGCACGTATATATAATATGCCATGTTTGTGGGTGTGCGTATGTAAATGTTAAACACGTTCTTCCAGCTGAAGCGATAGGAAATGGAGAATCCTGTGTGCTGCAAAGTTATACTTGTCCTGCTAGGACCTCTGTCGCTATGCAGAAATACTGCAGGAAAGTGGGTCACAGCACTAAGCAGAGCTCTGGGAGCAGCCAAGCCAGCGCAAATGCAACTTAAAGGGATAACAGCACTGAAAACATGAGGAGACCAGGAGATCATAAGGACCTAAATGTGGATGAAGAAGTGTGTGGCCCTGATAAGCTTCCCCCCCCACCAAATATATTCTGAGATATAATCAGTGACCTCATTTTGCATCCTTATCTAAGGGATTGCTTTCTACATCATGTGAGGTATTTGTGAAAAACATTGCATGCATATGAACTAGGCTGTGTTTTAAAATAGGTAATATATAGTTCTGTTCAGGAAAGACATTTATCTCAAGTATTCCTCAGATTTTAGATTTGACGTTTTCTCATTAACTAAATTGCGATGTGCATACGTGCGCTTGCATGCAGCATGCATGCTGAAGGACTGCTTTATTTACTCTCCCAGATACTAACAGCTTCCAGAGTAGCCTCTTCTCCTTTAGCGCTGCAGACTGAGTTCTCGCAATGTTTCTGCCCCTTCTCTATGTTCTCGATTATCTCATTCTCCATAAGATGGCTGTAATGGCACGTTCCTCCTTTTCCCGAGCGATGCCACACGTACGCCGCTCTGAACCCCCAGCAGTGTGAGACTGATCAACAGTTCACGTCGCGCTGTCCTGGCTGGGCAGCGCGTGGGCCCCGTGCCGCAGCCGTTGGAGCTCCTCCGTCCGGGTTGGTCACCGAACTGCCTGTCCTCGGAAAAATCCCTTTATGTATTACCCTGTCATAGGAAAAGCTGTCGTAGCTTATTGGTCCACAGCTTAAGTCTAGCTTAAGCATAACCTTTTCCAGAGTTCCAACCTCCTCTACAATTCAGATTTATTATTTGCCTCTTTATCAGCAGATTTTCATACTTCGTATGCAGCCCACGCTTTGACTAAATTCTTGATAAATCAAGAATTATGGGCAGCTTCCTACCTGTGTTCTCTTGCTGTTAGCTGTCACCAGGGGACTCCTGGTCGCTCGTCCTGGGTGGCCATTGCCTGGCGACTGCCGGAGCGCAGCCCGGAGAAGCTGCCTTGCCCCGCACTGGAGCCACCCTCTTATCAGCCGGTGCTCCGGCTGTCGGCCGGCTCGGTGTAGTTCTCTGTGGTGGTGCAAGTATCGTCGTCACCTTCTGTCTGAAAAGGGGGAGAAGACAGCAGAGAAGGCATCCAACACCCAGCTTCAGAACCGGGCTTGCGCTCGGACGTTGCAGAAACCGAGCATCGAGCAGGATTGATCAGTCCAACATAGGTTATGGCAGTAGATATTAGCAGAGGATAATGGACTGTATCCTGTAGACATTTAGGGCTTTTAGAGAAGAAGCTAATGCTGGACTCCAAGCATAAAGAAGTACCAGCTAATCTATTCGTAGGTGCTGTTCTGATAAAAGTAAGAACATCGCTTGCTTCTTTAAAGGGGGAAAAGCCTTTACAAAAGTTCGTTTTCAGTTGTGATGACTTCATTTTTGAGGAAGGGTCTCTTTTGCTTATCTAACATCCCAAGGAAAACAGATAAGCATTTCAAAGATACGTTTAGTTTGCTGTCATGTTGGTTTAGCTTTTTTTTGTTTTCTACTGCACATAGAGCCATGAGCTTTGCGTTGTTTCACAAGAGCTGTTGCTTTTCTGTTTGTCCTCAAGAGCTGGATGTAAGGCTGGCTATAAAACTAAGCTTGAGTTGTAATAGCATGTGCATGTTGTTTGAAACAAAGGTGGTTGTATTATTGTTTGCATGTAAATTCTTTATTTTTTTAATTAATGCCATTTTTTATCTTCTTGCAGAAACATAGCAACTGAAATGTATGACCTGAGTACAAATTCTGTACCTCTACGGCTAAGTTATGAGACCAGAAATTACATGTAGCTCTGTGATTTAATTTTCTCTGACATATTGAGTCTATGTTTTAGCCTACAGAACTCCACAGCTGTGCCCTAATTCTCTTTTCCTTGTGATCTCAACATCGCTGCCTTTTAAGGCATTGCTATTCTTGGATCTCAGCAGGACACCATGTTACATTGTCACCGTAAACTTGGTAGTATTGCCATTGCATAAAGCAGCTTCTCCCTGGACTTTTAGATAACACATGTACGACAAAGTTTGGAGCAATTTAGTTGGTGGATGATATTAGATCAGAATATTCTGTATTCTACATAATAGTATATCTCAAAGTAGGTATTTTGTGATTGCTGTCCATAAGCATAAGAAAAATGTTTGTATTTTATTAATAATAATGTGTAATAACATTGTAATTAGATTTTGCACGACTTGCATCTGAGATGATAATTCACTCAGAAAAAGATGGATATCTTTAAGTAATAGGGTCACTGTCCACTGGGAACTTATATTCTGTTTTGTTGAGCGGCATTCGTATCTATAGAACTATATAAACCTAACTCTTGACTTAACCAAATATTGTTGTAATTCTGGTGCTGCCTTTATCTAACATCTCTGGATTTGCTCATATAATTATAGTGCAAGTGTAGTTTGCTAAATATGGAGTAGGAACTTGCTATATGTGTTTAATTTGTTCTAACACATGGTATTCCACCCGCGCTGTGCTCAGGTATGTGGGTCTGAAATTTTTAGAGAACGTCTTTTATGAATAGCACAGATTGTTGTTTTTCTATAGTATGTATGCTGTATAGTCTTAAAAACACAGTACAAATAACTCTATTTTTTGCTGATAAGATACCTTATGCTAAGCACTGGGGGTTTTTTTATTTGCCTTGTTTTCAAGGTATATAATGAAACCACTAACGCAGGTCTGCGAGATTTTCACTTTTAACTTTTAGAAATGAATAAGCTTCCCTTAAATAAGCAACCTGAAAATAAATCCGGAAATATAATACAATTGGCATTTCAAGAATTTAAATTCTGAATCCCAGAGTTGTTGAGAGAGATCATTTTAATTTCAAATCCGAATCTTACACGTTTCTTTTAAAATCATCTTGCACTTCTTATAGCACCTCGCAGTCTAAGGGACCCCTCAGGGCAAACTCCGATGCGCTGCATTGTGGGAGCAGTTATGGAAGTCACCAGGGATCCGGCGGAGCCGACTGCCTTTCGGCTGGCGCAGCTCGAGGCTCCTGCAGAAGGGGACGTTGGGCCGCGCGGGCCGCGAGAGCAGGCGTGCCGCACGGCCGAACGTGTGCGGGCTCGGCGCTGCCGCGCAGCTGGGCCCCCGCTCCCGCGTCGGCCGGGAAAGGCGGATCCCTTCAGTAGGTAATTTAGAAGCGTCTGTTAGGAAGTAATCACCGTCCTGTCTTAAGTATCCTCAGAGCGCCATTAAACACACCTTAATTAAGGTTCCTGACTGCTGCCAGGCGGCTGCCGTGGAGCCGGAGCCAGCCCCGGCCCGGCAGAGAGGAGCCCTTCGGTGTCAGCTGCGGAGAGGAGCTGCCTCTCGGCGCGCGAAAGCCGGGACGCTGCGAGGGCTGGGCGCCCGCCGGGCGGTTTTGGTGCCCCATATACTAGCTGTTTCAGGAATTAATATAAGCATTAACCTGTATGTGCTATTAGGTGTCTTACGAGCTTCGTATTACTGACAAGCCGTTCCATCAGCTGTGTGTTGTTCCTTCCAACACAGCATCGCTCGGACTGTCTCGTTTTTCCAGTTGAAGAAGATGGTTTCCACGTCATTCTGGGATCTGATGGAGGGTGATGTAGGACTTTCAGATTCCCTTTGAAAGGCTGGCTGAGCCTTCGTGGAGGCCTGGCAGCGAGTGCCTTCCCCATCACGGCAGCGCGTGGAGGTGGCACGGGCCTGCCGAGTGAGCGTGGCGAGGCCTGGAGTCGTGCAGGGCCACAGGGGCGGACAGGAGACCTCGGCTGCCTGACCGCCTGCAAGGTGCCTGGTGCTTGCTGAAGCACTTTCACCCTCTAAATACCCTGTTCTACAGTCCTTAATTTTCCCTCATGAGATAAAATCACATCTGCTCTACCAGGACGACCAGAGCGCGAGCTGCAGGTCATCCCTCCCACGGCTCGGCGCCGGGTACCAGCAAGGGAGCTGTGCAAGCTCCCGCTACCCTCGCGGACGCGAGTCCTGCCTGCACCACCCCGGCTACGTGGGCTCGCCGTAGCCAGTAATTTCCCCTGCGTAAACAGGTTAGGGCACAGCACGCTTTCCTCCCCGGTCGCTTCGTGCACGTAGTTCCCCTCTGCACCGGCGCTCGCTCTCAGCTATGCAAACCGGCGTGTTTACGGCTCCCAGGCCGTGGAGCCTCTGGAGTCTCCTGGTGAAAGCCTGTCTCCGACGGGCTTGCTTTCTGCTTGAAATTAATAGCAAAGCTGTTACGCGTCTCTGCGGAGTTATGTCTGGGTGCCTCTCGGAGGATATTTCATTCAGGAGGGTTTCGTTTCGCGTTGCGGGGTCAGCGCTCCGGCGCGGGGCGGCAAGGCTCCTGCCTCTGGAATTTATTCCCCCTGGCAATCTGTCCATCAGTTCCCAGCAAGATTCAGGGGGTGGTATAAATTAGTATCTGGATAGGCTTAAAATGCACTGAGCTCTCTTCTAAAGATAAAGATGTCTGCTTAGGCTGCAAGAAACGAACCAATTAACCCTGGATAGGCTAGACAGAATTTGCTGGAGAACTTACTTGCGTGCACAAATTGCAAGTGTGTGAATTTTTCAAAACATTTTATGCTACTTGCAGCCTTAAGCAGGAGCCACCACTAATTTCTTCTGTTTGTGCAGCTTCTAGCCTAGCAGACCTCTGAGCAGAGCTTCCAGGCAATGCTGAATATAAATGTTAAGTAATAATGTTACAACCATCTTAGGGAGTGAATCACAGAAGTACAAAAAACAAAATAAAAAAAAGAACAATAACTGAAGAATGCTGTAGGAAGTGAAAATTGTGTTGGGGAATTTAGGGTGTTATATAGGATTTCCAGTTAAAAAGGACAAATAAAAAATTGAGCTATTTTCTAGTGAGCTATTTCTGTGAACTCACCCCAAATTCACAGCTGTCCCTAAAACATCTGTGGTTGTTTTGAGGAAAAATGTAGAGGCCAAGAGTACCCTCCTTATGGTGACAAACTGTGTAAAGAGCAAGCCATTTGGCTTTATGTACTGCCAGCACTGAATCTCAGAAGAGGACTAGTGGTGTTCCTAAAGGGTTTGGGCATGGAGAATTATTTTATGTTTAAATGTCTTTCTTTAAAATAAATGTAATCTTTACTTAAGGAAAAAAAAGTTAAAACCCAAGAAAGGTTAATTTTAATAACAGTAATTTGGTCTTTCCTAGGCATTGGCCTTGGCCGTTCTCTGAGATCAGGTCATGGCTTGTGCGGAGTTGGTTTAGTCTGGCCCAGCAGAGCCATGCTTATGAAACAGTACCTTGATTTTAGATATGCTATTAATGCAAATGTGAGTGATGTCACACTAATTTGTAGTTACTGATGAATCGGATTATTAGTTCCTGTTTGGATAATTGATGTCTCAGGTCTGCTCAAACAGCTGTACTAAAAAAAAAAAAAAAGGTTCGGTGAAATAAGCGTGAAAAATGAGAGAGGAAGAAAATAATTACTTTACAAAACAAACAAAAAAAATGTCAGCAAAGAGTGCATTTCTGGATCTTGCAAAATAGTGCATGGAGTAGCTGGTCCCTGATGCAAACTGCCCTTTGGTCACTGCAGCACACGAAAGCAGAGCTGCTACGCCTGTGCTCCTCGGCACCTTGCCGTCACTTCCACTGCACTCGAAACTCCTCGGCTATGGGAAGAGCTTCCAGCACCGCACGGGCTCTGCTCCTGGATGCCCAGGTTCAGATGCCCTATGAGACTGGCCGTTGTGGTCAGGACTGCTGGCAGCTAAGAAGGGGAAAAGTGAGAAATGTATGTCATGAGATGCCTTGAGAAGAGCAACGATTTTCCGTAGTGTTCACGGACTCTTACTGTCTCTAGGACAAAGTTAGAAGAAAGCAAAGAAATAAGATCTCTGGGATGGCTATGACAAATCATAGCTTTTTTCACCTTGCATTTTGTGCAATTTAATTGGCTTTGGTTTTGTCCCCCTTTTGTTTTATAGTGCTGTCTTCTGGAAGACAAAATACAGAGGTATGCTTTTCCGAGAGAGCTGTGCTTGTGTCTGTACCGCTCACCCAGGCTTTGTGTGAATCGGATAATTATCCCGTAAATGAGCCAGAGCAAATGGGGGTTTGTGAAGTATCTTCTAATGTGAGTAAAATAATGACTAGCTGCCCATGACATTAGGCTGGATCATGTGGGAAATAGTATGTGAAGAGGCAGTTAAAGACTGTATCATGAAACATATGTATATGGGGATCAACTTGATATCCAAAAAATTAGTTCCACCATGTGGAATAAGTTCTTGAGCCCAGAGTTCTCGAGATCCACCGCTGCTGGAGCCAGCGAAGTAGCTGCTGATCGTAGACTCTTCTGTGCAGATCTGCCACAAAAGCAGTTGAAGGCACATTTTTTGAATGGGTTTGCTGAAAACAGAGGAATACTGGGATGAAGGAGTCAGATTCTTTTCTGGGTTTGGAGAAGAGTGTGGTTTGTTATGCTTCCTCCTGAACTCGCCGCTGTCGCTATGTCCTGCCCCAGTGCTTATTTCCTATCTGCTCAATTTGTTTTGTGGTGGGAGGGGGAGGTTGTGCAGGATAACCACTTTTTCCAGTTTCTCTTGTTTTTCTCCCCATTTGTGAAATTAAGGGAAATTCCTTAGGACACAGAAAACACAGTTTATCTTTGAGCTATCTAGCTATGTAGAATATACAGGAATGTCATCCCGAAAATGTGCTGCAATCTTGGGCACTCATTTTATTAACAGCAAGTTGTAGCTATTACCAGTATGTAGTAGCTTTCCTCCTCAAGTACACCGTCTTATTAGCATAGATTTAAATATTTGATTTACAAAATGCTAATGTCTGCTGCTCCAGTAGTATCATGTATGACACATCACAATAGATACGGAGTTTAAAGATTGTTTTAAATGGCTTTAATTCAGACAGAGGTCAGAAAAGGCAAGATAACAGCAAAAGAGGCTATGTCAAAAAGTAATTAGAGCAGGACAAATGGATTGTGCAGGCATGTCGAAGGCTGTTATTTCTGTAGGCAGTGAGTAGGAAAGGTGTTAATGTAATGTGACAGATCTGGAGCAAAAACGAGGGTGCAGGGAAAACAAATAGGAGCTGACCAATGGAATGATTTAAATTATGAGGTTTGCTTTAACATAATTTGATTACACATGAAAGAAATGTTTAGCGTAGTTTCTTTGAAAATCTAATTGTCTTAAAGACTGCGTGTTTGATTCAGTCTTTACATCCGAAAGAGACGTTCCCCATGCTGCAGCAGTCTCGCGGCGTGTCGGTAATAAGCATGTGAATAGTCCACCCTGTGCAGCCGCACAAACGGAGAGCACAGAAGATAGTGTTAATCTAGGAAAATTGGCTCTCATTTGCAGTCACGTACATCTTAATTTGGGACCTCACGCTCTCTGGGGTGGGTGGTGTCTGGGGCCTAGATGCTGCTGATACAAACTATGTGAAAACTGAGAAACTATTTCATTAGAAGGGACAGGACTAGGGTCTAATTTAGCAGAGGGAAGATAAAAAGGTAACGGTTATTTTTTCAGGACTTGGCTCTTGCTCTTTTCAAAAGCGTGAGCGATATCAGCAGGAGGGATGGGTGGCAACACAGAAGTGCCCTAGATTATATTCTGCCCAATGCTTTGGGGCAGTCCGGAAAAGATGCAGTTCCCCTGGTAGCGTCACCCTCCAGGCCTCATGTTGACGACCTGCTACCTGCTGAACGCCGAAAGGTTTGACTTGGGAGGAAGAACAGCCTGTATGTTTTATGGGGGCATTTCTCCAGCATCTGCAGTAGCAGAAACTTGAAATGATGAAAACATTTTTCGTAAGGATCCACAAACAAAGCTTTGAACGAGATGCTCAGCGTTATGGCTAGGCAGTGAAAGGGGATTCAGAGGCCATGGAAAATCGTGTTCACAGTTTGGCTTGGCAATGACCCATAACCCTTGTACAACAGGGCCAGGTGCGTTACCGTGCCGGCTCTGCCCGTGGCGTCTTTCCTTGCTGGTCTGAGTCCCGCTAGACATGAAGCCCAAGTTACAACGCTAGGCCTTTTTTTTTATTATGGGAATTTTTCCTGCTCTACTGTCAAGTCTCTTTTTCGCTTCACTTAATTGTCTTCGCATTTCTGATAAACATATTCTCCGTATTTTCCATGGATTTTAACATGTTGCGGTGTCATTTAAACTTTATATCATCTCATGAAGTAATTGTGGTTTATACACGCTTAAAGTGCGATACGTTGAACGTGACAAATCATGGAGTGCTCAAACTGAGGAGGTACTGGCAGAGTTAGGAGCAGAATCCAGGAGTTCTGAGGATGTTGTGTAATCAGTGGAATATGCTATTTTCGAAACTGATGTATTCTTGGCAAGTTACCCAAGAACAAAAGGAAAATGCGCAGGTATGATCAGGGTATACCAAGCAGTCCTCCAGACTTCTATTCTGAGTCTCAGAAATACCAGAAGGATGTTTCTGTTCCATTTTCTTTCTCATCAGAAGTATACAGAGGGCATTTAGACTTTGTGGATTTGCAGCTCCTCTATTATCCATTCAAAATGTTTAAAAAGACGAGTCCTCTGAGCTGAGAAGCCAGTTCCTCAGGAGTGTTTCTCAGGAAGCCCGTTCTATTTCTGGCTTCCAGTAACCTCTAGCTCAGCCTATTCCTGCCCAGATGATTAGCTTTATATTTAATAGACCTCAATGGATTTTTTTCATTATGAGTATGTGTAATGGCTCTTGAACCTCTGGAAACTTTTGCAACCTATAGGAGCCTGTGGAAGGGAGTTAATAGGTTGTGTGTTTTATGGAAAAAAATAGTATGTTTGTTTTTAAACCTGCTGCCAGACCATTTCATTTGAGACGTATTTTCTATAGTGTGATATTAGATGACATGTTGAAATAATTATAGAGATACAGGAAAAAAACATAACAGCAATCCCTCTCTCTGGAAATCTCTGCTTAGGAAGCTTTTTTCGACTTAATCACCTTGTAGGGCAGTCACCCGTTAAGCGAGCGTGTGTGGTCGGGGAAGCGTCGGCGCAGGATGCTCAGCGAGCTCCTGTGAGTTGCACAAGGCCTGACATGAAAACATACCCGTCTTTCGGTAGCGAGCACGGTACGTATTTGAATATGTTAGAGAAGCTGCAAGAACAGAGAAATGAGTAACAAAGGCTGTGTTTAGATGCCGTAGTTTAATTTCAGATGATGATGAAACAACTGAAGTGTTAAACACTGCATGTTGCTGCTTCTCGGAGCAATTCCGCAAGGAAACTGGCCGGAGAGCTCGGTGCTGCGTAGCACAGGTCAGCTGAGGCAGGATGAGGCTATCGGAGAGTTACTCTTAGAGCAGCTTTAGTATACCCAAAACTAAAAGCCTCACTGGAGAGAAAGTCTGAAAAATCCACCACAGCAACATTTAGTGTGAAAGATGAGAACTATGTAAAAATGAAGGAACTGATTCCCAGGGAAATAAACAGAGTGGTGAAAAAGATAGTGCTGGTAGGCAACATTAAAGACCATTTAAAGACATCATCTCAGGCTCAGAGTAAGACTTGTACCAATTAAAAACAAACAGATGTTTAAGAGCAAAATCTCAGCATCATAAATAGCAAAATAAAGGAGGTTATTAAAAGTAGAAAACAAGCCTTCAAAAATTGAGCCTGTGCAAACAAGGAAATAGATGTTACTACAAACCTCGTCAAGTTAAATATAAAGTCTGAAAAAGGCAGGTAAAAAAGAAATTTTGAGTAGCTTCTTCCTAATGATTTAAAGCTAATTGCAATAAAAATAAAACCAGAGAGCCAACAAACCAGCTGGCGAGAGTCGTTTACGTCTTGGTCATTTGTGGATCGCTCAGGGAAAATGGGACGTTGTGGAAGCGTTAGCTGCGTTTTTGTACTATCACACCGCAAGCCCGGGCAGGTTCTTGCCTCCGAAGCTCAGGCAGTAGCTAATGAGTGTCTTCGGGAGCAGAAATATATAAAAAGTTGATTTTTAAATCTCGGTTCGTATCTTTACATTACTCAGCCTTCAAGTATGACTGAGATGCTACGGTGCAGGTTGTTCATGTGCTGTGTAGCTTGCTGCACTACTCAGCGAGGCATTGCGGGGCGCGGGGGGTGACGGCTTTGCACGCCCAGCCCCGGCTTTGCACGCCCAGCCCCGCGCAGCGCCCGCCCGCCCGCCGCTCCTCCACCGCTGTCGGATGCTGCCCTCTCCCGTTCAGTCCTCTCCCTGGAAACGGCAACGCCGGGTAAGTTCAGGAATCTGGTATGGGGTAATGGTAGCAAAACTCAGCCCTTAAGCGACTTCGGGTGGTAAAAGAGGAGGTTTAAGACGTGCGTTAAACGTGGAGTGAGCTCAGCGCCTGCCGCGGGAAGCGGTCTCGGCAGCCCGGGGGCCGTCTGCCCTCCCAGCGCTTTCGGGGGGACCTCGGGGCTCCGTCTCACCTGAGTGTACTGCAGCTCTTCAGGTTACCACAGTTTTTTTAACTTGCTGTAAATGCCAAGGATTAGAAGCTGTAGACTTTTTTCTCTTCTGGTACAATACCTGTATTTATCTTGGCTCCGAGATATCCTTGCTTTTAACAAATGCAGCTTGTGCCTTTCTGCTCGGCATTTCTTTCCTGTCACACATTCCTGCAGATTACCCTCTCTGCTCTGCTTTTCGGTGCTGGTCTGAAGCTGTAAAAACGTACCCCCTACCCCGGCCCGCTCCCAAGCCCCACCGGCGTGCGGGGGGCACAGGGCATTCGGTCAGTCCACAGAGATTTGTCCTGCGCTTTTAGTGAGCCAAGGAAGCCAGGTCTGCAGCTGTAGTCCCCAAAATGCGTTTGGTGCGGTCACAGAACCTGCAGCTTTAGTTCTGCAGTTTGTTTTTCTTCATTTCGGCATCTGAAATTCAAGGAAAAGTCCCCTATTTGGCCATTTGGAAGCAATGCTCAGGACTGTAGTAGTAAAAATAATAACTTTTGGTCCGTTACTATGAAAAACACCAGCAACTGCAGCAGACCAGTGTAGCCAGTATGACTGCAATTTATATAAGTTAAGTATCTAAAAGGCCTAAAATGATCTTCTGGCTTTTTGGTTAACCACTTAGATGGACAGAACTTTTCCTGCCTCTTCAAACATGGAAGATGGTCTCTGCCTTCTGACCTACCTGCCTTTGCCCTGTTCCTATGTCCTGCTGAGCATTTGCTTTTCCAGTCCAGGCGTGGATCCGTTTCAGTTTTGGATTAACAGATTTCTGCTAATTTGTGTGCACGCTTGTGTTTATGAAGTGCCTTATTTCTTTGGGCTGGGATATGCTGTTCCGGGGCGTTATTACTGCGCTCAGTCGATTCGGTGGCCGTGGAGAAAAGCCGGCGGTCGCAGAGGGACCCGAGGAGCGCGGCGCGAGGGCCGGTGCAGCCCGGGGTGTCATCTCGGCCAGCTGTGAAGACGATGCCGTTGCCCGTGTACGCCGGCTGTGCAGCGAGGTGCAGGTGCTCAGGGAAGCATGGGGGGGCGGGGGCAGGTATTAGTAGTGGTGGGGACCTAGGTCAAAGACTTCCAAACGTTTGCGGGAACGCCCTGGTGCTGCGCGCCCTGACCCGGTTGCCTACAGCTGCCGAGCGCCCGTTCCCGGGGAGGATGGAGTCACCGCTTCTGCCGAGGGGTTAGAAAGGAGCTCGATTGCCTGCTCATAGAAATGTAAAGCTTTCCCCTTTGCAATTCTCTTTTCTTGTACTTGCCCACTAAGGCAGTAAAACCATATACTCCTCATTCCTGCAATCCCATTTGTTTTCCTTTTTTCCTCTGAAGGTGACCTCTCTAAGGAGCCCCTCACCTCCCCCCTGCTTTCTCCTCTGTTATGTAGGATCGTCTCCGCTGTTTGTCACCGGCGAAGCAAGATGCAATGAAACGCTTCTTGCAATCTTTTCAGGAGCCCAGGATAGCAAATTCAGTGCTCAAGCAAATGAAAATATAAATAAACAAAACTGGAAATTTGATAGAAAGATCCATTTTGCGCAGCGACCAATTGAGCTAGTAATAAGGAGGAAAATTCTTAACTTTATGTGCACCAAATGGGTGTCTTCGCCAGAATAATTAACACCGCGTCCTTGGTGCTTTGAATACGAGGGAGCCGAGTAATTACTTGCATCTGTTATTACGCTGCTACCACGAGACTTCTCAAGAGTCAAACCGATGTGTAGTACTACTTCTTGCAGTTCCTCCCCTAGTTTCTGTAAACAATTTTCCTTCAAAATTTTTATTGTCTCTGGAATACCTGAGTGCATAAAGAGTGAGGTGAATGGAGGAGAGTTACGTGGAAAGCGTGAGCCGCTTTTACATGGAACCAGTCCTTTCGCGCAACGGTAGCTGGAAGTGGTAACTTCTCTAGTAATGGAGCCGTAACCCTGTTCCTCGTAGCTGGAACACGTCGCTCTGAGTTTATAAAACGTGTTCAGCTGCATTTGCAGAACAGCTTGGTGTAAGAAGGCAGTGCAGAGGTGATACCGGAGTTCCAGTAATGCTCTGAACCTACTCGAAACACAGGGGGTAATTTTAACGGCACGTCGTACCACGCTCTCATAACTGAGCATAAACTGTACATTGAAGAATCTGAGCCAAATAAAAGCTCTTGCCGTGGGGTGAGCCAGCATGTCGATAAAGTTTATCTAGGCAATAATTACTAGAAGGTGGGTCTGCGGGCAGGGGTAAATGTTGGCTTTTGCTCTGAGGTGCTGAGTGTGCCTCCTTCCATGAGCAAATGGTAATGGCTTTTCACTTTCATAGTGATTTCCTTATCTACTACTTGTTAGTTGAAAACAAAAACACTTTAGTACTTTAATTTGATCCCTGGCCCAACCTCCCCCCTTCTTTTAAAAAGCAATGTTGCATGTTCAGTTGTGTCCAGGCAGTTCTTGTTTCAAATTGCCTTAAACCCTGAAATGTGCTCGAGGTTGTCCTCTGCACCCCCCACTTTGTTCCGGCCACAAAGGGGTCGATGTCTCAAACTGTGTCGACATAACAGAGCACCGATTGTCATGAAAATAAGCAAAGCTTCCCCGAAACCCAAAAGAATTATGAAATGACCATTATGAGCGGGAGGGCGAGAGCCTGCGTACGGGCCGTCGTGGTCCTAAAGCAGGGCGCTGCTGCGGGTCTCGGTGACCTGACACGTCGTCCTGAAGGCTTCCAGTCTCTGATTACAGAAATCAAATTCAGAGAGTTTCTAGGAACTGGGTGTTGCATGTGAGAGTATCTTAAAAGAACTGAGACCGTCAGGATCTCTCACCGCTAGAAGCTTGCTAGCTAATTTTGGAGCTGGCTAACTATTCCAGTAGTGCTTCTACATTTCCAGAAAAGCTGCACAAAAGTTTGGGAATTTCTCTTCTGTGGAACGGTGGTCTCATGACTTGTGTGCTTAGAATTTACTAAGGTGTTGTCTGCTGTCTTACTTTTGAACGCACTGATACAAATACGCTGTTGCATCGAATGGTTAGTCATAATGAATCTCAATTTGACATTTTTCCTCAATTCAAAGATGGCATTTGAACGCTGATGAAAATTAACTGCATTATCATGTCAGCAGCTCCCAAGCAAACGTTCTGCTGGCCCAAAAGGAAAGTGTATCTACGTCTAGAAATAGGAAAATGCTTTTCCCCCATGCGTTAGCCTTATCTAACTTGCAGCGTGAACTGAGTTTACACACAAATGTGGTTCCCTTGAGTAATTTGTTATTTACAGTGTGTTTGCTTCAGCTTTGGTAATGTCTGCATAATGTGGTGCCGAACAAGTTGCTCATGTCAGCAGGAAAATCGATCTTGAATCGAGCCAAGCGGCTTCTTGGCTCTGTTGGCCAGGCTGGCGTGGACTGGAGCTGGCTCGGAAAGGCTAGCGCTGGCTGTTTTGTTAATCAGTTTTAAATTGCTTCAGGATAACTGTTGATTTAAGGACTGCCCTGAGGTCCTGCTGTCCTTTCAAGGGTGGATGGGTGAGACCAGAGGGATGAAGACCAGAGAGATGAAGTATGGCACGAGATACCACCGGGGCTTCTCACCTGGCGCCTTGACTATACGAGGAGGAGAATCTGCATTTTTAAGAGCTTAACCTAATTTGCTCTTAGCCATTTTTAGTGCGTTTGGGCAGATCACCTGAGCTGGTGCTGCAGTCGCTAGAGCTGCTAACGCTTTCGAGTTCTGATTTATAATCCGATGACAAATTTAGGAGGAGTCCTGCTTGCTGAGCTGGCTCTGGAGGGCTTCTCCGGCTTTTCTTGGCCGCGCAGCGGCGGTGCCGGGCAGGAGGGCTGCAGGTGGCTGCGGCACTGGCCGGGACCGGGGCTGGGATTGGGGCCGGGGCCGCGGAGGGTCCCTCTGGGGCCGGGTCCCTCTGGGCCGGGCAGCGCGCAGGAACACGGAGGTGCTGGCCTGCGGAATTGCATTCGGGAGATGGGGAGGTGAGAAAGACCTGTGTATCCAAAACTGAATTTTAAAGCCTTGCACAACTGTGGCACGTATTTTCCTTTTCCCCTGCCACATCTCTAACCCGTGGTCTGCTCAACACTGTGCTCGGACTGCCTCGTGAGATACCGCGGTTCACTGCAGAAAAACGGCGACAAAACACGGCTCTTTCCTGTCCTCACGTGCAGCCAAGTGACCGCGTGGTTATGTTAGGTTATGTTCTGTTTGGACAGGCTTTTACTTGTGCATTTTGGTTGCAGTTTACTTTTTCATGGCCTTAGGAATTGCTCCCTGCTACTTTCATACTAGTGCGGTGTTGCATTAAAGCGAAAATCTCCTGGAAGCGCTTAGCGCAGACCGTCCCGCCGGCGGCGAGCAGCGGGGCAGCGGAGCGGGAGGGGGCTGCAGGCGCTGGCGGTCGCCGCCTCCGCTTCCCTCCCCGGCCGTTACGGGACACCGCGATGCCGGGTCCCGCGCAGGACGCTCCCTGTTGCTTCCCGCGCCCCTTCCCGGTGGACGTCCCGTCAGGACCGTAAATCTGCCGCAGGCAGCGTTGTCACTCGTCATGTTTTGGGCAGCATTTTTGGCTTTTACTGTTACGAAGTGTTATGACAAAATTCTAGCTGTCGGTTACAGTAGTGTCAGTTTTTGGTTTGGGGTGGGAATTGGATGATTCGGGCTAGAATCCAAGCCAGCCATGATGCTTCTCCTTTTGCTGGACTGCGTTAGGGGCGTTTGGCTCAGACGAGGGAACTGATCTCCCTTGTCGTCTTCCCCTGCCCTCGGCCCATCCGCAGCTTGGCCTCGCATTTTGCAGAGCAGGTCCAGATCCGTAATTTGGAAGATTTGGGTTGTTTGGCCAATTATGCGTTTCCCAGCGCCGGGTTTTGTCTGTACTTGCCGTCGTTGCTGGTTTTGCACGTTTCGTTCGCTCCGAGGGCACGAAGACGGCGGGTTCGGGGCGGGCGCAGGGGCGGGCAGCTGTGCCGACAGCCCGGCGGGACCGGCGCGCCGTGGCCGTGCTCCTCGCGCGGGCCCTGCCGCGGGGACCCCCGGTAGAAGGAGGGCAGTCAGCCCGGGGAGCGCGTCAGGGAGCGGTGCCGCGGCCTCGCGGGTCGGCAGCGGTCTGGGACGGGGCGGGCGCCGCGGGGGCGAGTTACCTCGGCGTCGGCAGCAGCTGTTTTGGCCCTTCCCGTCCGCGCTGCAGGGCGGCGACGGGTGATGGGGGGCTTGGTGGCCCAGAGCTGACAGCGGGACGGGCTGTTGGGCATCGACGCTGGCAGCACCGATGGCACGAGCGTGTCCAAGGCTCTCTCATCCCGGAGCGGGACACCTACGTTAGAATAGTCATCGGTGCAGAGCAACGTGTGCCTGCCGCTCGGACCTCACCGTTAGCGGCTGCCGCTTCAGCGGTACTTGGTTTGGTGCGGGTCGCTGCATCAGTCACCTGATTTGTCGTCACGAAGCTCGCGCTGCTGCCACGTTGGGAGGTGGCGAGGCTCTAACGGAGAAGGACGAGATGAGTCGCGTGGGGTTTCTTCTTATGGGAGGGAGAAATGAGAGGAGGACAAGACAACCAACGTCCCAGGTAGTATTTTTTCATTCTAGTGAAGTTTTTCTTCCTGGAGCAATGGCTAGTGTAATTTCAACTCCATTCTAGCAACAGCACTGCTGTAATTATTCCCGCAGACTTATTTTCCGTGAGACAAGTGAGTGCCACCTTACCGAGGAGCCAGTGCAGGTGTTATTTGGAAGCTCTGGTCATGTCGGCCTGTGCGTGTACCCGTTTCCAGCGGCGTGTGCTGCTCTTCCCGCGCTGCCCGTCTGGCACGCGCAGCCTGTGCTCAGGCCGTGGCGCGGCCCAGGGACTGGAGCGGGTGGTCCCTGTGTAAACTGCATCCTGGCAGAGGGCAAGTGTGGTGTTTGTGAGCAGGAGGGAACGGAAAGTCCGGGAAGGGAAGGACGGACTCGTTCGGCGTCCCCCTCTTTCCTAATACATCTCGTTTTAGAGTGTTGTTTTAATCGCTAGGTAAATCAGTTAAAGCGTTAACTGAACTATGATGCCTGCGTTCAGTCCGGCTGTGCGTTCAGCCTGGCGGCATCGGGGAGGAATTGTGTCGAACGTGAGTGCTGCAGCAGTGGTGGGCGATGGCGACGGCCCCGCTGCCGGACTCTCAGCGCCGAGCCCGCCGGGCTCCTCTGGCACCAGCAGTGCGGCGGTAGCTCGTCGTTTCCCGACTGCTCAGCTTTTCGAAATGTTGTCATCACAGCGCCTGACCCTACGTCCCGAATGGGTTTTGCAGTGAGAGCTAAACCCAAGAAGGATGTTTTGGTTAAGAGTTGCTGCCAACTTAGTAATTTTCCTACGATAAATATCTGTTTGTTTGCTTTCCCCCGGCGCGTTTGTCAGCTTGGCCCTTGCCCGGGCAGTCTGCGCTGCCCTGCGAGGAATATTTCAGTGTTGCCCAAATTTGCGGCGGCTCGCGGGGTCCCGCGGGGGGGGGGGGGGGTGCGGCGGGAGGGGCCGCGCTGGGCTTCTCCCCAAGGGCCGGAGGGGAAGGGGGCGGCGGGGGGGTCCGGCCCGGCGCGGCGGCTCCCGGCCTTTTCCTCCAAATCCCGGCGAAGGGCGTTAAAAAGCGGCGCGTGACGTCACGGCTCGTTAGCATAGGCGCGGGCCGCGGCGGGGACCCGGGCGCGCCGGCCCCGCGCTCGCTGCGCGCCCAGCGCCGAGCGCCCAGCGCCGGGATGCGGCCCTGACGGCGGCGGCGGCGGCGGCGGCGGGGGGATGAAGCGCGACGCCACCTTTATGGACGGTACCGGGGGCCGGGGGGGCCGGGGGGGCCCGGCCGGGGCCGCCCCACGCCGCGCGGGGCCTCTCCGTGGGCGCCGGGAGGCGGCACCCGAGTCTGTTTTAATTCCCAAAACAAGGAAAACTTTACGTTTTTTTTTTTTCTTTTCCTTTTTTCTTAACGCAGCTTTAAGCGCTCGCGTGCTGCCCCCGGATCCCGAACCTTTAACGGCCAGTCGGGTTGTGCAATTTCTCTAAACAGCATTAGTTTGCTTTGGGACTTAATTTGTTTATGTTTTAAACTCCCTAATCCCCGCGACCATCTGGAACAGCTTTTTTTAGTGTTGTTAATTATTGATAGTATCGGGGTCATGGAGGCTCTCGATAACGTAGCCCCCTCTCTCCCGGGACTGACACCGGCTCGCAGATACGTCGCAGGGTTTTTCTGTGATTGAAGACGTGGGCAAAGCCTCCGCTAAACGCTCTTCCAGAGCAAGATGAAAATATTTAGGGCAAACGTGTCTCTCGTGTTTCTGGTTCGGGTAGTGCATTTTAAAGGGTAATTGTCTGCAGCGTGTGCCTAGGCCCTGCCTGCTCCCGAGCGGGGACACTTCTTTTTGTCATCTGGCATCTTCCTAATCCTGTATCGCTGCTGGTCATTAACATCTAGATAGTTTAGGTAGGTCCTGCAGAAATCGCTTTAGGCAGACAGGCCAGTTTTTAATCTTACTGCTCTGTAACTCACCGATTTTGAGAAATAGAGTGGAAAAAGAGGGGAAAGCTGCTTTTAATTCAGAGCGTGTGGTTGTGCTGAGGCAGGGGTAGGCGGTCACACACACAGTTTGATTTTATTTTTAATGGGATTAGAGAAAGTTGCTCGGTTGGGAAATCTGCTGTTAAACTCCGGGCTGATCCGCGGAGCGTGCGGATGTGGATGCGGCGGCCGAAAACCTCGCGTGGCATCTGCGAAATGCTGCTGCGGTTAGCGAGTGCGGCCCGTCTGTAATTTTGGTGAAACGGGCTTTTGTTGGGAGCTCTTTGTGGCCCAACCGGCTCGAATAAATGATCCGTCCCCTCCGCGCTGCCTTTCGTGTACCTCCCACAACGGGCTTTAATGAAGATCTCGCCGAGCCCTGGCCGGTTCAGGGCGCAGCTTACGGGTGACACGGGCTTTTGCAGACCAAATTCTGCAGAATTTAAGTGGTTTCCCGAAAGTTTGGGGGAAGCAGGGCTCAGCGTTTGGAATCGGGCCTGATGGTGTGAAATCAGCTCTGCGGCAGAGCCGTTTTCTCGCTGGGGTCGGGGCAGTTAGGGGCCATCCACCAAGCAGCTCCGTTTTACAGGCAGTTTTGATATGCTAATGGTGACCGGTGTGGGGCTGGGGGGGCCTGGCCTGCTCGCGTCGGCCCCGCCGTATTTGGGGTTTTGTGCGTATGGAAAAAGCAAGCGGTGACTCCTGTGACTTTTTTTGAGGGTTTTCTTTTGGCTGAAACCTCCTTCCAGGGAAGCACCGTGGATGCGCGAGGAGGCTGTGGCTGGGGTTGATTCCTGGGGGGAGCAGCACAGCTAACCCCACCAGCCGTTTCTCTGTCACGGCCTTTTCGCTTTTTTCTCCTCGATATTCCGGCCGGCGCTTTTCCCAGCGGGCCGGAGCCGCCTGCACCCCCCAAGCGCAGCATCTCCTTGCAGCGCGGAGAGCGAGGCGGTGGGCAGCCTCCCCCTTTCCCCCTTTCTCTGAAGGCTGCAGGAGGCTCGTCCGCTTAAATTAACCTCTCTCCCAGCTGGGCATACAAATGTTTTCGTTTCAGTTCGCAGAGGGTTAATGCTATTCAGGCCCCCGCGCAGCCGCCCGCTCCGAGCGGCACAAGCTGCTCTTTGAGTGCGGTGGGAAGCGGGGCGGGGGGCTGCCTGCCGGCGGGGGGGGGGGGGGGGGTCCCGGCCGCCGCCGCGGCCCCCGGCGAGAGACGAAACGCAGCGGAAAACCTGATCCGGGCGTTCGCTGCCTGTAACTTCGGGGAGCCCCAAAGGCAGCGCAGCGCAGCGTTGCTGGGAGCGGGGCCGAGCTGCTCCCCACGTGCCCTTTCAGTCCTTCCCCTTGAAACCAGAAGCTACGAAAAAGCGTGTTAGGAAAGCTGAGGGGCCGAGGAGATCTTAACGCGCTGGGCTGTGCCGGAGGCGTCCTGGGAGGCGAGAGGAGAGCGGCGTCGCGGGGGCGGTGGCACTCGTGAGGCGCTTCCTCCCCGAGCAGCTGCTGCCCGGCGGCCGAGACGCGGCCGTACTCGGGTGCCTGCTTTGGGCTGAGTTGATCCAGAAGCGAAGGAGCGAGACGTAGCTGAGGAGGAGGGAAGTGCACTAATGAATTCCGGCGCTGAGCAGCCCCCCGGTACAGCAGCCCGTACAGCTGAGGAGAGCTTTCCCGGCTGAGGAAGCCCCCCTCTCTCGCACGGGTGGGAGGCTTTGAACGCCGCAGCTTTCCGCGCCTCCTCTCTCTTCCCAGCAGAGCGAAATCCCAGCACGCTCGGGTCTGGAGATTTTCTGCTGGGGGTTTTATGCCTTCGCTTTCCCCCTCAGTCAGGAAAATGAAGATTTCGGTTCTGCTGATGTCGCGGGCGGGACCAGCCATCCCCTGCTCCCCGCTGTGGACGTGAGCTCTCGCTGCCAGGGTAGAGCGTTTACGCCGAGTTCAGCTCTTGTTCAGCGTTAACCCGATATTCATCGATACGATGCCTTTCAGCAGCGGTGGGAAACGGCTGAGGCTGAGATGGGGTCCGGTCCTCCACGGGGGCCGCGAGCTCGGGGGACGCCGCCGACACGCGCGGCCTCGGCGGGACGTGCTTGGCGCGAGCGGGCCGGTGCGGGCTGGCGGTGCTCGCTGCCGTCTGCGCAGGCGTCCCAGGCGTTAGGATAATTCACACGCATCTTAAACGCTCATTCATGCATCCTCGTGTTTTCTATATATTGCGTGTAAGCCGTGCACGGAAATCTGAATGCCCGTGTGCTCCAGCGTGCTCCTGCGGTATTTTCCTTTGGAAATGCGTGTGAATTTCATGTAAGAATCACCAACAGCACTCGCTCATTGAGGGGAAAAATAAGTCTTTTGAAAAATGTGTATTGTTTCAGCTGCTTGCATTACAAAACATGGACAAGCAGAGTTTTTCTCCGCTTTCTCACACTGTCTCCTGCGACTCTTGTGTAACGCCGTAATATTCCTGTAGAATTTACATTGTATTAAAACGCGGTATGAAACCTACCATGACCTCCGCAAACAATGCGGCCTTTAATGTGTCTTCGGGGAGGGGTTAGCGAGGGAGCAGCCATAAAAATCTTCAGGGTTCAAGATGAGGTTGAGATTTTTGTGAGTGCTTTTGTTGTAGCAGCAACTGTTTGATTTAGTGGCCCCTGTTACAATAGGTTGTGAGAACAAAGCCAGAATATCCCGTGTATGAGTTCGGTAAATGTGAGATGTCAGGAAAACTGAGAAGAAAAATGCTTTTTTCCTCAGCCCTCCCTCCAAAATAAAACGCGTACGAGCTATTTGAAAAAACCTTACTGGGGATTGTTTTGTTTCTTAAACAACGTTGCTGTGCATGGCTTTTAAAACCGGGGGATTCGGTGGGACGGGCAGGGACGGAGCCGGGGGGGTTGTGTTGAGATGATCCTGCCCGGTCCGTGTTGCAGCGGCCTGGGGAGATCCCGAGGCCGAGGGAGCCCGGGGCGTT